>NC_137013.1:39826109-39883609 GCF_032717465.1 Coenobita brevimanus | reverse complement strand
ATAAATAAATAAATAGAGACGTCACCGTACTTCAAAGTTTTACTCTTTCACTACGAAGCGACTCCCTTAAAATACATCCAATCGCCAGGCGGTAACGTGGGTTAAAAAAAAAAAAATGTCGTCAGGGTACTGTAAGAGTTAATAAAGGAAGACAGGATCATCATAAACTGTTAGGAATGGCACACACACACACACACTGCTGTTGCTGCTGCTGGCACACGCTGGCCCGATAAAAGTGAAGGACGTCCTGTGGGTCCGGAAACAAGCCAGTGCCACGCCAGGAGGGGGTCAGGGGGTCAGAGGAGGCTCCGATGCACAAGCCTCAAAAGATCTCTCACTGGACTCTCAATGCACGGTGAAGAGGAGAAAATTGAAGATACTAAAGCCCTGCCTTTCCTGCATAAAGATGAGAGTAGAGGGAGGGGATGTAACTCAACCCTTTCAACCCAAGGACTTGTTTATCATTCAGTTTAGGAGAGACCTCTCGCGCTAAATGGAAAACTGGGTTGTATTCTCGCTGTCACAGGAGAACTCACTGCACCTGTTTCTTACCATTATATACTTTTAAACATGATATGGTACGTAAGTGTTCTTGCTTTCACATGATATTAAGGTAATCCAATGCAAGCGCTGGTGTTCAACATACACCAGATACGAATAGTGTGTAGAACAAGGATCGCCAAGGAATAGGTAGCAGGGAGTCTCCTGTGCCGACGTGAATGCGTGCCAGTGTGCATCTTGGGCGAGGCAGGTGTCAGATGGGTTGTGTTAGTGACGGCGTGGCACTGATGACAGCCATAGCCACAGCCACAGCACGCACGGGTACCTGGCGGGAGGGGCGCCGGGGGCTGGGTGGTCGTGGCCGCTTACGGTAATGCCGGAGGACGGCGCTGAAGTCTTGGTGGGCGTAGGGGAGGGTGGACCCACCACACCCACGGTGGGAGGAGTGTGGGTAGAGGGCGAAGCCACCACGCCCGCGGGGGGAGGTGTGTGGGTGGAGGGTGGAATGTGGGTAGGAGGGGTGTGGGGGCGGGACATGTGGGCGGCGGAGGCGGTGTGGGTAACAGGGCCACCGGAGGCAGAATTTGGGACAGGAGGGGCAGGGGCGTGGGTGGCAGGGGCAGCGGAAGCAGAATTTGGGACAGGAGGAGCAGGGGCGTGGGTGGCAGGGGCAGCGGACGCAGAATTTGGGACAGGAGGGGCAGGCGCGTGGGTGGCAGGGGCAGCGGAAGCAGAATTTGGGACAGGAGGGGCAGGGGCAGCGGAAGCAGACTTTGAGACAGGAGGGGCAGGGGCGTGGGTGGGGGGGACAGCGGAGGCAGACTTTGGGACAGGAGGGGCAGGGGCGTGGGTGGCAGAGGCAGCGGAAGCAGAATTTTTGGCGGGAGTGACAGGGGAGGAAGATGTGTGAGCGGGAATGGCTGGGGCGTGGGTGACAGGAGAGGATGAGGCAGGGAAGGAAGAGGCAGGGGCGTGGGTGGCAGGAGAGGATGAGGCAGGGAAGGAAGAGGCAGGGGCGTGGGTGGCAGGAGAGGATGAGGCAGGGGCGTGGGTGGCAGGAGAGGAAGCAGGGACATGGGTAGCAGGAGAGGCAAACGTCTGGGCGGGAGGAGCAGGAACATGGGCGGCAGGGGATGCATGGATAGCCATGGGCATGAAGACGGGCGGAGTGCCAGGGCGTGAAGGGTAGGTGGTGGCAGGGGTGGTCGCATGGGGTATGAAGACCGGCGGGGTGCCCGGGCGAGGGGGGTGAGTGGCAGGGGTGGCTTGGGGGAGAGTAGGGTGCGACAGGGGAAAGGGAATTGGTGGTGGGTGGCCTGCTGTAGGAGTACCGACAGGGGAGGAAGGGGCGGTAGAGGAGGAGGGGACAGGGGGTGTGTGGGAGCGGGGAGGGAGGGCGGCAGGGGCTACGAAAGAGGAAGGTGCAGAATGTGTAACAGGGAGGGACTGGGCGGCGGAGGCAGGTGTGCTGTGAGGGACGGGGACTGGGACGCCACTGGGTGTGCCAGAGCGAGGAGTGACAGGCGCAGGGGGAGTAAAGGAGCGATACATTACCATCCCTGCCCCCAACGACCCTGTCACCCCTGCCCCTGAAGATAAAGGTGTCCCAACTGCCCTTGCTTTATTCCTTGTAGTCGTAACACCCCCAACTCCAGTTCCTAACCCTGTATTTCCCATTCCTATTCCTGCTGATGCTGATTTAACCACCCTTGGCTCAGCTACCACTGACCCTGCTGCAGACCCTACTCCAGGCAACCCTACATTACCTATCCCTGCCGCTGCTGTTCCTGCTATCCCCGAAGCTAATCCTGTTGGTGCTACTACCCCTGCTTGCACTCCTGCTGTCCCTGCTTCAGCCCCTTTCCATGCTACACCAATATTTGCCATCCCTGCTGCTGTTGCCCCTGTTAAGATCCCCCCTGCCTCTGTCCCTGCCACACCTATGTTTCCCATCCCTCTCCCTACTGCTGCTACGCCTAAACCTGCCGCCTCCACCCCTGCCTTTGCCCTTATTCGCCCCGGAAAGGAGATGGAGCGATGGAGGGTCGGGGTGGGAGAGGATGAAGGAAAGACGTCGTTGACCAGGGCTCGAGCCAGGCCCAGGAAGCTGTCGAGATATAAACACGCTGCTCAGACAACAAAGTTTTCAGTTATCCCCTTCCATCAAGTGAGTGCTTTTCATTCCATTCCAGCTAACGTCAGACTATTTTATACAGCTCAGGAGACTCCCTCAAAGTAAAGGTACTGATGAGATATAATCCAAATTGTCTAGTTTGAAAAGTCTTTCCTAATCTGAATAAAACAGTCTGGATATCAAGAACAAAATAGAAAAGATGTCCTCCCAAGGAAGTGGTTAACATTACCCACCACAACATAACTAAATAATAATGATAATTATACAAATAAACACCGTAATGGGTGAAATATACACAATAAAATTGTTAGGATGCTTCAGAACCGGTAGCGGGTATACTGCATTTACCTTGACGTTATCAAACGAGATATACACAATACATATATGTACGGTATATAATACTCGTTTATATAATATACATAATACTCGTATATACATAATATCTGTAATATATTACTGGTGTGTTGTGTGTATATACCGGTAAATATATAACAAACCTACATAAGGTACAATAATGTATTTTACAGGTGACCCGAAACAAGCAATACCGTACATCAATAAATATTCCTTAAGCAAAAACAATTCAATTACTTAGTGCGGTAACAGAAAGTACAGGACGCTTTCGATGATGTTATATATGGCACACAAAAACATTACAAGAGAATAAAAAAGAGATGTTTGGAGATCCATGGCAACGAAAACAACTGTAGGGGTGTGTATTATCCCATAATTTTGAGAGGCAATGGTATCGTCGCCTTGATGCGCACTTACACCTTCCAATATTCTTCACTTTATGAAGTACACGTTGTCCTTCACATAACCCCACAGAAAAACAAGACGTGGGATAGGGCCAAGTAATCTCGCTGGCCATGAAATGTGACTCGCAACTCACCCAGCAATCACGCGTCCAGACAGTGAGGAAGAAATAATAACCATAATTTTTCCCCCCCTTCTAGAGGCGGGTTTGTTCAGCACGGGGCGGATATCATTGTACCAGAGAGGAGGAGCTGGCCCCCATCTCCGAAAATCGGTGCTGGAGAGGAACGCCTTCACGTGGTGGCACCGATAACACCAGGCGACTGACTCCTCTGCCCGGTTATACAAACGTTCCTCAGCTCCCACCTTATCCCCGAAAAGGAGGATGGTGGACTGTAGAAGGGCAAATTCAGTTCACAGTCCACTGGGTTCACGTATAGATGCGCCAGGAAAAAAAAAATCTTGAGAAGTTAGACGAGATACAAACTGATGCACATGGTTTCTTCTGGCACCTCCCCCTGCTTCGATAAGCTGTTTTGCAAACACACGTGAACATTCCCTTGTGTTATTTGTCACTCTACAAATATTAAGCGGCCGCATACAGAAATACATTTGTAAGGAAGGGGTGGTACTAGTATTTTTAACCCAGCGACAGAATGACCTTTAGTCCGTGCTAGGAGTGGCGCACAGGATGAGTGTGTATCCTAATGTACCCTGACGTATTTAGGTTTTTGTGTAGCACTCACTCACACTCTCTCTCTCTCTCTCTCACACACACACACACACACAGTTAGCTGAGTGTATATTCCTGATAGCTTTATGTAGTCAACCCCAAACCAGAAAATTTATTGATTTAATTTTTGCTATGTTACTGAAAAGGGGCGCCCACTGGAGATGGCACCAACATAACAGGCCGGTGGAGCTGCCTAGTTATACACCTCTCATTTCCCTCTCTATCCCCCCAAAGGAAGATAGGGGACTGCAGGAGGTGGGTATCATAAGCCTGCAATCCACTGGGCTCATGCATAGGACAGACTTTCATACAGGAGGGGATTAACCTTTATTACTCTCTTCCTCGGGGTTCTTATGAGGTAAAGTATAATCACGTCAGCAGCAGGCATAAAATTGAGTCCTCGAGTACAAGTTAAAAGTTATACGGCTACAAAGTTGTTTTCTATACCACCTGACCTGCATTTTGATTCAGAAGGGCATCTGAGTTAATGTCACAATAATTATACTAACTTCATGTCTCAGTAAATTCGTTACCAGTAGCAATGAACTTCTCTACGACGACGATTTTTCAATTTTATGCTAACTTCCAACGGCGTGATGGTTGAGGAATGGTGTGTGTGTGTGTGTGTGTGTGTGTGTGTGTGTGTGTGTGTGTGTGTGTGTGTGTCGGCCTAGCAATGAGCGTATCTGACCCGCGACTAAGGGATGAACGACCCAATCCTAATTCGACATTATTTTGTCGCAAGGAAGGGGAAAAAAAAAAAGTCAGGAAAAACATATGGCACCAAGAAATGCACATGGCGGCAGGAAAAAATAACGCCATAAAAACACATTAGGCCAGGTAAAACACATGACGCCAGGAAAAACATGTCTCCAAGAAAAATACATGACGCCAGGAAAAACATACGGCTCCAGGAAAGACACACGACGCCAGGAAAAACATATGGCTCCAGGAAAAACACATGACGCCAAGAAAAGCACTTGACGGCAGAAAAAAACACATGCTATCAGAAAACTATGCCACATCAAGTAAAGAAAATCATGTAAACAAGCATGAGTAATACAACTGATATATACATTTTAAAGTACAAAGAACATAAGGAGAGAGGATAACTGCAGTAGGCGAGTTGGCCCACGCTAGGCAGCTCCTACAAGACTGATTAAACTACAATAAGAATAATACAGGAACTACGGATTCAGCTACTCCTCTAACTTACTATTTATTATGCTTACTACACCTTGATGGTCTGATGTAAGCTGTCCGTATCCTTGAAATAAATTTAGATTGCATTAATAACACAGATGGGAATGTATAAATCCCCTGCGAAGAAATAAAGCAGCTGGGAAAAGGCGCTTGAGTGACACCTTGGCCTACTATAATACGTGCCAGGACGCAGAAATCTAGCGGCCACTTCTTTCTCTCCCAGAAAACTAGTTCCACATATATTGGTCACTGTTTACCCTTTATGGTGTATTTGTTTGCATAATTATATCCAATGAGCACAGAGGTTTTAATTAATAATGCCACCTAAGCAATATCTGTACGAAAATATAAGGTAAAAAATAAAATCCACCACTGAAAAAATCCACCACGGAAAATACCACAATTTCCCCAACTGCCGAATTTCAACTACTAATCTGCAACTTTCCATCCACTGGGGAAGAAATTTTATAAAAGAAAAAACGCGTTAGCAACTTAAGCACGACTCGTACGAAAAAAGAAAAACAAAATGGAAGGAGAGCGGTGTATAATCTAGCTCTTGTGTTTTTATTACTTATCATTACCATTATTATTATTGGTAACGGTAGTGGTAGCAGCAGTTAGCAGTAGTTAATAAGTTGCATTTAGTAATCAGTATTAGTAGCACTAGTAGTAGTAGTTAGTGGTAGTTAATAAGTAGTAAGTAATAAATATTGTTACTATTAGTGGTACCAACTGTATTATGGTCGACGAAAATACGGAAATATTTGGCTTAACACCTCTCCCGTAGCGATTTAGTTTTTATGTATGGATGGATGTAATTTATCTCGTTTACATATCGCCACAAGTTGCACAAATAACATACTCTTTCCTAAAACAAGAATAACCTAGTACTGAAGTGACTGGTGGCATCTCTTAACCGACGAGACACGGAGTCAACGTACAAAGTTCTTACCTTATCTGCCACGACATCTCCAATTATGCGCTATTTCCTCTTCCGTATCGTCTATATTCTTTTCACGGCACTATAAGTTCACTGAACATATATAGTTTTCACGTATCTAACGCATATGTCCCAAGATACTGGTGAATAAAGTACGTGGCGTGACACATGCCATATTCGAACACTGTTTCCCGCCGACAATGACGCGGATGAATACATGATCACTTAAGCAGTCACGTCTCAATCTTCCGGAAAACTAGTTCCCATACATTTTATGGCCACTCTTTTCCCCCTTTCTGGCTTATTTCTGCTATCACTCTGCAATGATGCATTAATTACGTACAGCTGTTTTAAGAAGAATGCCACGAGAGCAATGTTTATGGAAAAATTGCCTGAAGTGGAAGGTGGCGAGAGGCGCGTATTACAATGGAGCGGCAATTTTAAAACCTGTCTACTCAGCAATCTTCTACTACTGTATTTGTTATTTATTATGCTTACTACACCTTCCCTGTCTAGTGAATGCTGTTTATGTCTCCTTACTATGAACTTACATTGCATTAAGAACGGAGACAGGAATTAAAAGCCACGTAGGAAGATATAAAGAAGTTAGGATGTGGTTCTTGAGTGACACCTTGGCCTACTAGAATACGTGCCAGGCGCATCACTCAGGCGGTAACGTCTCTCTCACAAGAAACTAGTTCCCATACATTTTGGCCACTTTTTATTTATTACTCCCTTTATGATATATCTCGGGTATTCGTTTGCAAAATTATATCCACTGAACAAAGATGTTTAATAAGGAATGCCACTGAGCAATACTGATAGAGAAACCGCCTGAACTGGAAGGTGGGGAGCGGTGCGTATTAACGGAAGCCTACTAAGGAGTTTATCTGATACTCTTAATTTATTAGGCTTAATACACCTTACTAGTCTACTATACGCTATTTATGTCTCCTTGGTATAAACTTACACTGCACTAATGACAGAAGGGAATATAAAACACCATGCGAAGAAATAAAACGGTAAAGATAAGGCAACTGAGCGACACCTTGACCTACTAGGATACGTGCCAGGATGCAGCACTCAGGTGGTCAAGATCCCAATCCTACCGCCCCCCAAAAAAACTAGGTCCCACACATTTTGGCCATTTTTACCCCCCCCCCTTTTCATGTCTTGAGGGTATTAGTTTGAAAAAGTATAGCCACTGAGCACACAGGTTTAATAAATACTGCTTTTTTTTTTTTTTTAATACAAAGAAATAACCAAAGACTACAAGCCCATAAGACTGTTCCCTCTAATAAAAAATAAACAAGATAACAGTGAGACAAATTCAAGATCCGTTCATTTCCAGATGCCTGGACACACTGCGTTTAAAAGACTGGAGGTCATAGGCAGTAGGAATTACAGAGGAAGACAGTTTCGGAGTTGACCGGTTAAATACATAAACGACTGGGAATAATGTTTAACTTTTGCATCAGAGAGTCGGACAGAAAAGGATGACAGTGCTATTAAACGGGTGCTACGCGCCCGCAGTAGTATTGGCGGGATGCAGGCAGACCGTTCAAAGGAGCAGTGACCACTGAAGTGGCGATAGAAAATGAGATATTATGCAACAGTGCGGCGAAGAAACATAATATAAGGAAGATAACTGCAGTAAGCCAGTCGGCCCATGCTAGACAGCTCGTACAACAGTGACTAAACTACTAAAATAAGAAAAGGATAGCCATGAAGAAGGCTCTCACCCACCCACCAACCCCTTCATTTGAAACCGCCAGGAAAGCCAGAACACCACGCAGTACAGAAAGACTGGCGTGGACATTTAACAGGTGTTAAAAAAAAAAAAAAAATCTATTCTAGCGAAACCTTAAAAGGAGAAAGAATGAATTCGTACCGGTTATTACATTATTTTTATATCCAACCCTCATCTGTCATATGCTTATCTAGCCAATTCTTGAAACTTTCAGAGGAAGAGGCAGCAACTACATTACTAAGTAGCTTATTCCATTCGTCTACTATTCTACTACCCAACCAATTTCTACCTATTTTCTTACTAAAACGGAATTTATTTAGTGGAAATCTTTACTTTCTGTTCTGTATGCTCCCTTTAAGTACCTTACAAACGTCTCCCTTACTTATTCCCTTCATCCACTTAAACACCTCATTTAGTCTCGCCTTTCTCTACGTCCTTCTAGTTAGTGCAAATATGAGTTCATA
Source organism: Coenobita brevimanus (assembly GCF_032717465.1). NCBI lineage: Eukaryota > Metazoa > Arthropoda > Malacostraca > Decapoda > Coenobitidae > Coenobita > Coenobita brevimanus. Next base: position 39,875,128 of record NC_137013.1, on the reverse strand, counting down.
TGAAAGGTTCCGAATATCATGTATAATTTGTCATTCTTCTCTGTACATTTTCAACCGTATTTATATCCATTCTATTGTACGGACACCAAAGTTGCAGGGCATAGTCTATACGTGGCCTTACAACTGCTAGATAAAGTCGTTGTATAACTTTAGGTGTCCTATTGCTCACGCTTCGCGAAATAAGTCCAAGGACCTCTATTTGCTTTATTTCTCGGCTTAATACACTGCTGCCTTGGTCTGAGGTCTTTACTAACCATGACTCCTAGATCTCTCTCGCAATCCGATTTATTAATTACTTTATTATCTAAGTTGAATCTAATATCTACAATGGTATTGCCCACCTTAAGCACTTTACATTTGCTAATCTTCAGACACTTGTACAATACACTCGTACCGAAGTCCTTTTGAAGGCTAACACAGTCGTCAGCTGAGTTCATGATACACCCTATTTTTGCAGATTTGCTAATACTGCTAAGTCTAGATCATTTATATACATATGATAAATAATAACGGATGGAGTACTGATCTCTGCGGTACACCACTACTTTTACTAATCCCCAATCCCACTAAGTGCCATTTATTAGCACTCTCTGCTTTCGTCCCTTCAGTTAGGATGATATCACCGTCCATACCGTATGCTCCAACTCTCCTAACTAACCCTTCGTGTGGGACCCTATCAAAAGCTTTATGGAAGTCCAGATAAATAATACCGTAAGCTTTATCGCTGTCTACTGCCTCACAGACCTCCGAGAAGAATGATAAACAAAACAGGAACTCGGCAGAAAAACTAAGGCTGGGGATAATAATCTTTAACGGGAGATTCGGGCCTGTACTGACGTCAGCCTAAGTTTCAGGGCTAACAAGAAAAGCAACACTAGAAATGAATAATAAGACAAGGATACATGAACAACAAGCCGAGTCCACTACGACGCAAAACAGAGGAAGATTTAGCACCCACGTATGTCCTCGCGTATCTATACTAGGCTTCACAATACAAACAAAAGGTGAGTGTTGCTGGATGTGTGGGTGTAGGTGGGTGTATTGAGCGGGGGTATCGGTGGGTGTGGGGAGTGGGTGTCGGTGGATATGTGGGACAGGAGTGTGGGTTGGTATGGGAGGTGGGTGTGATAGGATATAGGTGGGTGTGTGGGGTAGGAGTGTGAGTGGGTGTGGGAGGTGGGTGAAAGAGGGTGTTGGTAGGTGTGTGGGGTTGGAAAGTGGGTGGGCGTAAGAAGGTGTAAGTGGGTGTGTGGGGTTGGAAAGTGGATGGATGTAAGGTGTAGGTGGGTGTGTGGGGTAGGAAAGTGGGTGGGTATGGGAGGCAGTGAATAAGTATGGAAGAATGTAGATGACTATGGGAGTGTATGTGAGAATAAAAGTGTAACTGGGTATATGGGATGAGGGTATAAGAGTGTGAAGGAAGGAGGGTAAAAGTGACAAAGTGTAACAGGGTGTAGATAAGAGGCAAAAGTTATGTAGTACAAGAAGTGGGTGTGAATGAGTGTACGAGTGTGTGGACGGATGGATGTAAGTGTAATGTGGATAGACGCGAGAGATAAGGGGAAGTGATGTATGTGGATATGAGCATAGGTGTGTGTGGATATGTAGCAGTGAGTGGGTCTATGGGTGGGAAAGGGTATGAGTGGATATGTGGGTGTGTGGAAGCGTGGGTGTGGGTTAGTGCGTTGGTGTGTAATTGGGTGGGTGTGGACTACTGTGTGGGTGTGAGGGTGTGTGAATATGTGGGTGTAAGAGTGTGTGAATGTGTGGGTGTGGGAGTTTGTGAATATGTGGGTGTGGGAATGTGTGAGTGTGTGTAAGTGTGGGTATGAGCTAGTGTGCTGGTGTGTGGGTGTAGGTGCACGAAAGGATACAGGTGGGAATGAAAGTGCAAAGGTGTGGATGAGGTGAGGGTGTCGATGAAAAATAATTATGATTTAAGTGTGTGTGTGTGTGTGTGTGTGTGTGTGTGTGTGTGTGTGTGTGTGTGTGTGTGTGTGTGTGTGTGTGTGTGTGTGTGTGTGTGTGTGTGTGTGTGTGTGTGTGTGCCGTCCTACAAGTGACCTCTAATGTCTCCATCTCACTATCTTTAATTCTCTCTCTCTCTCTCTCTCTCTCATCACTATAAAGAGTTCTGTCAGTAGTTATAAGCGTGCTCTGATGTCCTCTCTCTAATATGTTCGCATGCTTTCTCCCTACCAGCTGGTGATTCTCTCTCTCTCTCTCTCTCTCTCTCAGCGACTTACTGTGGGGAAGGGGGGACCATACGAAAGAAAACAGATGAACCACAGTAGCTGAAGAGGGAGGGAGAGAGGAAGACAGGAAGGGAAGGAAGGATGGATGGATGATTGGATGGATGGAAGGAAGGAAGGAAGGATGGATGGATGGATGGATGGATGGATTGATGGATGAATGGATGGATGGATGGAAGGAAGGAAGGAAGGAAGGAAGGAGGGAAAGAAGGATGGATGGATGACTGGATGGAAGGAAGGAAGGAGGGCAGAAAGGAAGGAAAGAAAGAATGAATGAATGAAGGAAGGAAGAAAGGAAGGGCTTTCGCATATAACCCTATCATTTAGATCCCAGTGTCTAAATCCATTAACACAATTACAGTACAAGCAGCTCCTGTCGTGAAGAGGAATTGTCTTTCCAGGTTAGACATGGTAAGGCAGAGTGCAGAAATTTCCCACATCCCTTGCTCATCCTCCAAATCAAACACTACAATACCGTAGCTCTGTCTTCCCTCTATCCTACTGTCAGCGCAACTCGACGTGACCGCGCAAAACACGACTTGACCGCGCACAACACGACCGCGCAAAGCACGACTTGACCGCGCAATACTCGACGTGACCGCGCAAATTGTGTCATTTAGCTTTCCCCTTCCTGATCTCCACGTAAGATCACACTGGACCGGACACCACCTGCACAGACACTGAAACCAAGATAATATTCCTCATCGGGCAACAACCACACTGGGTTTCTATTAATTACTACCGCCAGCCTGCGTACCCTTCCTCACAGTATAAACAGTGTCGCTAAGAATATTCAAGGCTGCTTTTCTCTTGTCTGCAGCTACCCAAGTAACACCTTTATTTCTAGGTAACACAATGGGTAAAAGGGGTGTTGACCTGCTGGATAAAATAAAGGAAGGGAAATAAGGAGAAGAGAAAGTAAAGGATATGGAGGAAATGATATGAGACTGGGAACAGCAGGAAGCAAAAGAAACAAATAAAGCTGCGAAAACCGAAAAACAAAAGTTAGGACATGTCTGACATGGATGCAAAACTACACACACACACACACACACACACACACACACACACACACACACAGTGACTACAACCCCTTTCTGAAGAAGTGTCCTTTATTGAATAACGTTTCGCTTTATCGAGTTTGTCCTCTCTCTCTCTCTCTCTACCATTCCCTGCCCCGACTCATAGAAGAAGATGAGACGAAAACGAGAGAGGTAGACGATGACAGTCAAGTGGAGTAAATGTGGTGCAAATATTCAGGTGTGTGTGTGTGTGTGTGTGTGTGTGTGTGTGTGTGTGTGTGTGTGTGTGTGTGTGTGTGTGTGTGTGTGAGAGAGAGAGAGAGAGAGAGAGAGAGAGAGAGAGAGAGAGAGAGAATGAAGAAAAAAAAAAGAAAGAATTAAGAGGTTAGGCAGAGACTGCGTGGCACCATCTTTGAATGTTTCCTCTAGTTTTACCCCCCTTCTCTATCTCTCTTTCTCTCCTTTCTCTAAATCTTGCCCTTCCTTCTTTGTCCACTTTCTTCTCCTGTTCTCTACCTTATTTCTTCCTCCTTTTCACTGTCTTCATCACATACCCCTTCTTCTCCTTTTACTTTCTTTCTCGCACACGTCCTCTCTCTCTCTCTCTCTCTCTCTCTGTCCTCCCTGAAAGAATTTTGGCACTCCCTGGCTTCACACCTGGTCGGCCATCTTGGCACTCAACTGCATCCGTTCTCATCCTCCTGTCCCTCCTACACCCACCTACACTACACTCACCACTTTATTTACACCCACTTACACTACACTCACCACTTTATTTACACCTACACTACACTCACCACTTTATTTACACCTACACTACAGCCACAAACACTACACCCACCTACACTACACTCACCACTTTACTTTCACCTACACTACACCCACCACTTTATTTACACCTACACTACACCCACCATTTTATTACACCCACACCACACCCACCTTTTATTTACACCACACTACACCCACATAACAACCATAAGTACCTATATCCACCACCCACACCCACCTACACCCACACTACACCCTCATACACTACACGTGCCTTTTAGACCTACACCAAATAAACCCACATATATTCAACGATTTATTTTGCTTATTACACTTTACTGTCCTTCCTGTGTTACGTAAATCCTTCCACTATCGCCATATTCTGCATATATATATAAGGACATTAACCACCCATACTCCCAAAATAAATCGCTAGGGAAGAGGTGTTAGGGAGCTTCCTTACCCGACGGGAGGAGGGGCCAAAGACTACCTTCCCCAGCTAAATTTCACGAGAGAGAGAGAGAGAGAGAGAGAGAGAGAGAGAGAGAGAGAGAGAGAGATGATTACCCTCTACCTTCTCAATACGATGACATTTTGCTTGTCTGCCTGTTTTTCCATAGTCTCTCCAGGATTATAAACTCTTAGAGAGACATTTTCAACTAAAGGAATGAGATAGTCTGCATTCTCGTCAGTTAAGAGAGCTCCCTAACACCTCTTCCTTGGCGATTTATTTTCAGATACGTATGGTTAATTTTCTTACTATCTCTCCAGGATTATACTCTTTGGAGAGATTTTTAACTGGAGGAATGAGATAATGGTCTGTATTCCCGATGGTTAAGTAGCTCCCAAACACCTCTTCCTTAGCGATTTATTTTTGGATGTCTGAAGAATATTTTTGTTATTTATGCTGAAAATGGCGGTACTGGAATGATTTAAATGACAAAGAAGAGTACAGTAAGGAGTAATAAACAAACTAAATCGCTTACATAGAGGTGTTAGGGAGCTTCCTTAAAAGACGAGACTACGGGCCAACGCCTTAATAAAACCCCTGAAAGACAGATGACATATTTACCGCCCTATTCAATCTCCAGACGATTTTATTCAGCGAGAGAAAGACTGGATCTTTAATACAACCACCATAAGTACCTCCACCGCAGTACACTACACCCAACCACTTACACCTACACCCAATAAATTCACCTAAGTACACATATCTACAAGTAAACACCCACCTACACCCATCCATTCACAACCACCTACACTACACCCATTAATTTACACCCACTAAACCCACCACCATATCACCTTAGAGAGAGAGAGAGAGAGAGAGAGAGAGAGAGAGAGAGAGAGGAAATTTGGGAGTGGAGTAAAATCATCCCGGGGTAGCGAGAATAACACAAGACGTGCGTGGGGTGAAGGGGTTAAATCTTGAGACTAGGAAATGAGGTTAACTTGGTGTCAAAGGGATGAGAGTGATGATGACAGAGTGGGTGATAAGAAGCGAAGATACTGAACGAGAAGAAGTGAATTAAGCCCACTCTGTACTACTACTACTACTACTTCTACTATTATCATTATTATTATTACTATTATTATTATTATTATTTATATCAGGATGATGATGATGATTATTATTATTGCTACAAGTACTACTACCACCAGTCCTACTACTACTACCAATACTACTGCTACAACTAATGCTACTACAGATACTACTACTACTACTACTTCTACTGGCTTCTTCCCCCAAACAATTTATTCATCTCAGGACGTACACTAAGAACACCTTCCACCCCTCCTCTCCATCAAACACTCCACCGTTCCACCTCAGCCGGATCAAACCCACACTGATATTCCACGTCCACGTAAATCCACCACCTGCACCACTGACTCCTCCTCCACTCCACCCACCACCTCCCTAACTCTTAACTCCTCCACTCTCAACACTATTTTATTATTATTTTTTACTGTTATTATTATTATTATTATTATTATTATTATTATTATTATTACTACTACTACTAATACTACAACTATTATCATCATCATCATTATTATTATTATTATTATTATTATTATTATCATCATCATTACTACTACTACTACTACTACATCCTGGGGTCGTTCCAAGGTTGAATAATTATAATCTGGAGGTAGCATGGAATAAAAACTAAAAACAAACAAACAAACAAATAAATAAATAAATAAAAACGTCCCTTAAAACTGAAAAAAATTACATGACGTCACCGGAAATATAAAAAAAAACTGACGTGTTAGTAAGCTGAATAAAGTCGTTCGGAGTTTGCAAATAATAATAATATTAAAAATGAAGAATAAGAATAAAAATAAGAATAAGAATAAAAGTCACGGGATTGAAGAGGTTAAGCTGGATATAAAGGTGTGACGGCAGCGGAAAAAAGTAAGTTAATCATAGAAAGATATTAATGGCCACTGTCACTACCCCTCTGACCACTAGGCGTCTCTTCTAACTTAATCAAATAATCTAGCGCTGGAAATACTACTTAAAATTACACCCACAGCCACCTTCGACACCACATTTAATTTACATCTTAAAGAAAGAACCCAAGGCTGAGGGCATCCAATATATATCCCTTCCCAAAAAAGCTGAACATAAAAAAAAGTCAATTTGGAAACACTATTTAACGCCACACAAACATACCAACAATCATCTTTCATACCATATTTTTGTCTTAACACTATTTAGAAAAAAAAAAACCCAAGGCTGAGCATCTATATGTCCTTTCCAGAGAAAAGTGAACACGAAAACGAGCTAAATTCAAGATCTGTTCATTTCCAAACTGAGGTGTTATTTCCAGGACTAACCATTTACTCAGATAAAGGTATGGGAGAACTGGAAAACTGGACAGAAAAGGGATGAGACTCTACAACTAGACGGGTACTGCATGCCCGACGTAACTGGGGAGGAATGTAAATAGAGAGTTCAACAGACAATGACCTGAATAGACGAGAGATACGTAACACTGCAGCGAAGAGAAGGGTGTTGATGGGAGTTCGTGCCTTTCATTACATCCTCTCTCTCTCTCTCTCTCTCAAATTTATGCCGCTCATCCTCTCTCATAACCTCCCTTCGACCCAATTCCTCCCCACCTTCTCCCCCATCTCTCCATCCTTCACACTTTCTTCCCTTCCATTTCCTTTCTCTCTCTCTCATTCACTTCCTTTCTCTCCCATCCATTTCATTTCTCTCTCTCCAATCTCTCCATTACCTCTTTCCAACAACCCCCCCCCCACCTTCCTCTATCATGACATCGCATTTTCCTGTCTAATATTTTCCCCTCCTTTCCTCTTCTGTTTTCTCTCCCTTCTTTACAAGTATTTTCTCTCTCTCTCTCTCTCCTCAGTTTACAACATCCCTCTACCTGTATGTATGAATCCAGCAATACATCTTCCACCCACCTCTCTCTCTCTCTCTCTCTATCTCTCTCTCTCTCTCTCTCTCTCTCCTCCGTTTACAACATCCCTCTACCTGTATGTATGAATCCAGCAATACATCTTCCACCCACCTCTCTCTCTCTCTCTCTCTCTCTCTCTCTCTCTCTTACACACACAAACACACACACACACACACACACACGGATCGATACTCTCCTTACTAGCCTACCTGCGTCGTGGGGGACTGAAATGAGGTCAGGTGGGTTTGAGACCTGGCGAGGGGATGGAAGGGTGAAGAAATAATGAATGAATGAATGAAGGAAGGAAGGAAGATGGATGGACGAATGCAGGAAGGGATGGATGGATGAAGAAGTAAGAAATGAATGAATGCAGGAAGGAAGGATGGGATGGAGGGATGCAGGATGGGAAGGATGGAACGGATAGATGGAAGGATGAGCGAATGTATGCAGGAAGGAAGGAAGGAGTGAATGAATGAATGCAGGAAGGAAAGAATGGATGGATGAACGCAGGAAGAGAAAGGAGGAATGGATGGATGGATGGATGGATGAATGCAGGAAGAGAAAGGAGGGATTGACGGATGGATGGATAAATGATAACCAAATCCATGGACTGATGGGAGGGTGAACCGAAAAAGTTAATACATAAAAAATAAACAAAAGATACGGTACGAAGGAGAAAATTGAACGATGACTGAAACGGGTCATAGAAAGGGGAAAATACTAACACCAAAATGAAGACACAAAATAAATAAATAAATAAACAAATAAAAGCAGAATACGAGACGATATACAAGAAAATCAATGACGCAGGAAGGAGCTATATAAAAAAAAAAAAAACAGCCCCCAATTCAAGGCTGTCTGGGTATGTATGAATATAAGTATGTATACGTGTGTGTATGTATGTGTCTCTATGGATGTGTATGTATGTATGTATGTAGGTATGTATGTCTATGTAAGAATGTATGTATGTTTGCCTCTATCTATGTATGTGTGTACCTATAAATATGTACGTATGTATGTGTGTAAGTGTGCATGAATGTATGTATCTAACTATGCATGTACGTATTTCAAAGGCCGGCTTACACACGCCTGGCATCTTCAGAACGTGCAAACATTACAAGAAACTGCCGGAAACAAATCAACTTCAAGACACGGCAAGAGCAAGGTTATCTGAGCAAGGAAGAGGGTATTCTGGGCACGAAGCAAGATATTCCCCCCGAGGATTTAACAAGACGCTACGATACCTTCACCCCTTCACACCGAGGACGTCTTCTGCCATTCCCGACCTCTAAAAATGATCTTATTCTTAAGGGATGGTGTTTGAGGTGGAGTGGATAATTACAGTGATGGTGGAAAAGACTACGAGTAATGGCAATAACAGAACTGGTTGGAGAGAGAGAGAGAGAGAGAGAGACTGGCTAGGAGGAAGGGTGGGGGGGGGTAAGATGGAGGGATGGTCTGTGGCTGTGTGGGAGGAGAGGATGGAGGGAGGGAAGGAGGGGGTTGGAGGGGAAAGTAGGAGGGTGAGGGGGGACGGGAGGGGTCATGGGGCTGAGGGGACAAGTTTTTATAGTTCGGGAGGAGAATGAGGGGAGACGGAGAGGGAAGGAAGGAAGGAAGGAAAGGGGAAGGAAAAGAAAAGTGAAAGGAAGGAAATAAAGGGAAGGGGGAGTGAGGGGAGTAGGAAGAAAGGAAGGGAGGTGAAGGGGGATGGAGAGGGAGGAAATGGGGAGGAAGGGGAATAAAGAATGTAAAGGGGGAAGGGGGGATGAGGGTTTAGTAGGGTGAAAGGGATGGGTGATAAGGAAAAAGAGTAGAGGAAGAGGGATGGAAGGAGAATGAAGGGAGGGAAAAGGGGGAGAGAGAGAAGGAGGAGAAGAGGGAAGAGGGGGAGATGGGTGGAGGAATGAGGGGATATGGAAGCAATGAGGAGGTAAAATTGGGTAGAGAGTGGTAAAGGAGTGGGAATGGGAGGGAGAACTGAGAGGAGATGGATGAGGTAAAGGAACAGGTTATGACGAGAGAGAGAGAGAAAATATTGTAATCTAATTTTCTCTCTCACGCACTTGTACTGTCATTATTTTACCCTTTGTACCTGGTCTCTCTCTCTCTCTCTTCTTTTTTTTTTACAGTACGAATGATATTGTTTTTAATGGTAATAGGAGCTAACTATCCCTCTCTATCCATATTTCCGTCCTAGAGTTTTTCCTTCCTTTATCCTTACTTCAAGCACTTCTATCCATCAATCCACCCATCCCCTTCGCAAAGACTTCCACTTATCCTTTCAACCATCCTCCTGTCTTTAACACTCTCACCATTTATCCTCCTTTCAAACAATCCTTCCTTCCATTCATCCATCCTTTCTTCAAACACTCGATCCATTCATCCTCTCATTCACTACTCCCTCCATTCATCCATCTATCCATTCACCCTCTCTTCAAACACTTCTTCCATCTATCCACCTGTTCATGCATCCTTTCTTCACACAATCCTTCCACCCATCCATTCTCCAAAGCTCATTCCATCCATCCATCCATTCGTTCTTCAACACTCCTTTCATCCACCCATCCATTCTTCTTCAAACAGCCCTTCCATACGTCTATCCATCTTCTCTTTTGATACTACTACTACTACTACTACTACTAATAATAATAATAATAATGATGATGATAAAAATAATAATAATAATAATAATAAGCTTCCCTAAACTTCTCAAGGTTACCAAGATGATCGGATTAATGATGATATAAGTTGTTATTTTATTATTTATTTTTATTTACTTATTTATCTGTTTTTTTGCTGTCCGGTGAGGTATTATCCAACTCACTGACTCATTACCCCCCCAACCACCCTTCCCCCCTTGTCAATTTCCTCCCTCCTCCCCGTACCCTCCGTCCTCCCCCCTTCCCTCCCCTCCCCTCCCCCTCTGTCAAACCCATAAGCCCCTTTCTAAGATATTTATTTTTACCTATACAATCTCCAGACGATTTTTTTTTTTTATGAAAGGAAGAAGGAACCCAAGGCCAGAATTTACTACCTTTGAGAGAGACTTTTCGATCTTCCAAGGGTCAGACACAGCCTTAATAGCCTTCATTAATTTCTTCATTATTAAGATTATTATGTTTTTCAGTACTAAGATGGTCTCCTAAGATGGGTAATGTCTTCTTCAGATTAAATATATTGGCGTCATCGCGCTGAATAGGTTAGCTCCTTCCCCTCCCTCCTCTTCCCTCCTGAGTCTTCCTTCTTTTCTCTCTCCTAATCCCTCCATCCTACCCCTCCCCTCCTCTCCTTCCATTCCCCCCCCCCTCCGTTCCCCTATCCCTCAATCATGAGTCCATTCTTTCTCCCCTTCCCTCCATACTACCTCTCCCCCCCCTCCCTTTCTCCCCCCTCCTCCTTACTCTAACCCCTACCTCATACCTCCTCCCCCTCCTGAGTGTGCTTCCCTTTCTCTCTCCTCCCTCCCTCCGTCCCTAGTATCCTCCCCTCCTCCTATCTCCGCTATCCTTCAACACCCCTTCTCCCCTCCCCCTTACCCCCTCCTCACCCTGCCTCACGTGATCAGCCAAACACGTGTGTGTGTGTGTGTGTGTGTGTGTGTGTGTGTGTGTGTGTGTGTGTGTGTGTGTGTGTGTGTGTGTGTGTGTGTGTGTGTGTGTCTAAGTTCGTTCTTAACCGTGTTCTGCATAGTACTAAACACACCAATGTTCTCTCTCTCTCTCTCTCTCTCTCCCCCCCCCTCTCTCTCTCTCTCTCTCCCTCATCTTACTCCCCCTATCCCTTCTTCCTACCCTTTTTTCCCTCTCCTCTCCCTCGTACCCTCTCAACAACAGCTCCCCTCTGATTCTCCCCCTTCTCTCTCTTCTACAAACATTTTCCCTCCCACTATCCTCCAACCAATATCTTCCCTCCAGCCTCCCCCTACCTCCACTCTCACCCTCCTCCCCTTCTCTCCTCCCCCTCCTCTTCTCCCCTTAGCAACAAGTCTCCCGATCCATCACTGCTATTCTGACCTACACTTGAACTCCCTCCCCTCCCTACACCCCCCACGAAGCTCATACACCCACACCCCAACTCACCCCTCACTCTACGCCTCCCTCATCATCCTACACCTCCACATCCCACCTCACCCTCACCCTCCAACACCTCCACATCCCACCTCACCCTCACCCTACACCTCCCTCATCATCCTACACCCTCACATCCCTCACGACACTTTTTTCACACCTCCCTCACCATCGTACACCTATACACTCACCCTACACCTCTCTCATCATCTTACATCCCTACACCCCGCCTTACCCCTTACTCTACACATCTTCCTACACCTCTTCTCACCCTGACTTACACCTCTTTCTACACCTCACGTCATCCCTTCCTCTACACATCTCATCTACTCCTGTCACCCGACTTCACTCCTTTTTCATCTCCCCTACATCCCAGCTCACCCCTTACATTACACCCCTACACACATACACATACAAACCCCCCCTCACAAACACTCAATACACCCTCCAACAAACACACTACCACCCTCCCCCCCTACATTAATCACACACCTAACACTTCTATCCCGTACCCACCTACAACATCCTGTACTCACTTTACACCCCGTTACAAATTACAACCTGCATTTTGTAACACTAATTCTTCAGTTATTTACACACACACACACACACACACACACACACACACACACACACACACACACACACACACACGTTACATATTACAATTTCACATATATACCATAACATTTGTATAATTCTCTACACTCACAATACTCCTACACCTTACACCTTCATAAAGCACTATATATCTATCTATCCATCTACTGCCAGACGTTTGAATCCCGTAAGGGGTAGCCACAAACAAATCGCCTCCATGTCCCCTGCCATTTCGCTGACCTCCCTCGAGCTCACCCCCCCCCACTCTCATATGCCTCTCCACTCCATCCCTCCATCTCATCCTCGGCCTCCCCTTCCCTCTCCCCCCCAACCTTGCTCACATAAACACACTTCTCATATTAGATTTTCATACATAAACCATACCATTTGTCTTACGCTTGAAACACAATACTATAATCCTGTCACTCTAACTTGGCTCAAATTTCCATCCCTTTGCAGCCTAGTTCACGTAGCTCAGTGGCGTATGTTACGGCTCTACCTCCTTTCTGTAGCACTTCTTCGTGACTAGCATCATATTCCAGTGTTATTCTTTCGCTACAACTCAGCACTCAAGACGGCGAGAAGGCAATTTTGGGCCAAGTCAACGTGAAAAGAGTATAAATAGCCAAACTTCTTCCTTATCTTACTCCTTCACCCACCTCTCTCTCTCTCTTCTCTCTCTCTCTCTCTCTCCTACACCTTTGTTTCTCTCTTTCCACACCTTTTTCTCTCTACACCTCGTCCACCGCCACACCTACACAAAATTTCACCACCAGTCTTCACATTTTCACACAGTTACACCTTGCTGCTACACCCAATCCCTCACCCCCTTTCACTCTACACCACCACTTTCTACTCCCCGTTCCCCCGCTACACCTACACAGCACTTCACCTACAATCTCCACATCTTCAACAAATGAGACACTGCGTAACACTTCTTCATTACCAATTTATTCTGCTCGCTGCACTTACACCTCCATATTCTCCTGTATATGGTACTACTGATGGAAACCTCAATATTAACACACCATAAATACCAGACAATAAAATGTTAAGGAGTAGGTAACAGGCAAAATAAATCGCTAAAAAAAAGGTGTTGAGAAATAGTCACCTAAAATACAAACCCAAGTTACAATGATCCCTTCCGCCTGTGGACGTCATTATTTTATTTCATTTTTATTTTATTTTATTCTTGCTGCTACGACACTATTTTACTGGGCTGAGTCTCTTAAGAGGTTAAAAAAAAAGGCCATGGCCCGTATTACCCTAGTTAAGAAAGCTCCCTGACACCTCTTCCTGGGCGATTTAGTTTGCTTACTACACCTTGCCGTCCTCTTGTGGGTTACTTAAAATCATTCTCATATCACCCTACTCGGCATAAATAACGTACTGTACAATACGACAGGCTATTAGTTAGCCGGATCCAAAAATAAATCGGTAGGGAATAGGTGTAAGGGAGAATATGGTGCCATTGCTGACTAATCTTGCCACCCTCGCATTATTCTACAGATATTTTTATGGCAAATGCTCAGACGAAGTTGCATCCATTGTGCCACCTCTCCATGCCTTCTCCCGCGCTACACGGACATCTGGTAGCGCTCATGACTGGACTGTCACACTGCCATATTGCAGAACTTCAGCGTATCAGAATTCTTTTATTCCCCTAACTGCACCTCTTTGGAACTCCCTTCCCCAGAGTGGTTTCCCCCGAAACTTCAACCTACGGCTATTCAAGTCCAACTGTTACAGATTTATTATGAATGGAGGACATCTGTAATCAGGTGTAGCCTATGGATTATTTTTTTTCTTTTGCTTTTCCTTTCTCTGTTGTTATAATAAAAAAAAAAAATCCTCCCACATGAAGTCTCTTCCTGGTAGCAACAACGACCACAACTAAGGCTATAGCAAATTCAGTCACACACACACTCTCTCTCTCTCTCACACACGAACACACACACACACACACACACACACACACACACACACACACACACACACACACACACACAACAACCAACAATATATACAGTACATCAAAGCACATACAATACCACGGCAACCACAAATGCAGTGTATCTATGCACACACAGGCACACGCTACCACAACAACCACAAATACACAGTATCTATGCACACACACACACACACACACACACACACACACACACACACACACACACACATCTGACCACTACCACTACCACCACCACAAGATGCAACAAAATAGGGTACAAGTCAACAAACACCCGTGGGAACTGAAAATGCGGGGTCAGAGGGGAAGGAATGAAGGAAGGAAGGAAGGGAGGGAGGGAGGAAGGAAAGAGGGGAGAAAGAAGGAAAATGAATGAATGAATGAATGAAGGACGGAGGGTGAGGGAAAGAAGGAAGGAACGTAAGTGAGAGAAGGAAGGAAGGAAGGAAGGAAATTGGGTGAAGGAGACTGCATAATATGGAAGGAAGGAAGGAATGGAAAGAAGAGAAAGAATGCATAATGAAAAGAACAGAATACAAGGATGGCGATAAGAAAGGCAGGCGGGTGAAAGAAAGCATGCATAATAATAATCCTGGAAACAAGAGATACAAGGAAAGAAGAATGCAGGGGAGAATGGGCAAGGGAAAGGAAGGGGGTGAGGAAAAGATGCATTGTAAAAAAGAAAAGGAAAACAGGATGAAGGGAAAAATAAATAAATAAATCAAGGTTTTATCTAACCATTCCCTAAAAAAAAAAAAAACTCACCAACCCCACTAAAAAAAAAAAAAAAAAAAAAAAAAAAAAAAAAAAAAAAAAAAAAATGGAGGCAGCAAGATCTAAATATATATATGACGTCCTCGGGCAGAACAGGTTTGGGAGACAATTTTAAATCCGTTCACCATCATACCTCTACCTTTTCAAAAATAAATGAATAAATATGTAAATAAATAAATAAAATGTGTATTGGGAGCAAGACTACCATTTTAGGGGCGTCATCGTACTGAAGAGGTTGAGATAAAGTTTGAAAATCCTTTCATTACGAGAGGTCGATCTTTGGCAGCTGTCATCACCATCATTATCATCATCACCATCACCATCAACACCACCACCACGACCATCATCATCATCTTATCAACACCACCACGACCATCATCATCAACAGCGTCACTACCACCACCACCACCGCCACCATCATCATCATCAACACCACCACCACCACGATCATCACATTTATCACAATTATCATCATCATCAACACCACCACCACTACGATCATCACATTTATCACAATTATCATCATCATCACCACCACCACCACTACGATCATCACATTTATCACAATTATCATCATCATCAACACCACCACCACTACGATCATCACATTTATCACAATTATCATCATCATCACCACCACCACCACTACGATCATCACATTTATCACAATTATCATCATCATCAACACCACCACCACTACGATCATCACATTTATCACAATCATCATCATCATCACCACCACCACCGCCACGATCATCACATTTATCACAATTATCATCATCATCATCATCATCATCACCCTGAGTCAGACCACCGTAGAGAGAAAAAGGGAAGAATAAAGAGCCATCGTGGTGTGTCCCTTGCCCTTTCCTCTCCTCTGAATATAATCGCATGGTGGTAACGAAAAGTGAATAGAGAAATAAATATTGTAGTAAAGGCTTTAGAATCACCATAGCAACGCGTCCTAGCAACAGTCCTGGCTGGTACGGGATAGCAACCATCCCTTAGTCTCTCTCTCTCTCTCTTTATCATTGCATATACAACCCACAAGCTAATTTATCTATCTATATCAGTCTGCTATCTACTTCTCCCTTGCCAGCCATATCTAAAAATAAATCGCTAAGGATGAGGTGTTAGGGGAATTCCGTAACCTTCGATAATTAGAAGTCTATATGCTTGTTTCTTCCTTCAACACATCTTAAGACACCGGAAGAAGAAAAGGAGGAAATAAACCCTCTATTAAATACCCGGAAGTTACCCTCCTCCCAGTGGACTACCGACTGAACCTCATCTCCTCAGCATGTCAGTAAATAGAGCGATTCCTTGTTCTCGTCTGGATATCCTGTTCACTGTTCTGTTTAAGTGCTATCCTGTTCCTGCTTCTCGTTCTTTGATCCTTATGTGTTTCTGTGGATGATGATGATGATGATGATGACGGAGATGATTTGAATATGATGATGATAAAAGTGATGATAATGATGATCATGATAAGTGATGATAATACAAATACAAATAATAATAATAATAATAATAATAATAATAAAATAATAATAATAATAATAATAATAATAATGACAAAGATTATAATGATGCCAATAACTAATGATGATTCCAGACAATTTATAAACACTAATATAGGCCGTAACATATAACCCAACCTCTTCCTTCTTCTCATCACCGTGCACGTGGTGGCGGGAGGTAGGTTATTCGCACGCTATCTACGTCACCAAGTATCCAAGCGCCCTGAGTATATTCGCACCGCTATACTATTCACACCTCTTCCCCTTCCTCCTCTCCCCCCCTACCTTTCTCCCATTCTTCCTAGCCTTCCCTATCCTGCTTTCGTTGTCTGAATGATACTCTGAGAAATATGAATGAAGGCTGGTTAACTATGTATGTATGAATGTATGTATGCACTGAATGTTGACGATGAACGTGTATATGACTATGTATGTATGTATGTATGTATGTATGGGCATGTTGAAAATGAATGTATGTATGTATATATGCATGTATTAATGCACGCTATCTACGTCATCAAGTATCCAAGCGCCCTGAGTATATTCGCACCGCTACACTATTCACACCTCTTCCCCTTCCTCCTCTCCCCCCCTACCTTTCTCCTATTCTTCCTAGCCTTCCCTATCCTGTTTTCGTTGTCTGAATGATATACTGAGAAATATGAATGAAGGCTGGTTAACTATGTATGTATTTATGTATGAATGTATGTATGTATGCACTGAATGTTGACGATGAACGTGTATATGACTATGTATGTATGTATGTATGTATGTATGGGCATGTTGAAAATGAATGTATGTATGTATATATGCTTGTATTAATGTACAGTATATATGTATGTATGTATGTACTACCACAACCCCGAAGCTGAACAAAATCGTCAGGAAATAACAATAAAAGGAAAATACAGGTCCTGGGTCTGAAGATGTTAAGGAGGTAATGTGTAGGTGTTAAGACCATGAGTTGTACAATAGTCTGCACTTAAAACAGCACAGTCAGCAAACACCCCAACACCTACACCACCACTCAGCAAAACACCTCCACCACCTAGCCACCGACACTGATGTAAATGAGAGAGAGAGAGAGAGAGAGAGAGAGAGATAACAGCAGTAACACCAACATACCTAACTTACAACAGCCTTAATAACACCAAGGACTGTATTCTCGTCGGTGACGGTAGCTCCTTAACACACTTTCGTAAGCGATTTATTTTGTTTATTACCTCTTCTTGTCCTCCTCTGTGTAATCCTTTTGGTATCGCCATACTCTGCATAAATAACGTACAAAAAGATATACAATAACGACAAAACGATATGAACCAGCCCAATCCAAAAATAAGTCACTAAGGAAGAGGTGTTAGGGAGCTTCCTCAAAATAAGTCATTAAAGAAGAGCTGATACGGAGCTTCCTTAAAATAAATCACTAAGGAAGAGGAATTAGGGAGCTTCCTTACCCGACGAGAATAAAACCCAAATTGTAGAATCAATAACAACAACAACTCTTTCCACAAACTCTATCTGTAATGACACCACCAGTAATTGAGATGGAGTGAGAGTATGCGCAAGGTTTTGGCGGCACGGCATATCAATCAACTGAGTGGTGTAACTGGCATGACAAGTTGTAATAAGAGCAACTGTACAGGTAATATTTCCTGAAGCAATATACACACGCTTTAATATCATAGTTAAATCCTGCAATCCGATCATATTTTCTTCTTACTTCTTTTTTTCGCATGATTTTATTGATTTGAGAGATTTTTCGAACTTGAGATTTTAGATGAAGCATCCATTAACCCCTTTCACTATTGCAGGGCCTTCCTACGTTCAATAAAATTATCTGGAGGCAAAAAATAAATAAAATAAATGAAGCTGAAAACAACGACACAGGACTGAAGGGGTTAAAAGCAGCATCAATAACCTGAGGACAACATAAACACAGAAAAAAAGGCATAATAAAAGACATTTGCAATTTTCCTGATTCATCACCGGATCAATATTGCGTACCTCCTTAACCCTGAAAAAAAACAAAAAATCTCTAGTCTATACCTCTCAACCAATTACCTTCTCGTTTTTCTATACATTCATTAAATTTCTTTGAGTTTTATTTTCATCTTCCATTATAATTTATGGGGGAAGAGAGGGGCCAATCTCATTTCATAACAACAGTCGGGTTTTCCATCCGTACTGGGGCGCTAACTATTACATAAACTAGATCTGTCCACTCGTTTAGGAAGACTATGACGACACACAACCTCCCCATATGGTAAGCTACTAAACGGGCGTGACATGACAAGTGACACCACCCTCTTGAGCTCCTCCCTTAATGCCTCACCGAAATGGGCATACAGTACAGTAGCTACAAAAAAGATAGTTACAAAAAAGATAGTTCCAAAAAATATATATATCTTTTTTTTACATTAATACTACACACAGAGAAAGCAACAATACTGAGGCCTGTTCACCTTCAAGAACTTACCCTTGGGGACAAACACATCATTTTAATTATTCTTATACTTATACTTACAATTTTCGTAGTACGGCCACCGAGGAACACTACATACCTGCAAAAATAAATACATCATAAATAAATGCAGTAGAAAATTAATAATAATTTACAGATGATCAACTTTAAAATATGTAATAATAATAACATAAATACCGGTAATAGTACAAGTATTTTTTTAATCTGTTTATCCGGATGTGTGTGTGTGTGTGTGTGTGTGTGTGTGTGTGTGTGTGTGTGTGTGTGTGTGTGTGTGTGTGTGTGTGTGTGTGTGTGTCCGACAAGTAGTAGTAGTAGTAGTAGTAGGATGGTGATGAGAGTGAGCCTTTAGGAGATTCAACATGTGTTCCTGTAGTCCCTGGCACACCTGCGTCTCGGGCTAATTAATACGCACCTGTTGAGCTTCATCCACCGACCCTCTCCTCACTCCCTCGCCTTCCTTATACCTACGTCGAAATCCCTCTACTTCCTCCTATACTCTTTTCACTCTAACTTGGCCCAAAACTGATATATACTTCCTGAGCCTGAATGCTGAGTTGTGCTAGAAGATTAAGGCTAGAATATGCTGCTAGTCACAAAGAAGTGCTATGAAAGGATGTAGAGCTGTACTGTTGTCTTTTTCAACTAAGATATCAGAGGACAAAAATACAGGTCAAGTTAAGTAAAAGGTCTCTCTCTCTCTCTCTCTCTCTCTCTCTCTCTCTCTCTCTCTCTCTCAAAATTTTCAGATCTCTCCCAGTTCGTCCTTGTGACAGATTTAAAAATTTTGTCCATACCGGAATACATTCAATCGTACAGAGAGAGAGAGAGAGAGAGAGAGAGGGAGAGAACAGTAAGTGGGAGCGGAAAAATTGAAGTTCAAGGATATAGGAAGAGAAAGTAAGAGAGCATGACGGAAACAGAGAGAGAGAGAGAGAGAGAGAGAGAGAGAAGAGGATAAAATACACAAAGTTGAAGTATAGATTAAAAAAAAAAAAAAGTTGGCAGTAATACGCTCTCATATCCACATAAAATATAATGAAAGGGAAAACGTCAGTATGTCTTAAACAATGATGTCTCTCGGCCTCTGCAGATTAACACGGTCTAGCTATGGTATCTTTTTTGACAGTATACGACAAACACAGCAAGAGGTTTATACTAACATAGGAAACTTAGTAGTAGTCTTCGTTATCCACATTCTTTACCTATTTTATCTTTATATTGCTTTGTCTGCTACGCATGTTTATAATACCGACATAAACTGCATCCCTAACTTACAGCGCAAAGAAATATCAAAATGTAAGATGCAAAATAAATCGCTGAGGGACAAGTGCTACAGTCTCCTAGGTCAATGAGAATATGGCTTTAAAGAAGAAGGTTCCCCCATCGATCCTAGCAATCCCTCTGGTCGAAGCCGGCAGGAAAAAGTGAGAATGGATCACCATGGATTATAGAGGCGATGTCACGGGAAATGTATAATATGAGACAAATTTCTCTCTCTCTCTCTCTCTCTATCACATACACACAAACCACATTCTTATCTAACCACAACTCCCCTTCCTATCCCCTCATACCCCCCAACTCTACCCCCACCGCTTTTCTCCCTATCCTATCCAGTTCCACCTACGTCTACTTTCCCCTTTCCCCTCCCATTCCCCTACCTCCCCTTCCTCTCCCATTCCCCCACCTCCCTTTTCTCTCTCCCTCCCTCCCCTTCCCCTTCCTCCCCTGTCTCTACCATTCCCCTACCTCTCCTCTCTCTCACCCTCCTCTCCCATTTCCCTTGCTCCCCTTTTCCTCATCTTCTTATTCCCTCATCTCCCATTCTCCTTTACTTTTTTCCCCACAAATTATCTTCCTCCACCACTCCACCCATGTTCCTGCAACCTGACCTCCCCATTCTTCCTCCCCAAAACTCCTCTTCCTCTTCCTCCACTTGGCTCCTACCTGTCATCCCACTCACCCACGTGTCTCCTATTTACCTTCCTTGTCCCCCACGTGTTTCCTATCAACCGTCCTCTTCCCCCACGTGCGTCTTATCTATCTTCCTCTTCCTCCACGTGCTTCCAAGCTATCTTCCTCTTCCTCCACGTGCCCTCCATCTATCCTCCTCTTTCTCCACGTGCTTCGTATCTATCTACCTCTTCCTCCACCAGCCTCCATTTATCTTCCTCTTCCTCCACGTGCCTCATATCTATCTTCCTCTTCTTCATCTCACCCTACCTACAACCTTTATCTTTTTTTTTTTCTTTTTTCTTTTTTTTTTAAATGTATCCGACTCTCCTACCCCTCCGACCTACCTTTATTCTTTCTTCCCCAAACCTATTCTTTCTCTTTCTCCACGTGTCTTCAATCTACCTTCCCCTTCTCCCCCACCTCTACCCCCCCAAACTACCTCCCTTCCCCCCTCCCCCTCACTCCCTTTCCCCCTCCTCTATACCCACCCAGTCAACCCCCCAATTCCCCTTCTCCCATCCCCCCTCTCTTCCCCCCTCCCCTCATGCACCCTTGAACCCCAGTCTAGATTTCTCTCCTAGTGACGTCACTGCCGACCTCATGACGTCACTGCAGGCCCCAGGTGTGAGGGGTAAAGGTTGACCACTTCTCCCTGCTGTCTGCCCTGCCCTACCCTCCCTGCTCTCTCTTTTACCTGTCTTCCAAGAGGTGCTTTTTTCTCGCGCATAGCCTCTTGTAGTACGTGGTTGTCTTATTTTTTCTTCTTGCTAACACACGACAAATTTATTCAGCTTCAAATCCGCTATTAACCATTTCACTACATGAGGATTTCCCCCCACCTCTGTGTGTGTGTGTGTGTGTGTGTGTGTGTGTGTGTGTGTGTGTGTGTGTGTGTGTGTGTGTGTGTGTGTGTGTGTGTGTGAGAGAGAGAGAGAGAGAGAGAGAGAGAGAGAGGGGTGATGATGATGATGATGATGATGATGATGATGATGATGAGTGCCAAGTAAATGATGAATAAAAGTCCAGACGGCTTAAATCAAATGAAGAATGGAGAGAGGGAGTGAAGGAGGGAGGGAGTGAAGGAGGGCGAACTAGAGGAAGGAGAGAATGAAGAGAGGAACACAAGGAGAAATGGAAATGGAAGCAAATGGCGGAGGGACAGATGGAGGGAGAAAAGAATGGTGGCAGATGGAGGGAGGAGAAGATGGAGAGGAAGGAGTAGCCCAATGGAGAGGCAGGTGGAGGAAAAAAAAGAATGGAAAGGTATATGGAGGAAGGGAAAGGAGGAATGGAGAGAATGGAGGATGTTATGGGAGGGAAAGTAGAGGTAACTGGAGAGAAAGAAAAGGGTGAGAGGGAGGGAGGGAGATGGCATTTAAAAAGAAAGGAGAGGTAAGTGGAGGGATGGAAGAGAGAGGGAAAGGGAGGGGAAGGTGTGAAGGTTGGGAGGGGAGTGAGGGTAGGGGGGGGGGAAGGAGGTCAGGGAGAGACTGGCATGTTGATAGGGGCAATGAATGAGAGGGGAGGAAAGAAGAGGGAAGGGGGAGAGGGAAGGGGGAGGGGAAGCGGGGAGGAGAGATGACTTGATAAGACGGGATGAATGGAAGGGTCAGGGGGGAGGGGGTAAAGGGAGAGGGGAAAGGGTTGGATATGTAAACAGGAATGAATGAGATTGGGGAGGGGGAGAGAAGAAGGGGCTGGGGGGATAAAATGAACGAAGTGAGGGGAAAGGGAGACATATAATGAAATGAAGGGAGAGAAAGGGAAGGAAGGAGACAAGAGGCACACACAAACACGTATACAGGTGGATGAATAAGGGATGCAGGCGTGGAAGAAGGGGGAGAGAAAGGGCGAGAAGGAAGGGAAGAGATGGAGGAAAGGTGAAAACAGAGTGAAAGGCGACGAAGAAAACAGGAGGGGAGAGGGGAGGGAGAGAGGAGGGTAGGAGGAAAATGCAGATTGAAAAAGGTACCGCAGAACGACAAAGGGAAAGGAATGAATGGGAAGGGGAGGGGGAGGGGGAGAAGGAGGGGGAGGGGGTGAAGCAGGGGGAGGAGGGAAAACATAAGGGGAAGTAGCAAGAATAAGAAACGAGACGGAAAAACACATACACAAACTGGAATGAGATGAGATAGAAGAAAAAGAGGGGGAGGGGAGGAATGGGAAGGGGGGAGATAAATGGGAGAGAGTAGAAGGGGAGGAATGGGAAGGGGGGAGATAAATGGGAGAGAGTAGAAGGGGAGGAATGGGATAGGGTGAGAAAAATGGGAGAGAGTAGAAGGGGAGGAATGGGAAAGGGTGAGAAAAATGGGAGAGAGCAGAAGGGGAGGAATGGAAAAGGGGGAGAAAAGTGGGAGAGAGTAGAAGGGGAGGAATGGGAAAGGGTGAGATAAATGGGAGAGAGCAGAAGGGGAGGAATGGGAAAGGGGGAGAAAAGTGGGAGAGAGTAGAAGGGGAGGAATGGGAAAGGGGGAGAAAAGTGGGAGAGAGTAGAAGGGGAGGAATGGGAAAGGGGGAGAAAAGTGGGAGAGAGTAGAAGGGGAGGAATGGGAAAGGGGGAGAAAAGTGGGAGAGAGTAGAAGGGGAGGAATGGGAAAGGGTGAGAAAAATGGGAGAAAGTAGAAGGGGAGGAATGGGAGAGGGGGAGAAAAGTGGGAGAGAGTAGAAGGGGAGGAATGGGAAAGGGTGAGAAAAATGGGAGAAAGTAGAAGGGGAGGAATGGGAGAGGGGGAGAAAAGTGGGAGAGAGTAGAAGGGGTGGGGGATATGACAGAGAGAAACCAGACTAACATGGACACCTACGCCACACCACTGTCTTCTGTGTCACCGTCTATGCCTTGTCTCTGTCCTACCCTCCACCTAACCCCCTTTTGATTTTTTATGGGCAGACGGGGAGGATGAATGAAAGGGGACGGAGAAAGGGAAGGGGAGGGAGGAGGTGGGGGAACAGGTAGGGGGGAGAAGGAGAAAGGGAAGGAGAAGGAGGAGGGGGAATAAGTAGAGGGGGATGGAGAAAGGAGGAAACAGGAGAAGGGGTGGTGAATATCTAAGAGAGAAAACAAGTTAATATGGATTTAAGGAATGAATGAGAAGGGAAGGGGGAAGGGGAAGGGAGAAAGGGGAATGGGGAGGGGGATGTGGAGGGGGGGAAAGGGGGAGGGAGAGAGAGAGAGTTGCAACACACCTGCATCAAAAGCCGGGTCGTCTGTAGTCTAAATTGCAACACACCCTCCCTCATGTACCTGCCCCCCTCCCCCTCTCAACCCCCCACCCCCACCTCTCTGGCCCAACCTCTCCCTTCACTCGCTTTCTCATACCACCTTTTCTTCTCTCTTTCTTTCTTTCTCTCTCTCTCATATACACACAATCTCCAGTCTCTCCATTCCCTCTTTTAATACCTTTTCGCTCGCTTTCAACCTCCCATCTCTCTCTCTCTCTCTCTCTCACACACACACACACACAATCACCAGCCTCTCCCTTCCCTCCTTTGATTCTCTCTCTCTCTCTCTCTCAGCCTACCCTCCCAAGGTTAAAGGTGTGGTGCACGTGGAGCTAAAATGTATAGGCTTCGTCGTTCTATGGCCTCCTTGCATATGAATTTACTCCCCCTCCCCCCGCGCGTGTGTGTGCGTGTGTGTGTGTGTGTGTGTGTGTGTGTGTGTGTGTGTGTGTGTGTGTAGGCAGATAGGTAAGTAAGTAGACAGGCAGGCAGGTAAGTAGGTAGATAAGTAGACAGATAAGTATTCATTCAACCAAGATGTATATATGTTAACGTATGTAACTGAGATGTATGTAGGTATGTATGTAGACGCAGATGTGAGCAAAGTTTTTCCAATAGTTTAAGACCCTTTCGCTATCATACAAAAGACTCAATCATACGGCGTCATACTCTTTAAAACCCAGGCCAGGTAACAATACAGGTAAGGAGACGGCCCTGTAGCAGTGAAAGGCTTAATCCAGGTGGCTTCTCACACCTGGCTTTAGAATCACCTGGGCTGTGATATGTGATGGGCCCTACCTGTGTGATATGTGTTTGTGCTCTTGTGTAAGGGTGTGTGATGAGGCATTTATCAGCAGGACTCATAACACCACACCCCCCCACCCTGTGTTTGTGTCCGCATATGTTCTGACTCTCTCTCTCTCCCTCATTCTGTGTGTGTGTGTGTGTGTGTGTGTGTGTGTGTGTGTGTGTGTGTGTGTGTGTGTGTGTCAAACTGCATTATAGCTGCTGTGTACATCTGTGTGATAAATGAGGCTTAAACTAGGATCATAAATCTAAGACGGCGGCCACGTCTGTATGAGCCAGTTTGAGTATGTCCGCACGCTAATGTGTGTGCGTGCGTGCGTTTGTGCGTTGCCTCACCACTACTCCGGTCAATGACCTCGCGTCGCTCGGCGTGAGTTCGTACGTGCGTTCCTCAAGTGTGTGTGTGTGTGTGTGTGTGTGTGTGTGTGTGTGTGTGTGTGTGTGTGTGTGTGTGTGTGTGTGTGTGTGTGTGTGTGTGTGTGTGTGTGTGTGTGTGTTATATAAACGACAGCCCGCGCGCGCCCTTGTGTGTGTGCGTGTGTGTATGTATAAATGTGTGTAGCATATGTTCCTGTTTGTGTGCAGACATTAATACACATTTATTGTTACAAATTTATCCACATTTGCGACTGGAATTATACTTGTGAATGTAATGTGCCGGCATGTACGCGAGAGAGAGAGAGAGAGAGAGAGAGAGAGAGAGAGAGAGAGAGAGAGAGAGAGAGAGAGAGAGAGAATGTGTGAGTGTGTGTGTGTGTGTGAAAGAGCTAGGTGGTGACATGACTGGCTTCCTCTGTTACCATGGCCTCTGGATCGATACGCAAGCCAAGCCTCACCACTCACCTCACATCACTTCAACAAATCTGCCCCCTCCTCAGCCCCCACCTCCCCCACTCTCACTCCACCACATCTAACCCCCACTCCACCACGTCTTCAAACTTCACTCGCACTGCACCACACCTAATCCCCACTCCCCCACACCTTCAAACCTCACTCCCACTCCAGCACACCTCACACCATCACTCCCACTGCACCACACTTCACACCCTCACTCTCATCCCACAACACCTAACCCCGCCTCCACCACACCCTCAAACCTCACTCCCACTCCACCACAGTTTACACCCCCACCCTCAATGCACCACACCTCACACCTAAGTACCGTTCCAATCCCTCACTCTTACCAAGACAGTGAGTGGCCACAAAAATCCTGGAAATTCGCACCTATGATGCCTAAACAACATGATAATCTGTCGCAATAATATCCAAAAATCGCAATGGTGTAAATTAATGCCATATTTTAGGTATCTACGAACAGCAGGAGGTAACAAAAGAAAGTAATCTGCGTAAAGAAAGTGGAGAGCAGAATGGCCCTTGAAAAGAGAGTGGCTGGTGCTATGAAAACCCTGACATGGGAGAGGTTGTAAGATGACTGCATGAGAGGGACTTTGCATGAGGGGGTGTCAGTGCCCACGTGAACGTATGGGTGAGAGACTTTCAGGGAGGGAGGGCTGGAGAAGAGCTTGGTGGGGAAAGGGTGTGGAATACCTACGTTGGACGGGACTGTGACCAAAGCGTCGTGAAAAGATGAGGGTAGAAGAGACGAAGAGGAGATGGAACGGACACTGATAGACTGGATACAAATAGTGACAAAAAAAAATGTATGAGAAAGTCTGAGGGTGGAAGACTGAGTGGAAGGCTAAAAAGGTGGATGAATAGAGCATGTGAATCTCTCTCTCTCTCTCTCTCCCTCTCTCTTTCTCTGATATGGTGGGTGTGTGTGGAGCGGTTGGTAGTTATGTAAGTCCCTCTCTCACCCCCACTCCAACACCCTTCCCCTTTCTCCCTCCTTTCCTCTCCCCCTCCCCCTCTCTCCTCCCCTGTCCCACGTCCCTTCTCATCTGCCCCGCTAAACAGGGCTCCAGCTGCACACACACACACACACACACACACACACACACACACACACACACACATAGCACATCTAGCCAGGTCGTACTATCGCCACATACGTAGATAAGTACCTGCAGAACACACACACACACACACACACACACACACACACACACACACACACACACCACTAGGTTACATAGGTTTGCGTGGCCTGCTCCCATACACAAGGTCATTAACCCTTTCGCTACCGTGACCTCATTTCTACTCTTGCTACAACCAGACGATTTTATTCAGCGCAGGGGAAGACGATTTGTACTGAAGGCGTTAATGGACTGTGTGGTTCTGTCCCCCTTTTCACTCCCACACGTCTCTCCTAAGCTGAATAAAATCGTCTGGTGGAAGTAAGGATATCGTGAAAAAATACATCATCGTGGTGAAGAGGTTAATCAATATAAATACATACAAAGGCCCGAGTCTCCCTAGCACCTCTTCCTTAGCGACTGATTTTTGGATATGGCCGGCTAATATAAGTTTTTATGTTATTTATGGGGAAAATGATGGTACTGGAATGACGTAAATGAGAGAAGAGGATAGAAAGGAGTAATAAGCAAAGTAAGTCAACGTAAATGAGGAAGAGGATAGAAGGACTAATAAGCAAAGTAAGTCGCTCAGGAAGAGGTGTTACGGAGCTTTCTTAATTGTCGAGAATACGGGCTAAAGAATCACATAATCTTCGAACTTGACGCACTTAATACTGTCTTCACTAACCCTTTCACTATCACAGGCCCTAAACAAAATCGTCTCTTCTTAGTCTGAAATTAGACGTCCACCGGCGGAAAGGGTTAACACGTAAGAGAACTGGAAGGAACTTAAATTGGGGGGGAAAAAAAAAAGTGTGTGTGTGTTTATCCAGAAAGAATTATGTAACCTTCAATCCCGTGACGTTTTTCTACTACATTAAAAAGAGAGAACGGAAGATGAAAAGAAAATGGGGGGGAGAAAGAAAGTGGGGAGAGGAGGGGGAAAGAAAGCGGGGAGAAGATAGGGAGAGAGAAAGGGGGAGAAGAGGGAAATAGGAAGAGATTTTATTCATCTTAGGACTGATTTCTGATTTAGAGGGATTAGATACAGCACCGATTAACTCCTTCACCAACAGAGGTCCTCCTTAAACTGAAGAAAATCGTCTAAGGAAGCAAGAATACACACCAATAACACATCATTGGATTCAAGGATTTCAAACAGCTCTATACTATATTCCGTTTACTCTAACCTGGCCTAAAATTACCATCTGCCTTGAATGCTGAGTCGTAACAAGAGATCGACACTGGAATATGGTGTTAGTCACGAAGAAGTGCTATGGAAAGTATGAAAAGAACGAAAATCTGGGCCAAGTTAGGGTGAAAAGAGCATAGTACGTCAGAGGCTGGTCTAACACAGCTAACACCACGGCCCGTCGGTTCAGCAAGCTCCCTAACACCTATTCCTAAGCAATTTATTTTATTTACTGATCCTTACGACCCTCTTCTGTGTCATTTGAACCATTCTAATGCCACCATACTCATCATAAACACCACAAAACTTGATATTAGCTAGTCCTATCAAAATAAATAAATCGCTCAGGAACATGTGCTAGGGAGCTTCCTTAACCGACGAGAATAAAGGCCTACGCAACACACTCCGGCCAGCAACACCACAACACCGGTGACGTAACCCACACCGCCACCACGCCCGGAACATGGTATAAGATGTAAGGGGAACCACTCGACTACGTAGGCAGGAGGCGGTACTACAAACACCCCCCAGCTGGTACAGAAGGGTCGTCGCACCTCTTCTTACGCGATTTATTTTGATATTACATCTTAACATTGTCTTCGGTGTCATGTTAACCGCTTCATTATAAACATGGTCAGAATCAATACAAAATAATAATACTGAAGTGCAGCTAATGTGCCAAATAAACCGCTAAGGAAGAGGTGTTACGCAATCTTGAAGACCACTAGAGAGAGACCAGCTACGGAGATATCTAGACCACACAGACATGACGGTCCCAACGAGATAATCCAGCTAAAATATCAACAGCTTGACTCTACTCAAAGGAGTAAAAGAGCAGAACTATATAATGAGAGAGAGAGAGAGAGAGAGAGAGAGAGAGAGAGAGAGAGAGAGAGAGAGAGAGAGAGAGAGAGAGAGAGAGAGAGGCAAAGTGAACAAAAAAAGAGGGAGTATTGTCAGGAAGCTACAAACAATAGTGAGGGAGAAGGGGAGGGAGAGGGAGGAGAAAGAGTGTATAGGGTCGGGAGAAGAGGGGAGAGAGTAAGGAGAGAGAGGAGGGACTGACAGAAAGAAGGGAAGACGAAGAACCAGGCGAAAGAGGGGAGAGGGGGAGAGAAAGAGAGATGGAAGGAACATATAGACAGAAGGAGAAAGAGGGGGAAGAAAGAGGGGTAGATGGAAGAGAAAGATCAAGGAGGGGAAACAGGGAAGGGAGAGGGGAGGAAAAGAAAGAGGGGAGAGAAAGAGGGGAAAGAGGGAGATAAGAAAACGAGAAAAAAGGCAAAGAATGATGAGTAAAGGGATAAATGAAAAATGGGAATAGGTAGCGGAAGGAAGTCGAGAGAAGAGGAAGATGGGGAAGTGGGAGAAAAGAAAGGGGAGTAAAGAGGAAAATGGAAAGAAGGGAGAAACAGACTGGAGAGGTGAGGAGAAAGAAGGATGGCAGGGGAATAGGAGGGGAGAGGAGAAAGAGATAGAGAGGGAGGGAGGTGGAGGAAAGAGAAAAGCAGGGGAAAGAAAGAAAGAGAGAGAGAGAGAGAGAGAGAGAGAGAGAGAGAGAGAGAGAGAGAGAGAGAGAGCGAGGACCCATTATGCCCCGACACAATTCTATCCCCGATGCTGTGAAGGAGGGGGGGGGTGGAAGGGGGAGGCTTTATGTAATGGAGGGGGCATATCGGGAGGTGGGGGGTACGGGGTAGGGGTAGAGACAGCAAGAGGGGTAGAGGGGAGAGAAGGGAGGGGAGATGAAGAAGAGGAAAAGGAGGGAAGAGAGGAAATGGGGAGGAGTGTACGGAGGAGAAAGGGTGGTGGGATGGACAAGAGGGAGGAAAGAGTGTGTGTGTGTGTGTGTGTGTGTGTGTGTGTGTGTGTGTGTGTGTGTGTGTGTGTGTGTGTGTGTGTGTGTGTGTATGAGAGAGAGACAGACAGAAAGAGAGAGATAAGATACGGGATGAGACAGATAGCACAGTTGGGTCATATTAAAGAGGAAGAGGAGGAGAGATAAGGAGGAGGATAAGTAGGGATGGAGATTAAGAGGGGAAGAGAGGAATATAAGGGGTTAAGAGGCAGGGGGCAAAAAATGGGAAGTGGAGGAGAGATGATGGAGGAGGACGGAAAGGGGAGGAAGGGAGGAGGGGCAGAGGTGGAGGGATGAGGGTAGGGAAGAGGAAAAAAACATGAAAATGAGACGAGTGATAAGACAGATGGGATGATGATGATGATGATGATGATGATGATGATGATGCTCTTATCAGTATAACAGGTATAAACACAGACACACACACACACACAAAACCACCCCCCCTATTCGCCCACAAAAACACTATATACCTATTATAAAACTCCAATCACCGTAGGTCACATCTAAAGCTTCAGTAAGCCCTATAAAAGGCAGCCATTATGATATCAGTATTATTCCCGTTACTATTCCTTCCACGCAAAAAAAAAAAAAAAAAAAAAATGTAGGTGACTAGGGATCTGGGTGTGAGCTAATAATGGAAATGTTTTTGTTGGTACAGTATGACCGAAAGAGGAAAAAAACAGATTATCCTTCTGTCACGTAGCGATTTCATTTGTTATGATTTTCTCAAAACTAACATCAGCTGATTATTTTCTGCTGACCCAAAATCTAGCAAATAAAAATACTCTCTCTCTCTCTCTCTCACACACACACACACACACACACACACACACACACACACACACAAGTGGAGAGCGTAGCCGTGCACCCTACTAAGAACACTGCTGGGGTTGGCACTTCTATTTACAGTCATATCCCCCTGCAGTGGTAAGCAGGGCGCCTACAGACACACACACACACACACACACACACACACACACACACACACACACACACACACACCAAATATAAACACGAGGAAAATTATGAGCAGGAAAAACACAAGCAAAAACATCAGAAAAAAACAATAAAAAAAACTCGTGTAGGAACAATAAACTAAAAAAAAACACAATCACAAAACAATCCAGCACACACGTAACCTCCCTCACCCCCCAAAAAAACAAACAATAAACAAGAACAGCAAGAAGAACAAGAACAAAACAAAGGCACAAGCAAGCAAACAAGCAGTAAGGTGACCCAAGTACTCAAGGCTATGTGACTGTGTGTGTGTGTGTGTGTGTGTGTGTGTGTGTGTGTGTGTGAGGGGGGGGGCGCTGTTGTAGGGCTTGAAGGCAAAATAAGTTAAGTCACTTTTTGTACATCTCTTTGACCTTCCGTTATATGAATGACTCTCTCTCTCTCTCTCTCACCTTCGTCACGAGCCTTCCCTCTCTCCCTCATAACCCTTTCCTTCTCTCTACCCCCTTTCCTTCCTCAAACCCCTTCTCCTCCTTCCCTTTCTTTCCCTTCAACCCCTTCTTCTCCTTTTCATCACCATCCTTCCCTCTTTCTTCTCCTCTCTCCCTTTCTTCATCTCCTCACTGTCCTCCTTCCTTCTTACCATCCTTCCCTCCTACACCCCTTCCTTCCTACCATCCCTCCCTCCTACACTCCTTCCTTCCTACCATCCTTCCCTCCTACACTCCTTCCTTCCTACCATCCTTCCCTCCTACACTCCTTCCTTCCTACCATCCTTCCCTCCTACACTCCTTCCTTCCCACCATCCTTCCCTCCTACACTCCTTCCTTCCTACCATCCTTCCCTCCTACACTCCTTCCTTCCTACCATCCTTCCCTCCTACACTCCTTCCTTCCTACCATCCTTCCCTCCTACACTCCTTCCTTCCTACCATCCTTCCCTCCTACATTCCTTCCTTCCCACCATCCTTCCCTCCTACATTCCTTCCTTCCTACCATCCTACACTCCTTCCTTCCTACCATCCCTCCCTCCTACACTCCTTCCTTCCTACCATTCGTCTCTGATGTATTCTTTCCTCCCTCCCTCGCATCACGGACAAAGTATTGGGTTAAAACAATTTGTTGTGGTGACATGCTGAGGGGCCAGAACACAAGGAGAAATGGGAAGGGGGAGAGAGAAATAAAATGGAGAAACACACAAAGACAACACAGAAACGAGGACATAATGTAAAAACAAAGACAGGGGAAAGACACTCTGGAAAAACAAAGGAGTAAAAAGATAAAGAAGAAGGAACAGATGTAGAAGTTGAGGGTGGAACAGAAAGAGAAGCGTAGGAAGGAAGATACAAAAGGAAAGAAGGAAGTTCGGAAGGAAGGACGGACGGAAGACACGGAGAAAGAGGAAGGAAGGAAGGAGGGAAAGAAAAAAAAAAGAAGGAAAGATGGAATGAATGAATGAAAGACGGAATAAAAAAAAGAAATGAATGAAGAAATGAAAGAAGGGAGAAGGAAGGAAGGAATGGATGAAGGAAGGAGAGGGAGAAGGAATGGCAGTAGAGTGAGTCGATAAATAATACAATCGCGACCCGTGCAAAAGTTCACTGATCTTAACTTGACATAAGGCTGAGTAAGGCAAACGCACAGGCAGACGCGGAGTGAGATTTAAGGCAGGTATACACACACACACACACACACACACACACACACACACACACACACACACACATATACATAAATACACATACACACGCGTACGAACACACACACGCACAGAGAGAGAGAGAGAGAGAGAGAGAGAGAGAGAGAGAGAGAGAGAGAGAGAGAGAGAGAGAGAGAGAGAGAGAGAGAGAGAGAGAGAAATAGTAGAAGTAGGAAGGTAAACAGACGGAAGAAGCAAGGAAGAGAGGTAGACAGGGAATCAGACAGGCAGAGACGGCCAAAGGAAAGGTTAAGTAGAAAGCTAGACGGAAATAAGACACCAAGAGAGAAACAAGAAAGAAAACTCATGATCAAAGAAGGCAGGAATGAAAATAAGAAGAAAGTTGTGAGGGAATGCAGGATGGTGTGACATGATCGAAGGTGAGGAGAGAGAAAGGCAGGTAGGAGAAAAGAGGTAGGAAAGGAGGAAAGAAGATGGAAAGGGAGGCAGAACGGGAGGGATTTAGGAACGAAACGAGGAAGGAAGGAAAGGAAGGAGAGGGAAGGAAGAAAAGGCAAGTAGAAAGGAAGGTAGGAAAAAAAAAAAGGTAGGAAAGAAGGGAAGAGAAGCAAGTAGGAAGGTAGGTAGGCAGGTAGGTAGGTGCGAGTAGGTAGGCAGGCAGGAATGAGAGGATGTACAAAAAATAGCCAGGAAGGGAAAAATGAAGGTAGCAAGACAGGCAGGAAGGAATGAAGGAAAGACGGGAAAAGCAGCCAAGAAGGAAAGCATGTAGGAACGAAAATAACGGGAGGGGATCCAGGAAATCAGGCCGGAAGATTGCGGCAGGTATTGACGACGCGATAAATAATGCAGAGAGAGAGAGAGAGAGAGAGAGAGAGAGAGAGAGAGAGAGAGAGAGAGAGAGAGAGAGAGAGAGAAAGAGAGAGAGAGAGAGAGAGAGGAAAGAAAGAGGGCACAATGCAGGATGGAATAAGGAAGAAAAGAGGTAAGGAAGGAAGGAAAGAGGAGGGAAAAGAGAGGAGGGATAGAGGAAGGGAGCTAGCAGGAAGGAAGGAATAAGAGCACAATATAAGGCATGAGGAAGAAAATAGGAAGGAAGATGTGTGGAAGAAAACGAGACGAGGGATGAAGGAAGGGAGGTCGAGAAAGGTGCTACAAGGGAAAATAAAAATGAGAGAAGGAACACAGGAAAAGAGGGGAAGGAAGGAAGGAACAGAGAGGAAGGAAGGAAGAGAAGAACAGAGAGGAAGGAAAGAATACAGCAAAAAGAGGAACGATAGAAAGAATGAAAGGAATGAAGGAGAGGGAGGGAAGGAGAGGAGAGGAAGGAAGAGAGGGAGGGAGGAATAGAGACAACATACCACAAGTGTTAGGTTACTGGCGCGCGCACGCGCGCACACACACACACACACACACACACACACACACACACACACACACACACACACACACACACACGCTCTACCACGAAACTCTATTTGACATTCTCTTCCCAACCTTGTTTATTCAATCTTTCTGTGTGTGTGTGTGTGTGTGTGTGTGTGTGTGTGTGTGTGTGTGTGTGTGTGTGTGTGTGTGTGTGTGTGTGTGTGTGTGAGAGAGAGAGAGAGAGAGAGAGAGAGAGAGAGAGGGGGGAGTAGACGGAGGAAAGGTCAACCTAGTACGCATCAAGCAATGTGGGGGGTGTAAGAGAGGAGAAGAAGAAGGAGGAGGATGGGAGGGGGAAAAGATAAAGACTAATGCAGTACTGTCAGGGAGAAGGCGATGGGGAAGGGAGAGGGGATGCTGGGGGGGAAGAAGGAAGGGGAGGGGCAGAGTGACAGGAGAGATGGGTGAGGGAGAGGGGAGGGAGGGCAGTGCAAACATGGAGGGAGAGAGAAGGAAGGTAGGGAAGAATAAGGGAGGTAAAATGGGGGAAGGGATGCACAGGAAGGGAGAGATGAATGAGTCAAGGAAGATGGACTGAAAGATGAGAACAGATAATATACTAAGAAAATAAGGAGTGTAGTATGCCTGTGAAATTAAAAGAAAGAGGGGAGGAGAGATGGTGATGAGGGGAAAATGACTGGGAACGAAGGAGGGGGAAAGAACAGACAGAGGGGAGAAGCCAAAGGAGAGGAAGGGGAGTGTAAAACAAATTACACAGAGAATAAAGACCAGATAACAAGAGATGAAGAGAAACTACGAATAAGAGGGAGGGAGTGCGGGGGGAGGGAAAGGGTCGAGGTGCTGATACAATGAGAGAGGGAAAAGAGGGGAGAAAGGGCTAGGGAGGGAGGGAGGAGGATGTGTGAGTGTGGGAGAGGGAGGAGGGAAAGGGAAGGGGGAAAGAAGGATGGACGAGGTATGGAGGGAGAGGTAATGAGGAGGGGTGAGAAGAGAGGAAATCCAGAGGGGAGGGTGACAAAGGGAAAAAATGGAGGAGGGTGAGGAAGGGGTAGAGGGAGGCGTGGCAAAGGGGGGAAGAGGGGAGAGGAAGGCGTGGCAAAGGGAGGGGGAGAGGGGAAAGGGAGGGGAAATTATGGGGTAAGTTTACCAGCTTGGCAACAAATACCCCACGCCAGGGAGGGGAGTTGGAGGTGACCTACAGAAGACGTGGTGGGAAAAAAAAATAAAGAGAGAAGAAATGAAAACAATTAAGACTACAACTTTGAAGAAACAAGGATAATAACAAGTAGTAGTAGTAGTAGTAATAATAATAATAATAATAATAATAATAATAATAATAATAACAACAGTGGTAATAAACAACAACAATAATCATAATAATAATAATAAATGAAAAGTAAACAAAAGGGAAAAAGAGGAAAGAAAAAGTAAGATGTGGGAGAGGATGGGAGGGAAAAGTGGAGTGGGAGGGGGAGGGGGGTGAAGGAGACACGTGTGGGTCCTTAGAAGAAGTGGGAGGAAACTTAGGAGAGAGGGGGGCGGTGTTCAACGAGACTTTGGAGAGAATATGGCAGAGATCCAGGGGCGTAAGACACTAAGTTGGTCAATATCTTACGAGAGGTTTTCTTTTAATCTTACGACAGAATTTGAACTACGATGCAAAGGTGGATGTGTTGCAGGGTTGGTGTGTGGCAAAGTTGGATGTGTTGCAGAGTTGGAGGTGTTGCAGAGCTGGATGTGTTGCAGAGCTGGATGTGTTGCAATATGTTTTGGAAAAGGTTGTAAGGGAGGACTCGTGACGAAGGGAGAGAGAGAGAGAGAGAGAGAGAGAGAAATCGATCCATAAAAGGCCAGACACAGGGATAACCTTCTCACAACGAGGACATTAATTCGACTTCTTCCTGCTGCCTCCAGACGATTTTATTCAGCTACGGAAGAATCTGTGGCAATAAGAGGGTTAATCAGGGCTAAATATCAACCCCCTCTTCCTCAAAAACCTTCAAAACTAAACAAAATCGTCTGAAAATGAAAATAATGTGAAAAAATAAATCGCTAAAGTGAAAGGGTTAAGCAGCTCATGTATTAAAACTGACAAGAAAATATTGGTGACTGGAAAATTAATAAATAAAACCGTCTGAAAAAGTGGGAAAAATGCAAAAAAATATATCACCAAAATGAATGGGTTAAGTAGCATACACATTAAAATATTTATCTATAACCAGACGCCTTCATCCCGTAAAAGGTGGCTACAAACAAATCGCCTCCATGTCGCCCTGTCCCCTGCCATTTCGCTGCCCTACCCCGAACTTAAACCCCCACTTTCTTATATACATTTTCACTCATCTCTCCATCTCATCCTCGGTCTCCCCCTCCCTTTCCCCCCCTCCACCTCAATGCGTTTCTCCAAATATACAAGAGAATATTAGTGACACATAAGCAGGAATAAAAGTGTGTGTGTGTGTGTGTGTGTGTGTGTGTGTGTGTGTGTGTGTGTGTGTGTGTGTGTGTGTGTGTGTGTGTGTGTAGGTAACCTGTGGGAGGAGACCTTGACGGGACTTTTAAAGGGACACCTGGTGAATGACCCCTGCAAAAAAGCTGACAATATACGCTGGAGACGCACCACAACGCCTCGGAGGTTTGGTGCAAACCCTTAACATCCTTACTATACTCTTTCTCTCTCTCTCTCTCTCCTCAACGGGTATCCCAGCAGGGTAAAAATAAGGGAAAATTCTTCGCTCCGTCTCGCTCACGACATGAGTAATTCAAATTTCTGTGACCTTTCGACTGAAAACACGAACTGACTTAACACCGAGCAGAGGCCGCCAAAGCCGGCCTTTAAGCGATTAATAATAATAATAATAATTTCTTTATGCGAGTAATAATAATAATAATAATAATAATAATAATAATAATAATAATCTATCTATCTATCTATTGCCAGACGCCTCAATCCCGTTTGGGGTGGCCACAAACAAATCGCCTCCACGTCGCCCTGTCCCCCGCCATTTCACTGCCCTGCTCCCAACTCACACACCCCTCCCTCATATACCTCTCCACCCCATCCCTCCATCTCATCCTCGGCCTCCCCCTCCCTCTTCCCCCCCTTCCACCTCACATACACTTTCTTCGTCAGTCTTTCAACCTCCATCCTCTCCACATGGCCAAACCACCTCGGTGTGTTCCTCATAACGCTTCCTATCACATCCACATCCACACCACAACGCTCCTTTATATCCTCATTTGTCAGCCTCTCTCTCCATGTGACTCCACAGGCTCCTCTTAAATAACTCATTTCCACGGCTCTCACTCTTGACTTGTGTCCTTCCAACAAAGTCCAAGCTTCACTTCCATACGTTAGAGTTGGTATCACAATACTGTCATGTAGTAACTTTTTCACTTCCATGCTCACTTCCCTGTTTCTTACCACTGCTTTCAAAGAACCAGCAACCATTCTTCCCTGCTGTACCCTTTCAAGCCCTCCAAACCTCCATCCTTACTCATCACACTACCCAAGTACTTAAACGTACTCACATTTTCCAATTCCTCACCATCCAACCTCGCTGTACATTCACTGACTTCACCTCTCTCAAAGACCATCACTTTTCCCTACATTCACCTTTAGATTCCGATTCTTACACACTCTCCCAAACTCATCCACCAAGCCTTGCAGCTCCCCTTCGTCTTCACTCAACAACACAGTATCATCTGCAAACAACAGTACAGGGAGTTTCCAGTAGTAGTAGTAGCAGTACAGTACTAACAATAATAATTCATTATAATTATTACAATATTATTATCATTATTTCATCACTATTATCAGCAATCATATTTTACTATACCACTAAACTTACAACTTTCTTCTCTCAAATGAAAGTATATATTAACGTTTTCTTACCCTTTTTCTTATCATCATCCAACTCCTCTGCCTTCCTGCCGTTCATACCACTCCAAGTACTATAAAGGGGGGGGGGAGGTGGCTTGGCAGACATCGTGGGGCCTCTGTTGCCACCCAAGAAAATGAAGGGGGGGGGGGGAGTGAGAGACGAAGATGACAAGATGAACGGAGTGAGGTGACAATGAGAGAACTAGTGGGAATGGTAGGACGGGGAGGTGGTGGATGGAGGGGTGGTGGAGAGGACAGAGTACAGGAAGGAGGAAAGAGAGAAGGAAGGGAGGGATGGAGAGAAAACACAGAGGGGAAGGGGGGAAGAGTAAATGAAAGTCAAGGATGGAATAAGGAGAGATGATAGGTAAGCCGTGACATGAAAAAGGAAAGTGACGTGTGGGAGGAGGGGCGACTTCTGAAGGGAGGAAGGGAGGGTATGGATGAAGGGAAGAAGAGGGAAGGAAGAGAGGGATGAAGGGAAGAAATGGTAAGGGAGGAAGAGAAGGATGAAGGGAAGAAAGGGAAGGAAGGGAGAGAAGGATGAAGGGAGGTAGAAGGGAGGGGAGGAAACAGCAAGAAAGAAAGGGAGATTGAGGTAGAGGGGTCAGTGAGGGTGGAAAGAATAACAAGGAAGGAAGGGGAAAGGAGAGGGGAGGGAGGGAGGGACTTTACTCCTTTACGAGGGAGAGGGGGAGGGGGCGGGAGAAAAGGGAGTCGGAGTAAGAGAGAGGGAGGGAGAAAGGGGGGAAGAGGGTGAGACACAAGAAGGAGTAAAGAGGCTTGAGGAACAGAACGAAGGAAGGGGAGAGAGAGAGAGAGAGAGAATGAAGGGGAAGAAAAAGATGAAAGACGGTAAAAGAGAAGAGGGAGAAGGGAAAGCTGAAAGATGGGAAAAAGGGAAGAGCATAAACAGGGAAGAGATGAGGAGGAAAGGAAGACGGCAGAGAGACGAGGTGGCCAGGAGGGAGGAAGCGAAGGAGGAAAGACAACTGAAAACAAAATGAGGATGACACAACTGTGAGGTCCAACGTGGGAAAGGGAGAGGACGTGAGGGAGCAAGGAGGGGATGGGAGAAGGAGGAGGATGAGAGGGAGGGGGGGAGAGATGAGGGGGGGTTGTAAGGGAGGAGTAGAGAAAGGCAAGGCACGAATGGAGAAGAATGGATAGAGTGAGGGAGGAGGGAGGGAGATGGAAGAAGGTTGAAGTGAGGGTAGGAAAGGGGAGGGGGGGGGTTAAGTTAGGGAGGGGGAGAGAGGAAGGATAAGATGGGGGAGGGCTAGAGGGGTGAGGCAGGAGGGGAGAGGAAAGGGTATAGGACGTAGAAAGGAGGAGTGGGAATGGGCAGAGAGGGGAAAAGGAGAGAGGGGGAAAGGGGAAGGGGTGAGGAAAGTGGAAATGAACAAGGGTAAAGGAGGAGCGAGGGGAAAGGGTATAGAGTGAGGAGGGAGGGGCGAAGGGAGAGAATGGAGGTGGGGAGGGGAGGTAGAGGGAGAGAAAAGGGGGAGAGGGAGCAAAGGGTGAGGTGGGGGAGGAGTGGTAGAGGGAGAGAAAGAGGGGTGAAGGAGCAAAGGGTGAGGGGGGAGAGGTGAGGGGGGTAGCACTAGCAACAGGGAGGCAGCCAACACTTGGGTACATTATGTGATCACCACTCGTCACGCACATGACTCACACGTGCACACACATACATACATAAACACACATACAAACATACAAACCTAAGAACACATGAATAAACACATACATACAATCACATAAACCTAAAAACACATAAACACATACAAACACACACCCAGAGAACACACAAATAAACACACACACACAAACATACACATCTGTAAATATATAAAAAAACTTGCACACCAACAAAACACACATCAACTTACCGGTACACATTTACAAACACACACACAAAACATACACACCCAAACAAACATACACGCCTACAAAAACACATCAACTCAACAGTACACATTTACAGACACAAACTTACCGATGAACACCAATAAACACACATAAACAAACTCGCCATCTTATTCACCTACTTTATTCCCTTGGCGTTCGGTCTGCCAGTTAGAGACCCACAAATAACTCCACAGGATTTCTCAGTTCAACCCTCACCTAAACACGCGAGAGAGAGAAAGAGAGAGAGAGAGAGAGAGAGAGAGAGAGAGAGAGAGAGAGAAGGTAATGACGGCCAAATGTGAGGGAGGGAAAAAGGAAAAAAAAAAAATCTACGAGAGAAGGGAACAGTAAAGAGATGAAAGGATGGAATCATGGCCAGAGATTTAAAAAAATAAAAAAATAAAAAATAACACTATGGCCAAGAGATGGTGATGGGGTGGGGAGTAAAGGCTGGTGTAGGCCAGTGCACCCTTGGCTGTGTTAGGCAATGATAAACAACACCTACACCTTCCCTCTTTACACCCTCTCTCCTCTTCTTTCACTACACCTACACCTTCCCTCTTTACATCCTCTCTCTTCTTCTCTCACTTCCTCTCTCCATAGTTTCTCCCTTCCATCATTTGACATTCCTCTTTCCTTAATTTTTTCCCCTGCGTTTTTTCCTATCGTTCTTTCACTGCCATTGATAATCTCTCTCTCTCTCTCCATTCTTACATATCACTCCCTCATTTTTCTTCACCTCAATCTCTTCTGCTATTCCCTCCCATTTCGTCTTTGCTCCTTTCTTTCACTGATCTCTCTCTCTCTCTCTCCCCCTTCCTCGTTTCTCCTATATTCTCCTCTTCTTTCCTTCATCTAGGCTATTATTATTTTTTTTACATCTTTTCTCTGTAATTTCTTCCCAACCTTCCATTTCTATTATTCTCCACTCATTCATTTTTCAAAGAATAACCTAACCCTCCTACGTTCTTTTTCCCCCTCCATCCTACCCTAATTTATATTTTCTTTCAACTCTCTCTCTCTCTCTCACATTTCCTTCTCGAACAGGTGCTCAGTAACATTAATTCCATCACACGTTTCGTCAAATACAATTTTAAAATGGTATTCTCTCTCTCTCTACTCACTTTCCTTCCAGGTTGCAAGTGGATGGGACATACCTGGAAAAGAAAAAGAAAATCATTAGCAAGAATATGTAAACGCCTCTCTCTCTCTCTCTCTCTCTCTCATTAACTCCATATCCTCGCTATCATCTGATAACCCGATCATATGATAAGAGCTTATCAATATATTATCTCGCTTCCAAAGTTCCAGTGCCATAAAAAGTGCCCTTCTTCCCCTAAATAGTCTTCGCTTAACCCTCTCACGGTGGGAACAACTCTAGTATGTTAGGTCAGAGTGCCATATTAACCCAGGAGATCTATAGTCCGCGCACTTTAACTTGGCCCATATTTTCGTCCTTTCGTGACTTATTTCTCGTTGCTCAGCGGCAGAAAAAGACAATACTGCGGCTCTACATCCCTTCCCTCTTCTCTCTCACAAAACCATACCCCATCTTCCGTCTGCTTCTCCCCCCCCCCCGGCCCCATTAAACACTTTATCTCTACCATTCTCCACGCTCTACTTCCCTCAAAGCATCATCACTCCCTCACATACAATGTACTTTCTTTCCTTCTCTCCCTCCCTCCCTTCCCCCCTCGTTCCCTCCATCCCCCCACCTTCTTTCCCTCTACCCCCTCCCCCCCCTCTCCAAAACCCATTCAGATCGAGGACGTCTTTTCTCAACCTCTTCCTACCAGCTGACGATTCTACTTAACTCAGATTTTTCTTTTCCGCACAAGGTGATTCTGGTCTTCATTAACACCATCACTGTTAGGAGGACAATTGCATGAATAAAGTTATAATGACGTACTTGGGCTGACGCTGTAATAACCACAAAACCTCTCTCCCTCCGTCTCCCCTCGAAATGAATGGATGAATGGACGAATGAACAACTTCTGCACCCCTACCCCTGCTCAGACAGATAAATTAGTTACAAAATAGATCGTACATTTTCTTCGTGTATTTCGAAAAATACTAATGATAATAAATTATTATTATTATTATTATTATTGCTATTATCATTATTATTACTATTATTATTATTATTATTATTATTATTATTATTATTATTACTATCATCATCTTCATCATCATCACCATCGTCATTATTATCATTTTTTATCACAGTCAACATTATACAAGGCGTAATTGGATCCCTCTTCCATTTCCCCTCTCCAACTACCTCCTCCCTCTCTCTCCCCCCTCTCCATCTACTTCCACCATCTCTCTTACCCCTTTTTATATCTCCTCCCCTCCTCCTCCTCTATCTCCTTTCCACCCTCTCCATCTCTCGTCCTCCACCTCTCAAAACCACACGATCTCCTCTCCTCCCCCCCTTCAGCCCCCAACACCCCCTCCACTATCGCCCCCTCCACTCCTTCAAGAGCTTAGATATACCACGCTCCAGCAACTAATATTAGAAACCATGTCATACGAATCACCTCTTGTTGTCAGGCGCCTTATGCTGGTAGTTGTGGTTGTTTTGGTGGTGTTTGTGGTTGTTTTGGTGGTTTGTGTTTGTTTTGGTGGTGTTTGTGGTTGTTTTGGTGGTAGATGTGGTTGTTTTGGTGATGAGTGGTTGTTTTCGTGGTAGATGTGGTTGTTTTGGTGCTGAGTGTGATTGTTTTGGTGGTAGGTGTGGTTGTTCTGGTGGTGGGTGTGGTTGTTTTGGTGCTAGTTGTGGTTGTTTTGATGGTAGCTGTGGTTGTTTGGGTGGTAACTGTGGTGGTATATATATTTTTTCTTTCTGCAGCTCATACAGCTTGATGGCTGGAGTGATTCAATGGTTCTACAGTCTCTTCATTGCACTTCTTCGTGATCAGCATCATATTTTAGTGTTACAACTCAGTACTCACGATGCAAAGATGACAAGTTTAGACCAGGTTAAAATAAATA
Source organism: Coenobita brevimanus (assembly GCF_032717465.1). Classification (NCBI taxonomy): domain Eukaryota; kingdom Metazoa; phylum Arthropoda; class Malacostraca; order Decapoda; family Coenobitidae; genus Coenobita; species Coenobita brevimanus. Next base: position 39,832,433 of record NC_137013.1, on the reverse strand, counting down.
AATAAATAAATAAAAAGGTAACTAGTTGTGATGGTAACTAAGGCAATGGTGCTTGTAAGTGGAAAAGTGTACTTGTAATACTAGTAAATGTGGTAATGGTGAGAGTAATATTAGTAACAATATTAAAGGTAATGGCAGTAGTGGTAATATTGGTATGGGAGGTTGAAGTGGTGAGTCACGGCGGGTTGTAGTGATGATGGTTATGGTGACTGTGTTGGGTGTGATGAAATATTATGGAAGTGATGGTCTATTAGGCTATATAATTATCCTAAAAAAAAAAAAAAAAATCGGTGTCCTCATGTAAACATAAAAAATGCACACATATTCATAAACACGACGTTAGCAACATAAAGACAATTATGATAAGCCACATAAAACTTACACACACACACACACACACACACACACACACACACACACACACAGATGAGGTCTCTTATTTGAGCTGCAAGCGTGCATGACACTGCAACTTGAAAGCACCTGAACCCGACACACCCACATGCACATTCATAAGCACACACAAACCCACCCACCCCTGATGCACACACACACACACACACACACACTCGGTCTTATCACACCCACGCCCTCTTCTCTGACAACACACACACACACACACACACACAGGGACAACGTAAAAACACCCTGACAACACCAACTGACACACACACACACACACACACAGTGACGATCATGGGAGCCGTGTACACAACAGGGTACTTCCAACAGAGGGCAGCACATGCTATACACCTCACACGTGGAGGCACACAAACATACACATGCACACACATACACAAATACACGCATACACATACACCCATACTGACACATCTATGCACTTAACATATACACTCACGTCTACAATTTGTTTTCTTTTTCTTTCTTTTTTTTACTGGTTTCCATATCTGGCAGCTCAACTTAAAATCTGTCACTTGATATCGGCTGTTCCCAAACTAAAATATCTACCAGAAACAAACACATTAATTGGAAATAAACACATTAAATGGATATAAACGCTCCTCTCATCAATAAACATTTTTCCATTTCAGCATTTTCTTCGGCTTGTTTACATATCTAGCAGCTGGAGTTAAAATCTGTCACTTGATATCGGCCGCTCTAAAATACCTACCAAGAACCACCACAGAAATAAATGAAAATAAACACATCAGCTAAATAGGAATAAACACTTTTTGATGTACTGTGGTTATTTCTGTAAGATTAAAATGTTTACCAAGAACCACCAGAGGATGTGGAAATAAACACATTAAATGGGAATAACCACTTCCTGATATATTATGAATGTTTTTGTGGGAATGAAATGTTTTAGTACGTAATCCGAGTCCTCTTCCTAAAGACGCAATTTACCCGAGAACAAAACATGCGTAGGACGATTGATTTTGCTGTGATAAGATGACCGATAGCAATGAACACATTTTAATAGCGTGGCTTGCCGAATTTATTATGAATTTCTAAACAAAAAAATACAGTTTACCCTCCCCCACACACACGTATTCAAAAATCCAGTAATTACAAAGCACATACGTTACCATCAACTTTCTCAGTCACTTACATTACAGCCTACGGAAGTATTTATATAACCATCTATACAGATATTACTTTGAAAACACACACACACACACACACACACACACACACACACACACAGTCACATGGCTCACCTATACTTTCAAAGCACGCACGCACGCGCACACACACACACACATCAGTAAAATGTACACGGCAGAGGTACACAGGCGAATGTACTGTACATGACCACACACACACACACACACACACACACACACACACCTCAATCGATATCGGAAACTTCCACCAAACTGTCGTCTCAACAACTACAATTTACAACCACCAGTCACTACTACTACTACTACTGCAGCACTAATACAGATACACACTAATACATACTACGACACCAATACAACTAAGATGTCTAAAAACCACTACCCGTTGTACTTATATATAAAAAAAAAAAAGTGAATGTTAAAACACGAAGCCTTAACCCCTTCAGCTCGTGTACGTCATATTTCGTTCTTCCCTATTTTACTCAGCTTAATTTTCGAACGAGTGGAGTTTGATACAGCCTTTCAATGTACAGTTAAATTTTCTGACGGTAGTTTGAAATGAAAAAGCCGTCACCATGTAGGAGTTGTTTACGCTTCTCCAACCACCGTCCTTTCACCTTAATTCGGCTGAGATTTTGGCCATTTTTCAGCTTATACCCCAATGGCAGAACAGAACAAAAGACTCAATATCGTTCCTATACAACTTATTCTAGGGTCGAATCTCTTGCTTCAGTGTAATGGTCAAACTGGAGAGATATCAGTTTCAGGCCAAGTTAAAGCGAAGAGCAAACCGTAGAGCAACAACAACCACTACTTCGACTATTACTATTATCATCTTAACGATTTTTCTACCTCTATTCCTGCGACTACTAGATAATTTCATTCATCTTAGACCACACCCTACTAGTCCATGTCAAAATGAAGCCTGCATCTAACCCCTCCGATCCGAAAAGTTTCATATGGGCTAAATATAATCGTCTGAATTAAGTTGCAAAAAGTACTCAGACCGAAGGGATTAAAAAAAAAAAACACCTAACTACAATCACAACAAAGATTTTTATTTTTTTTTTCTCTCTCTCTGGGTACAGCACGCATAATCTTCAGGGTACACACGCAAACAACACCCCCTCCTCGCTTTTTCTATCCCCTCTTATATATAATTCTTGACCTACCCCACCATTTCCTACCTTCTGCCACCCATACCTGTCTCACTACCTTACCTACCTCACTAACATCTTCATTAACCCCTTGCCTACCTGTCTACGTACCTTAGTATTTATCTACTTACTCCTACCTCACTAAGATCTTAATTAACCCCTTCCCTACCTGTCTACTTACTTGGTGTCTATCTACTGACCTTTCTACCAGTACTGTATCTATTTAACAATCAGGTTCTCTACGGTTCACTCCAGGCTGAATAAAATCGTCTGGAGTTTGCTGGAGTAGAATAAGGGAGTTGTTCCTACCTACCTAACTACCTACCTACAGTACCTACTCACCTACCTACCTACCGTTACCTTCTACCTTTGCCAACTAATCAATCAAAGTAACATATATCCCAATACTTATATTAACTACGCACACCAGTTAGACACTTACCTACCTAACTTTCTACGCACACCAGTTAGACACTTACCTACCTAACTTTCTACGCACACCAGTTAGACACTTACCTACCTAACTTTCTACGCACACCAGGCAGGCAGTTAACCTACTGTGCATGCGGAGGTGTGTAGGAAGTTAGTTATGGAGGTAATCAGAGGGATGGAGGGATGCACGTAAGAGAAGTAAAGAGCATGAAGAAAGGTAGGTAAGCAGGCAGGCAAGGAAGGAAAGGAGGGAAGGGAAGGAACGGAGGGGAGGGAGGGGAAAGAGGGAGGGAAGAAAGGTGGGAAGTAAAGAAAAGGAAGTTACCCCTTTTACTCCATATCCCGTATTCTTGCTACAAACAGGTGATTTTATCCAGCTTATGGCGATATTGTTAACTCGAGGGGTTGATGAAGCCCTCCCTTTAACTAACAGAGGATCTTCTAAAGAGGAATAAATACGTCTGGTGGGAGCAAGAACAGAATATAAAATAGATGTTATGGCAGTACAGGTGTAAACTTTATTGAATTTCAGTTGATATGGAGAATAGAAGAGAGGGAAGAATGTACAGTCTGAGGAGCATCGGTGGGTGGCTAGGTACTGAAGGAAAGTAGGGGCAGGTAAGAGGGTAACCAGACTTAGGTAAGAAGGGTGACAGGTGGGTAGATAAGAGGGGATGGAGGAAGGTGGTCAGGCACAAAAGAGTACAAAGGAAAGCAAAGTAACAACTACTGGTCCTTTCGAAGCTAATTAATGTATTGTACTCTATAACTAATGTAACTTCTGCGGGAAAAAAAAAAAAAAAGGCTGACAAAGTAGAAGGTAAGGAGTTGAGTATATGAAGACAGGGAGGGAGGTAGCAAGGTATGAGAATGGTGAGACGAAGGAGAGAATGGAGTGACGAAGAGGCTAGTGGGAGGGAGGTAGAAATGAAGGAGGAGAAGGCAGTTAAAAAGACGATAAGAAAAGAAGGGAAGAAGGTAAGGAAAAAAGGAAGTGAGGGAAGGAGAAAAGAGAAGAAAACAAGGAAAGAAGCGAAGGAAGCCAGGAGAGATGGGAAGGAGGCATGGAGAGAAGGAAGTGAGGGAAGGAGAGAAGGGAAAGTGAGACGGAGAGACGGGTGGGAGGTATGGCGGGAAGGGAGTGAGGGACGGAGAGCTGACAGGGAGGTAGGGAGGTAAGGAGAGAAGGTCTGGAGGTAAGAAGTACTGGGCGCCGAGGTGTCTGGCGCCCCTAGACTCTCCGTCGCCGCCGCCACCACAAGACCACAAACATCCCTCCACCACCCCAACTACCACCCTGTTCATCCCTCCTACCACCATTAACATTCCTACCACAATTACCCCCCCCCCCATTACCACCCGCTTCACCCCTCCTACCACCATAAACATTCCTACCACAATTACCACCCCCCCATTACCACCCTGTTCACCCCCCCTACCACCATTAACATTCCTACCACAATTACCCCCCCATTACCACCCGCTTCACCCCTCCTACCACCATTAACATTCCTACCACAATTCCCCCCCCATTACCACCCGCTTCACCCCTCCTACCACCATAAACATTCCTACCACAATTACCCCCCCATTACCACCCGCTTCACCCCTCCTACCACCATAAACATTCCTACCACAATTACCCCCCCCATTACCACCCGCTTCACCCCTCCTACCACCATAAACATTCCTACCACAATTACCCCCCCCATTACCACCGTCTTCACCCCTCCTACCACCATAAACATTCCTACCACAATTTCCCCCCCCCATTACCACTCTCTTCACCCATCCTACCACCATAAACATTCCTACCACAATTACCACCACCACCACCACCACCACCACAATACCACCCCTCCCATTACCACCCTCTTCACTCCTACTACCATAAACATTCCTACCACCACCACCACCATAAAGATTCCTCCTACACCTCCATTATCACCCTCTTCACTCCTCCTACCACCATACACATTCCTACCACAATTAACATACCACAGTGCCACCACCACACATTCCTACACCGCGGGCATTATCACACCAAGATTCCTACCATACGTGCCAATATCACAATACAGATGTTCCTACCATTGCTGTCATCACTATCTGCACCACAATCGCCATTAACAACACCATAAACATTCCTGACACAACTATCACTTTCACTTACTCCACAACTACCAGCAACTCCAACACCACAACCTTTCTTACCACACCCACCACCACTACTACCACACCACTACAACCATTTCCTTTACCGCAACCACCACAACCATTACCTTATCACAACGTCCACTATTACTACCATCATTAACGCCAGCCGTACTATCACCATCACGAAAATCATCATCATCATCACTACTACTAACACGAACCTCGCTATAATGCTTCCTCAAACACATACATATAACACACATCCAGGAAATACACCGGTAAAACACACACAGTCATTTATTAAAGTAAAACACACGCTAACACATTCACATATACCAGTAAACAATAACACGCGACACAGAAATACCATACAATATACAAGTGACAAGAAGAATTTAACACACACACACACACACACACACACACACACACACACACACACACACACACACACACACACACACTGAAGTCAGACACGTGCACACAGGCCTCGACAGACAAGACACACACACACACACACACATCTTAGCCAACACTTTACGCAATTGGGGTCAAGCGTATCTAGTTCAGAGCAAACCGCCACGCACACAAGCATGATGTACACATATTTTCACACACAGACACGTAAGAGGCGTACATGACACTATTTTACACGTACACAAACACGCTATCTGAAAATTTACAGGAACTCTTAAGGTTTATACAAATATACCGTAATCATGCACACCACACATACATATATAGCCTATAACATACATACCCGGTACATATATATATACATACTGGGCCTGAAACATACATTTAACTGCCTGTACACACACACACACACACAAACACAAACACACACACATACATAAACACATGAAGAAAATAGGACAAATACTGCTTTCAATATTGCATATGTTGATGCTGATATTGTTGTCGAAACTTTGGTTGGTTGTCAAAACCAGTAGTACACACACACACACACACACACACACACACAAGGCTCAGAG
>NC_137013.1:39808609-39823609 GCF_032717465.1 Coenobita brevimanus | reverse complement strand
CACACGAAGTCTCCATTATCAACTACGTGACCAGGCATGATGCAGAAACACTAACCAGAAAAATAATGCTCTCCAAAACCCACAGCATTATAAAATCCCCCGGGGAAAAAAAAAAAAACGAGGCCATCATCAGTACTTGGAGCTAAAAGGTGTTACAGCCTCTGACTCATTACACAAGCCTTGTTAAATCTCCGGTAAATACACCTGAGCATCTACACCCCCTTGGCGACACACAACACCCAGTATGAAAAGAAAATTATTAGAGTAGGCCAAGAAAATTGTTGTAAATAAAAAAAAAAAAGGAGTATGTTAAGGACATTTTATATATTATAATGATACGATTTTCGCATAATACATAAACATTCCGGTACATACATAATACATACACATACCGGTACATGCATAAAACACGCACATGCCAGCACATACATACCGTAATACATACACATACCGGTACATGCATAAAACATACACATACCGGTACATGCATAAAACATACACATACCAGTACATGCAGAATACATTCATATACCGGTACAGCATAATACATTACACACACCGGTACATAAACAAAATATATGTAAAACTGACTCTGTATATTCTCGCGTACCCATCACACTCTCATCCGGGTGTTCCGATGCCGTGAATAATGAGTAACTGGAGACGTGACCTCGTTTTCGTAGCACACTCTAATGACAGACTTACATTTGTTTACTTATTGTTTCAGCGTCCTATCCACGCCTTGACGTGTGGGACCGATACATCAAGGCATACACACATCCTTCACATTCCTCCCTATCCCCCGAAAGAAGGATGGTGGATTTGGAAAACTTCAGCCTACAGTCCACTTGGGTAACGTCCACATGAGAGAAAAGCAACAACCCATCCCATTTATAACAGAGAGGAATTATAATGATGATGATGATGACGATGACGACGATGATGATGATGATGATGATGATGAAGAAGACGATGATGAATAACAGTTCTACTCGACACATAAAATAAACTGATACCGTATGAATCAATCAATCAATCAATCAATCAATCAATCAATCAATCAATACCGGTATATACATTAGCCGTGACTGAATAAACAAAGTAACCGTAAAAACAAAAGGGGGGGGGGGGATAAGAGCTGAACAAAGGGTGTGGGCGTGTGTGCGGGAGGGAGATGGTGTAATGAGCTTCGGGCGAGTTATGAGGAGAGAGAAAACAATGACGGAAATACCCACGTTACCAATACAACTCCCACCAGGCATCTCTCTCTCTCTCTCTCTCTCTCTCTCTCTCACACACACACACACCATCACTACCAAAACATACTCTTATATTTTATTCTTATCTCCAGGTGTTTCATCTAGCTTAAGAAATGATAATACAGAAATGCATGACGGCTCAGTCGTCGTAACCCCTTCATTACGAGGCTTTTTCCTTGTATTCTTGCTGTAATGGACTTGGGGCGAGGCACACAGTAGGAAGATAGAGCAATACATGACGGAACTACCCAGGTTTACCAATACCAGCCATCACCACGACCCTCCCAATACCCCAGGTCTTTGGTATTAGTCTTGCTACCTTCAGACGACTTAGCACACCTTACGAGAAATACATATAGGAAATACCAAAGTCTACCCACACCAGTCATACCACGTCCTCATACCAGGCACTGCCCCCATCCTCTCATACACTTTAACCCCTTCACTACGACAGGGTTTTAGTTTTAACATTTTTTACGTATGGGGGAGACTTTTCATGGTGAGGAGGTAAAAGACGCACGACCTGTTAACTCCACGACATCCTATATCCTCTTCCTCATCCCTTCCCCCCCCCTCTCTCTCTCAATCTCTCTCTCTCTCTCTCTCTCTCTCAATCAATGACACCAAACATATACTATCCTCTCCCTTTCCTTCACTCCCTCCTATCCTCTCCTCTTCCTACACTTTTCCTCACTCCCACCCCCTCTATCTCTCCACCCTAATGACATCTGATACACATACACACGCACACTTGCATAAGCACGGCCACTAACATACATACACACACAATTGCGCAAGCTTACATGTGCACACTAAACAGAATTCCCACACGCAATGAACACACAGGGTTACAGGAAATACACACACACAAGCACTTTCTTTCATATATGCGGAAGTAGCTTACACACACACACACACACACACACACACACACACACACACTCGCTATTGACCAGTGAAGAGTTCCCAGAAGCGAACCTATGTACACACGATACACACAAAGACGTACATTCAGACACTACCCGGTACAGCACATACAAGGGTACGTACACACACACACACACACACACACACACACACTGTCTCTCTCTCTCTCTCTCTCTCTCTCTCATTAAGAGTAATTGCTCCTTAGGTAGGCTTTTATAGGCAGTCTGGGTAGCTGGGCCAGACAGACAGGCAGAAATGTAAAGTGAATGATGGATAGTAAAGAGGTAGAATGAATGGCAACAAGTAGACAGTGAATAATGAATAAGTAAACGTGTGTGTGTGTGTGTGTGTGTGTGTGTGTGTGTGTGTGTGTGTGTGTGTGTGTTAATACCTCCACATCCACTAACCATCAACCACATCAATATCCGCTACAGCCATCAGTTATCAGACATTGCACGAGACGACGAGCCTAATTTCCCCTGAACTAATCTATTCATCTATCATCCTCTCTGCATGCTATCCAATCCACTTTAATGACTCATCTATCAATCTTAATAGGCTAATTAGTATGGAAATGTGCCTATCCTTGTCTCTGATTATATGAATTTCGTTTTAACAAGACTTTTACTGATCGATAAAACACATATGTCACAAAAACTCCCCCTTTCATAACATCACATCGTTCCTGAATTGAGGTACCCATAACATTCAATATGGACGGTAGGTGTTAGAGCCGAAGAGGTGATATGTGATGGTGTGTGGCATTTAGGGGGGCTGTTGGGCCAAAATGAAGACTATCAAGTGCATACCCGGAGTCGAACACACACACACACACACACACACACACACACACACACACACACACACACACACACACACACACACACACACACACACACACACACACACACACAAAGGGCAAAAAGTCCTCTATCAATCCATCCAGCCATTTAAAGATTCCTGAACTTCTCGCCTACACAATATTCACAACACATCCATCCATCTATTCACCAGGTCTGTGTGCCACTCCATCCTCATTCCACTCATCTATTCATCATCCAACCATTCAATCAGCAAGTGTACCCATATTTCTATCGATCCATGCGTCCACCCATCCAGCAATCCATCCATCAAACTTAAATCCATCTTCCATCCACACATCCACCAGGCATAAATTCACCCATCTATAAATCCCCTTACACATCCATCACTCCACCCATCCGGCCAACATGCATAAACCCATCAATCCATCCATTCAAGCATAAATCTATCCACCCATCCATCCCCTCACCCATCCATACCCCCGAGGTATAAATCTATCCATCAATCCATCCACCTAGCCTAAATCCATCCAACCCTCCATCCATCCAGCAAAAAGTCCTGGTCGCGTCCATACAGTGAGCGTGCGCAGTGGCCTAGTTAGGAGGGCAGGACACCGCCACCCTGTCATTACCCCATCACTATATTAGGGACCAGGCACGCACTAAGGAGGGGAGGGGCGGCAGAGAAGTGGGAGGGGGAGAGGAGGCAGAGACGAGGAAGGGGAGGGGAGGCAGAGAAGTGGATGGGGAGTAGGGAGTCAGAAGTGGGTGGAGGAGGGGGAGGCAGAGAAGTGGGTGGAGGAGGGGAAGGCAGAGAAGTAGGAGGGGGACAGGAAGGGAGAGAAATGGGTGGGGGAAGGGGGACAGCAGAAAAATGGGTAGGAGAGGGGAGAAGCAGGGAAGTGGGTGGAGGGGAGGGATGGTCAGAGTGGGATGAGGTAAGGAGGACAAGGGTGGAGAGAAATTAAGCATGGGGAAGGAGAAGAGGGGAAGAAGGAGACGGGTAAAAGAAAGGAATGAAGGGAAGATAGGATGGATGGGTAGGGAATACGTAAGGAGGGAAGGAAAGGGTGGAAGGGTGGGAGAGGGTGAGGGAAGCCTGGAAAGAAAGAAGGAGAAATACAAAGGAATGAGGAGGTGAGTGGAGATTAATATAGTGGGGAAGGATGGAGGAGGGTTACGGAGGGAGGGAGAGGAATGTATGGATGATGAAGAGAATTGGAAATACAAAGAAAAAGAGAGCTGCAACAAGGTACAGGCAGGAGATACAAGGGAAAAATATATATAACGCATACACACACACATACAGAGAGAGAGAGAGAGAGAGAAATGAACGGACGAGGGAGTACGGATGGGGAGGTGGGGGGAGGAAGGGAAAGAAAGCGGTGATAATATGGGCGGAAAGACGCAGGGAAAAGCAAAGGGAGAGAGAACACAGAGGGAGAGGAAGGGAGAAGAAATGGAAAGGAGGGGGTGTCAGGAGGGCAAGGGAGAAAGAGTAGGGCAAGGTCATGATAAAGCATGGGGAAGCAAGGGTGAAGGAGGGAGTGCATGGGGATGGAGGGAGGGAGAAGAGGAGGGAGGGAGGGAGAGAGAAGAGGAAGGAAGGCAGGAGGAGGAAGAACTGGAAGTGGCAATGCCTAAAGAAGATAAACAAAACAGAAGGACGCGATAGGAATGAATGAGTCTATGGAACAAAAGAAAAACCAGGAAAATAATGACACTGGAACGACAAAACTCAAACACTAAAACTCACAAACACCTAACTATGGATAAAACTGTCAACAAAGGACAGTTAAGAAATATATGTAAATTAAGACAAAAAAGCATGACGAAAGGAATAACAAAAAAACAAACAAACGTTAAAGGCGGAACGCCGTGCAACACCTGCGTCAACAAGGAACCCAAGAACTACAAACCTTCAAAAAATCTACGGTCACAAACTTCCTAATTTCATCTCCATGGCCCGCATTCAATAAATAAATCAATAAATAAAATCATATCCCTGCCGTAACTTAGAGTTTGATATGCAGGAAGAACAAGATATATGCAAAGTTCCTACACGCCTTTTATTGCCTCATAAAAAAAATAATAAGTCTGTACATCTTTGGTCATCTTCCTTTCTTTCTGGCAACGCAAAGCCACTTATCTTTTCAACACGAGAACATACTGGCACGAAACGAAAATGACCGCAGTATCCTAGACCGACTCTCTCTCTCTCTCTCTCTCTCTCAGCGCTGGTACTTTAAGGTGGGGCAGTGTGAAGGTATATGTGCAGTCTGAGATGTGCCAATAAGATGTAAGCTACCATATGTATTACCACAGTCTTCCACAACACAATAACTCTTAACACCCTGTATATATTTTCGAATGACCCTGACTTACAAAACCGAAATACATCATCATATCCAACAACTTCTAAACACAGGATAAGACTTCACTTCTCTACAAAAAAACAAGAAAACATCACCTCTATCAAATTCGAAATGAAGGCACAAATCTTTACATAAAACCAAAATCAAAACAACCCTCCTCCCCCCAAAAAAAATCCAAGTGAAAAATAAAAGTACAAATCTCAACAAGAAAAAAAATTAAATGAAAGGACAATTCTCTACACAAAATCACTGTAAAACATCACCAAAAAATTCCATGCGAGAAATAAAAGTACAATGCTCCCTCTCTCTCTCTCTCTCTCTCAAAAAAAAAAAAAAAAAAAAAAAAAAAAAAAATTACAGTACAAATCCTCTCCACAATTCTCAATAATAAACCAATATTAAAAATTCCCAAAAAAACTTCCATGTGAAAAATAAAAAAGCAAATCTAGACACACACACACACACACACACACACACACACACACACACACGCAGATCAAGTGCAATCCTCTCCCACAGCGCATTAGCAAAGAATGTGGCCAGGGGCAGTGGGTGGGTGGGGGGGGGTACTGTTTGACGTCATAGGGCGGGTTGGGTCATCTTGCTAAATGATACCCGTTGAGAGAGAGAGAGAGAGAGAGAGAGAGAGAGAGAGAATCCGCACACATCTGGCTAACTTTTTCATCAACCTACACTAGCTGATGTATACAGTCCTTGTTTTATTACAGTACCTTATAAATACTTGCTCCATGTGCGTCGCCCTCTGTATACCTGTTTCATATGCATAGCCTAGTGTATACCTGTTCCATGTGCGTCGTCCTGTGTATACCTGTTCCATGTGCATAGTTTTGTGTATATCTGTTTCCATTTACATTATCTGATGTGCGTTGCATGTATTCTACCCTATGTACACCTGTTCCATGTGCGTCGCTGTGTATACCTACAGTATTACATGTGCGCCGTTCTGCGCATATGTTTCCATTTACACTATCTTATGTGCGTTTTATGTATTTCATCTTACGTACACGTGTTTCAAGTAATCAGCTTCTGTATACTCATTTTCATCCTATGCATATTCGCATCATGTACACTAATATACCGAACATTACCGTCATTTATAGTTCCGTACATGACACACGAGGCTAAATACGTATATACTGTACTGTATACCATGTACTGATATTACTCACTGATACGCCACGTCATCACTCTCACAAAACTGAAAAATACCGTATCGTTGTATCTGTATTCAATTTGGCATGGACGAGAGGAATGGGAAGCATTTATTTGAAGCTGCCTTTCCTTTAAAACTATTACTATTTATATTTATCACCGAGAATCACAGGAACGAAAATACAATACCGGTAGTTCTCATTAATTGAAGGGAAAGGAGAATTCTTTATATCCCTCGGTAGGCTAACTGGTAATGGTGATGACAGATAGTAGTGGTGATGGTTATGGAAATATGTGATGATGATAAAAATGATGATGGTGATAGGGGTGGGGGTGACAGTGTTGTTGGTGGCAGTGACGGTGGTTGTGGTGATCGCTGGAAATGATAGGTAGTGGTGATGACAAGTGGTGATGATATGGTAGTGATGACAGAGTGGTGACAGGTGATGCTGGTGGTAGTAGATGGCGACAGTGATGATATGACACGCGAAGACAGTGGTGGTGGTGGTGGTGGTGGTGGGTGGGAATGGCAGGTGGATGTGCCTGAGAAGGATGTGTCGAAGTGGTCGTGATTGCTGGGGTGGGAGGGTGAGGGACTGTCAAGGTCTTATCCATTTGTTTAGACGATCAGCCCCACATGGCAACAGTATCCCCCACATCCTGCCGACGACCTCCAACCTTCTGACTGGACGACTTCAATTAGCTGAGAGAGAGAGACGCCTGCTACTGAAGGGGTTAATGAAGACCGGTTGGAACTGCCTCACTGTCTCTCCAAAATTGAAGAAAATCACCTGGCAAAAACAAAAGTATCTATCTATCTAACTAACTAAATAACTTACACATATATACATACATTAACAAATACTGTAAATACTAATGTCGCACGTGGGCTGAAAGGGTTAAGCGCAACGTGTCCAGGAATCCCAAAATGAAAATCCTGAATTCGGCTTTCTTATTTAATTATCTTTACAGGGAACAAGCTTTGCATGCGTCAGCCTTGGGTTCTTCATGTCCTGCATATAAAAGATAACAACTCGATGAACTGTACACGTGTCTAGCTAGGGAGTGGATGTTTGTTGGTACTTGGTATTCCACTCGGCGCTTGACCCCCACCCAAACAACCTACGCCACAACGCACACCAACTGATTTTTTTTTTTTTTATTCTTCCTTCTACAAGACATTCTGCTCTGCTCAGGAACGTGCCCTGTTAGTGAAGGGTTCAATAATGCTGATAATGAAGTGGCTAATGACGGCTATAATCTAACCTCTCTAGTTCATACAAGTATCTCCTACATAAAATCGTCTGAAAATATAAAGAAGTAATCGGACATAACGAACACGTGTCGTTGTTGCTGCATAGGGGACGCGACAACAACAGTGCATGGCTAGTGACGTAAGGTTAATGAAGACTATATAAAACCACACCAGTTCGGAAAGCATCTAAACTAGAAAATCATCTGAAAACACAAACGAGAAAGTAAACAAACCAAACGAACATCCACGTGTCGCTGTTGTTGCATATGAGGCGTAACAGCTGCAATGCATAGCTGATGACGTACAAAAACCATCCCTTAAACTGAACACAAACCTCTCAAAACACACGAAGAGAAAGTAAATGAACCAGACGAACATCCACGTGTCGCTATCGTTGCATATAGGGAACAACAGCAACATTGCAAGTGACGTCAGATACCAAGAACCTGATCTCGTGTGCTGCATCTGTTGAGCCTCACAAGTCCTCTCGCAACTACACTACTACGGTATTCTCCACGCCAACCCAACTGTCCATAATCCCGATTCCTCTCACCCATCATACGAAATTCATACAAGTTTAGTGTACAAATACAGGAATGAATCTCTCTGACCCACCATACGATCCGAGACTCATATCCAGCGTAAAAACACAGGAATAAATAGGAATAAATATCTCTAACCCACCGCCCAACTCATACATGTTTCGTGTGCAAATAGACCAATAAATCATTCATAACTCACTTGGAAAAACTAGTATACCGAGCTTTCGTCTATTCTTTCAAGATATATTCACATACGACTGAACTGTGAACTAACAAAATAATTTTACACTGAGGAAGTAAATTCTATCTATGTATTTATTTATCTACTGCCAGACACCACAATCACGTACAGGGTGGCCACAAACAACTCGCCTGCACGTCACCCCGTCGTCTACCATTTGGCTACCCTACCTCCAACCCACACACACCCTCACTCACATATATCTCTCCACTCCATCCCCGCATCTCACCCTCAGTCAATTAGAGGCGACTGTTAAGAGAGTGTTAATGTACGAAAAAGCCCACTGGTGCGGGGTACAATAAGCAAAAGGTACAAATGCGTCACAAATCGTCTGGCCTTGTGTCGCGCATCTGCTAACACTCAAAACCCTCTTACAATGCTAGTCACGAAGAAGTGCTATAGGATGTGCAGCTGTAGTCTTTTATTTTGCTCTTCCTACTGCTGATGTTTTGCTCCTGGGGTGTTCTAGGGGTGAAGGGGTTAATGAAGGCTGCATCTAAATTCAAAAGATATCTCCTGAACAGATAATTTTGAGAGAGAGAGAGAGAGAGAGAGAGAGAGAGAGAGAGAGAGAGAGAGAGAGACAGACAGACACACACACACACACACACACACACACACACACACACACACACACACACACACACACACACACAGTCACAATTATCAGCGTGTCAGATCAACCACATTAAGGCGCCTGGTGGTCTAGTGGATCCAACACCCCAGACGGAGTGACGCCTTCCATTAGTTCCATCCCCCAAGGCGTGACTGGAGGATTTTCGACCATGTAGTGCCACCAGGGGGAGTCGTCTGGTCATTTACCCTGCATTGTACTGGATTACGGTAGCCTAGACGCGGGACCCCACGCTTCGAAAAGGATAAACTGGGGATGGGTGTGTGTGTGTGTGTGTGTGTGTGTGTGTGTGTGTGTGTGTGTGTGTGTGTGTGTGTGTGTGTGTTTATTTTTATCTGACGAAACTGCAGTCACTTCCACAACACTAATTCTAAGTCGCAGTTGCATAAAATAAACAAGTCTTAGTGATGAGGCAGGAACGAGTCTCCTTGGTTCCTAGACAAGGCTCCACGTGTTAGGGAGTGTCTTGTTGTTTGTATGCTAGTAACTCAACCTCCCCCCCCCCCACGAACCTACGTCATAGTGCTTAAGTGACGTCAAGGGCCAAACCTGATCTGGTGTTGTGCATGTGGTTAGTCTCACAAGCCTTCTCTCAAGCATATTCTTTCTTTTTTCACTTTTAGAATGCCATGCTGGTCACGAAGAAGTGCCATAGAAATGATGTGCTGCTCTTTCCATCTCTCCAGCCTGAATGTTGGGTTGTACAGATTAACAGTAGAATAGGATGCTTGTCACGAAGAAGTGCCATAGGAAGGATGTGCTGCTCTTTCCATCTCTCCAGCCTGAATGTTGGGTTGTACAGATTAACAGTAGAATAGGATGCTTGTCACGAAGAAGTGCCATAGGAAGGATGTGCTGCTCTTACCATCTCTCCATCTTGAATGTTGAGTTGTACAGATTAACAGTAGAATAGGATGCTTGTCACGAAGAAGTGTTATAGAAATGATGTGCAGCTCTTATCATCTCTCCATCTTGAATGTTGAGTTGTATAGATTAACAGTAGAATAGGATGCTTGTCACGAAGAAGTGCCATAGAAAGGATGTGCAGCTCTTACCATCTCTCCATCTTGAATGCTGAGTTGTATAGATTAACAGCAGAATAGGATGCTTGTCACGAAGAAGTGCTATAGAAAGAACGCAAAACTGAAGCGGTAAAAATTAAAATAGGAATACTGTCATTGGATTAAAGATGCTATGCTGGGATTACTGAAGGCTTTATATTACCCCTCACGTTCCGAAAGTCTCGCCAGGGTAAGTAAGGCAGGAGATGGCAGGAATAAGGTAAGAGATACGCCATTAGAGTTGGGGTGGGGGGGGAGAGGGGGAGATAAATTGTAACACTGTAGAGAAAGAAAGAATGAAAGAAAGAAAGATGAATGAATGGAAGGAAGGATGGAAGGAAGAATGAATGGAAGGAAGGAAGGAAGACTGAATGAAAGAAAGAAAGGAAGGAAGGAAGGAAGACTGAAAGAAAGAAAGGAAGGACGGAAGAAAAAAAGAAAGAAAGAGAGAGAGAAGATATCATACCAATATAGCAACAGCTTCTTTGAATGAAATCTGAGAGGGGGGGGGTTGTATTCTTGACCTCTTGAATCCGGGTGACATGCTCTCTCTCTCTCTCTCTCTCTCTCTCTCTCTCTCTCTCTCTCTATGTTGCTACCAGACGCTGTCTTACACAATCTCGAAAAGCTCCCTTGAACACTATATAAAATTAAAGGCTAAATCTATCCTCCCCCAGTTCAAAAATCTACCCCAAGCTTAATAAAATCGTCAAGGAATAGCATGGATTAAAAAAAAAGAAAAAGAAAAAGAAAAAAAGATCTGGATTTAAGACGCTAAAAGATCTTGGCAAATTCTTACGACAAGCAAACCTCCGTCGAATTCGAAGTAGAGAGGAAATATTTTGCTTTGACGTATTTTCCACTTTAAATATTCACCCTGGCTTGCTTCTGAAATATTTTGTACCTCTAAGCGCGATGATAATACTCTAAACGCACAATATCCCCTTTAATATTCCTTCTGCTTTGGAAATGAAATGCTTAGTGGCTGTACGAGTGAAGACTATAATGTAAACATGCATTTTCCCTTTTAATATCAATTCTAGTTTGGCTGTGGAATGTTCGGTATCTTTATTAGTGAAAATAAGCGTATAAAGAAGAAATATTCCCTTTAAAATTCACTCTGGCTGTGAAATGTTTACTTAAAAGCTGCATGAGTGAATATTATAGTGTAAACAAGTCTTTTCCCCTTAAAATAATGATCTGCTTTGACTCAGAACTGTTTGGTAGATGTAAGAGAAAAAACACAGTATACACCTGCAATTTTTTCACATAACAGTCATTCAGAGTTGGCTGTAAAATGTTTGGTATCAGTCGGAGTGAATAAATAAATGAATAAATAAACAAATATAAAGAGGTAAATAAATAGTATAAACATGCACTATCCCCCCTTTAATATTCATTCCGGTTTGGTTGTGAAATGTCTGGTAGTTGTGAGTAAAATTGTTATATACACAAACAATCTCATACAGGTTTTTAATTTTAAGCCTAAGTATGTTTATAAATATGGTGTCGCGAGTCGGGACGTGAGAGGCGTTTCAACACTGATGCGTAGTGGATTTCGCAGAAGAGTGTGTGTGTGTGTGTGTGTGTGTGTGTGTGTGTGTGTGTGTGTGTGTGTGTGTGTGTGTGTGTGTGTGTGTGTGTGTGTGTGTGTGTGTGTGTGTGTGTGTGTGTGTGTGTGTGTGTGTGTGTGTGTGTGTGTGTGTGTGTGTGTGTGTGTGTGTGTGTGTGTGTGTGTGTGTGTGTGTGTGTGTGTGTGTGTGTGTGTGTGTGTGTGTGTGTGTGTGTGTGTGTGTGTGTGTGTGTGTGTGTGTGTGTGTGTGTGTGTGTGTGTGTGTGTGTGTGTGTGTGTGTGTGTGTGTGTGTGTGTGTGTGTGTGTGTGTGTGTGTGTGTGTGTGTGTGTGTGTGTGTGTGTGTGTGTGTGTGTGTGTGTGTGTGTGTGTGTGTGTGTGTGTGTGTGTGTGTGTGTGTGTGTGTGTGTGTGTGTGTGTGTGTGTGTGTGTGTGTGTGTGTGTGTGTGTGTGTGTGTGTGTGTGTGTGTGTGTGTGTGTGTGTGTGTGTGTGAGAGAGAGAGAGAGAGAGAGAGAGAGAATGACCCACAAGAGAAATTAACTCAAGCACAATATCCCATCTAACACCAGACGATTTTCTTCAGCTGAGTGAGTCATAGGAGCCTGAGGGTGTTCATACCTGTACCACTAACCCTCAACGCCAGACGCTTTCTCTTCAGGTGAGTGAATAAACAGGTGGGGGATTGTGTTAAGGGAGGGAAGATGGCAGATGTAGTAGGGAGGAGGGAAGCAGTGTGAGGGAGGAGGGAAGCAGTGTGAGGGAGGAGGAAAGATGGAAGAAATGTGAAGTATTAGGGAAGAGGGAATAAAGATGAGGGTGAAGGGAAGATGGAAGTATGAGGGAGGAGGAAAGATAATGGAGGTAAGGATAAAAGGATGTATATGAGAGAGGGAGAGAGAAATAATGAGAGTGAAAATGAAAGGGAGGGAGACGAACACAGAATTGGGATGACAATGAGGTAGAATAGGAGCAAATGAGAGAGAGAGAGAGAGAGAGAGAGAGAGAGAGAGAGAGAGAGAGAGAGATGGGGAGGCAGAGCTGAATGGGGGATGAAAACATGGGTAAGACTAAAGAGGAAAAACGAATGAAGGGGAAGAGGAGTGGGGGAGATTAGGACCTGGGAGAAGGGAGGGGGATGGGGAGAGGGAGAGGATGGGGAAGGGGGAGGGAATGATAGCATGAGAAGAAGGCGTCCAGCTGTCTACCACACCTCCAACACCTCCCTCCCCCCTTCCCTCAACTCCTCCTCCCTCCCTCAACACCGCCCTCTCTCTCTCTCTCCCTCCTATCAACCCCTCCAGTGCAGCGATGCCAAACTTCCGCACACCTGTCACTTCCACAGCCCCTCCACACCCACAACTCCACCTCACAACCCCTCCAACCCTAAGTCCACCCCGAAATCCACACAAAATACACTGACACCACTCCACAAAACCCCTCCTCCACCCCAATACTTCCACCCCTCCTCCACATCCTCCCCACACCCAAACCTCCTTCTAAAAACCCCTCTAACCTTAAACCCACACTATAATACCCACAAAACCACCCCATAGAGGACCACAACTTTCCTCAAACCCCCCAACTCCCCCAATATCCACCCCTTACACCACCCCAACCCCCCCGCCTCCATTCTGCCTCTCTCGCTAAGGTGGCAACCCGCATTGACGTCATCAGCATGGCCTAAGGGGTGGAACAGGCCGGGGTACACCACTTACATTCAACCATCCACTCGGGGTGTGTAGCATTAACTCCAGGGGTGGTTTGACAAGAAAAAACACACACACACACACACACACACACACACACACACACTCAATCACCCCTACAAATATGATAGCAACCTCATAAATGTGAATAAAAGAAAAACTATAAATAAACTCTCGTCAACGTCTGTAGCCTTCGATTCGCAGTTAAACAAATGGGAAAAGGGAGACATGAGGTGGGAGTGCAGGGAAAGCATACCGTCCTGCAATATTAACACTCTCAGGCTCCTATGACTCACCCAAAATAATGCCCTTGTCTAACATCCATTGGTACAGAATATTAAAGTTGTCCTCACGATAAGAAAGTCATTTGTTCCAGTATAACACTAAGGCTCCTGTGACTGGAATGAATAAAACTGTAAGACGTTAGACTAAAGAGTATATATACTAGAGTTGTCCCGACCACTGGAGGGCTGACCTACTGATCCTTACAAGGGCAGAGGAGGGTGGGGAGTACATGAAAAAAAGAGGAGGCACGTGATGGTAAGGAATAAATCTAAATGCAGTGAGTAAGGTGGGAGGGAGGCCGGGAGAGGGAGAAACTGCCAGTAGGGGTATCACGTGACCATTGTATAAGCAGGGAGGGGACTTGCGGGGACGAGAGGGGAGGAGGGGGAGGTAAGAGGGAGGGAGCAGGGGGAACTGAGGGAACGAGAGGAGAGGAGGGGGAGGTAAGAGGGAGGCAGAAGAGGGCACTGAGAGGGGGAAAGGGTTAGCACATGTGTGGGAGCCTAGACTGCCTGCCTCTCTGCTTGGCGGCGCGGTGGCTCGGTCGGTTCAGTACTGGCATCATACTTGGAGGAGTCTCTATAGAATGCTGTGTCCAAGCCCTACTTACTGTTACTTAGACTGGGATGGACGCTCACAAATTAACACCAATACAGCATCCCTCAAATAACCAAACCTGCACCACACGACTGTCTACTTCAACTATATTCTGTTTCATCCTCTGTGCCTGGTTTCTGTCCTACAGTCCACCTGACGTCCTCTATTATTTTAACCTTTATCTTTCCTATCTGTATGTCCGCCTATCTATTTGTCCATCTATCAGTCTGTCCATCTATCTGACTGTCTGACTTCCTGCCACATGAGTGTAAACTAGCTATTAAAGTCAGAAATATCTTTAAAAAATGCCTCAAGTTCTTACCTAATCCAGTCAGAGGCGGACACCACATCCACACTCTCTTCTACATACTTTATCTCTTATCAGCTATGTTTGCCGATAAGCAGAGAGAAACACACACAGGTGCATCTGAGGGACCTGAGATAACGGGCAGGTGTACTAGGCACTTGAGAATCTTGATAACAATACAAGGAGGAGTTATATCAGCAGGGTGAGGGCAAAGGGCGAGTGTCCCTGTATATGTATCTCAAGC
>NC_137013.1:39786109-39806109 GCF_032717465.1 Coenobita brevimanus | reverse complement strand
GGGGAAGGACCTCACTGCACCGGTACTTGGCTGCATTCTACCCTACTCTACCCTGCCCTGCCTTACCCTAATCAACTCTACCCTACTCTGCTCTTCCCTCTACCCTGCCCTGCCCTACACTATCCCACCCTACCCTCCCTTCTTTCAAGCTTACTTCCCTGTGTTCATTTCAGTCACGCAATAAAAACATCCCTACGGTCGTCCAATACATGACAAGTATAGGTTTCTCTCTTCATCCCTACAGTCAGTTTATTTTTACCTGGCGAAACAAGACAAATACCAAGTCGCGGTGGCAAGAAATACGACGAGCCTTAGTTATGAACACGAGCGAAGTCTTCTCTGGTTACATGTCACACCAACTATCTGATTACACTTGGTCGGGAACTGTTATTAAAAGGATTAGAGATCTTTTACATGTACTGCATATTCTTATAGTAGTTTTGATGTTGTTTTGATTTAGGTCACATTATGGTAAAAAATGTAATGTTATTAATCAATCAGTTTTCCTTTTTTTTATTATGTGATTGTATTAATTTCAGTCTGCCGTTTGTATTTTTTTCACAAGCCAACTGAAAATTTTACAGTGCGGGCTTTGTGTTTCAAGAAAATTACTGTAAAAGAAAAAAAGTGCCTCCTTAAGATTTACACTGATATATCACCTCAACATCCCTACTTAAGGAATTATGCTGGCTTATTCCACTTTAATCAACTAACAAGCAACCATCATCACCAAAAAAGTTTAAAGATATAAAAATTTTGTTCAGGTGTGATACAAGTGTGGCAGTACAGAATAATGATGGTATGACTGTGGTGGTGGTGGTGGAGGGAGGTCAGAGGCGAAGGTAGTCATTATATGTGATGGATTGCGTTCCACCAAAAGGAGAGGGAGGGGGGAGGAAGGAAGGGATAAAGATGGGGGTAAATGAAGGGGTTGGGCAGGGGTAAGGGAGGAGAAAAGGATGGAGTAGATGAGGGGGTATGGCAGGGGGGAAGGAAGGGGCAAGGGAGGGGGTAAGGCAGGTAGGTATGGAAAGGGTAAGGGAGTGAGTGAGAAAAGGTAAGGGAGGGGGAGGGGGCAAGAAACGGATAATAGAGGGTAGTAAGGCAAGGGAGGGGAACAGGGAGGAGTAAGGAAGAGACGGAGAGGGAACAGAGGAAAGAGAAGAGATGGGAGGTTAACAAACAGACGAAGATCGGAGAGCTGAGCAGAGAGGAAAAACTGTGTGTGGAAGTAAGGAGGAATGGCAGGGAAAGGGAGAGGAGGGAACAGGAGAGACAAAAGGGAAGGAGAAAGAGGGAGAGAAGAGAAAAGGATGGAACAGGAGGAAGTGAGAGGAGGAGAGACCGTTGGAAAAGAGGAAAAATAGGAGAAGATGAGAGAGGGAAAGAGAAGAACGTGGAGGAGGGAGGGAAAAAAAAAATAAAACGGGGTATAAGGAAGGAGGGAAGAGGGACTGAGGGGGAAGAAGGGAGGAAGGGCAGGAGAAGTGCAGGTGGAAGTGGAAGGGGGACAGGTAATGGGGGGAGAAAAGGTATGGCCAGGGCACCGACCCACGAACACACAAACGCACACACGCGCAGTTTCTTACACACGCCACGTTGGCACACACACACACACACACACACACACACACACACACACACACACACACACACACACACACACACACACACGCACACATGCATATTTGATCATGTTACACTACTCCCTCTTTCACAAACTAACCCGACTTCCCCAGTGCTTGCCTACCTGTCTCACACACGGGTGGAAGCGAAAATATACACACGCAAACACCGAGTCGGCCGCTGCAATGCACACATCAGAGTTTGCCTTGCTGTCTTCCTGACTGAATGACTGAAAGAATGACTGCTAAACTGACTGCCTAACTGACTCACTTACCCCGGACAGAACGATAAAAGAAAAGGAAAAAGGTCCACTGAAATCGCACTGAAATCTCATGAAGTGTGTTTACCTCTCTCTCTCTCGGGTCTAGCGCG
Organism: Coenobita brevimanus; assembly: GCF_032717465.1. Lineage (NCBI taxonomy): Eukaryota > Metazoa > Arthropoda > Malacostraca > Decapoda > Coenobitidae > Coenobita > Coenobita brevimanus. The sequence goes on along the minus strand of NC_137013.1, from coordinate 39,804,111 downwards.
GTGTGCCGGAAGGAGAGGTAGGCGAGGAGAGAGTCAGCCAGTGGATCAATATAGATAAATGTCTTGGCCGAGTCACAGGGCTTAATGAGAACTATACCACCTGGCGGAAGCAAAAGGTAAATATGGAACACCTTCATTCTCTCTCCCTGAAGCATCGTTCCTATCTATCTCCCCTTTTGCCTCCCCTCGTCCAGTTTCCCTCACCTAGAGTCCCCTTCCCCTTCCTCCCCTCCCCTCCCCTCATCCATTATTTACCCCTTCCTCCCCTCAAGTGGACCCCTTTCTCCCCTCCCCTCCCCTCCCGCCTTTCTCTTCCCCTTTCCTCCATTATTTATTTAGCCTACCCCTTTTATCCCATCAAGCGAACCCCTTACTCCCCTCTCCCTACCCCCTTACCTCCCTCACCCCTTTCCCCTCCCCTCCCCTCATTCATTCATTCATTTCCCCTCCCCTCAAGACAGCCTCCCTCCATCCTCCCCTTCAAATTATACCGCCCCTCCTTACCTTGGAACGCTTCTCTCTCTCTCTCTCTCTCTCTCTCTCTCACGTTCTTAATGCATTTTCAATTGTTATCTCCTTACTTCCCCTCCTCTCTCTCTCTCTCTCTCTCTCTCTCTCTCTCTCTCTCACACACACACATGTTCTTAATGCATTTTCAATTGTTATCTCCTTACTTCCCCTCCTCTCTCTCTCTCTCTCTCTCTCCTGCCTCTCTGGCGGGGATAGAATGCATAACTATGCAAATTGAACCCACACTCGGGCAGAAAGATAGATAGAGAGAGAGAGAGAGAGCAATATAATACTTTTTGGTGTGTGTGTGTGTGTGTGTGTGTGTGTGTGTGTGTGTGTGTGTGTGTGTGTGTGTGTGTGTGTGTGTGTGTGTGTGTTGCAAGGGTTGGTAGGCCTGTGTGGGTTGGCCCGGGGAGTACTTTGCTGACTGGCTAGGTTGGTTGGTACGCCTGCCATTGTTATATCGCCTATTACACGCACACGCACACACGCACACACACACACACACACCACAAAGTTCAGGCAGTATCACATCCCCCCTCTCCCCCCACCCTTTCTCTCTCTCTCTCTCTCTCTCTGCCTACCAATCACTGCATCCCCCACTTCACTCCGAGGCCACCCACCCGAACTTTTACTTACATCAGACGATTTCACTCAGCGTTCTAAAGTACCCTCCAGGGGATTAACGAAGGCTTTATCTAAACCCTCTGAAAATCTCTCCCCGGGTCAATATATGGCACGAATAATGAAGGGGTTACCGTCAGACGATTGTATTTACCTCACACGAATTCACTTGAGCAATATGGTTAAGCTCTATCAGATTTATACGGAGAAGGTTTACATTGAAGGCCACTGAATAAAGGACTGACGCCAGGAAGAACAGCTGGAAAAGTAAGAAGAAATATGTGGAGAAAACGGTGGTAAAATGCGTACTGTATCTGAGAAAAGAATCACGCATCCAGTAAACTGTTCCCTGCTGACAGATTCCCTTCAGCTGAATAAAATCGTCTGGCATTAAATTATAAGTTCCTGAATCTTTTTTTGGCAGCGTTGATCGATAGACCTTAACCATATTGCTGGAGTGAATTCTTGGGAGATAAACACAATCATCCACTCAAACCCAAAAATAAAATACAAAGAAATATATGTATAAATGGCACCGCTTACTCCCCGATTCAAACATACCTACCGACTATTGCAAAAAAGTTGGGGGCTGAGTCGGATGGAGAGGAAAATGTCAGAGGTTACCTTGTAGAGGGTTAGCATAATCCCCCCCTCTCTCTCTCTCTCCAAAAGTTTTCTACATCTCTTCCCCCTTGCTTTTTTCTCGTCGCCTCTTCTTTAACTTTTCCATCTCCTGTTCCTCCCCCTTCTCTCTCTCTCTCTCTCTCTCTCTCGGCGTGCGTTGGTCAAGGCCTCGAGAACAAGGATGGGGAGGGTGAAATCGCGTATGTAGTTTTAAGATTTTTTTCTCACTCACATTTCCCAACAACTCACCACATTTCACAACTTGCAACAAACCCGCCTCGACAGAATGATTTATGAACTGAACTTGCATATATTTACGGTAAAAATATACATGCATTAATCTGCGTACGGATATTATTAGCATTATATATTTTATACATACCTATACTAATTCATCATACATATTTATACATATAATTTCACCATACCTACATTGATATTCATTTATACATACAGTACATGTATTAATTCACCATTCATTTATCAACGTTCATTCACACGTATATATTTACTTACAAATATACTCATTCCTGTGATACCTGTACTGATAATGGATATACATGCATGCGTATGTATAAACAACACACTATATTCTTTTTCTAAGCTATATTAATCGAATTCTAGTTTTTACAGTATAATAACACCAAACAATAACAGCACAACCAAAACACTTGATATTTAGGCCAATCACTAGTAAGATGTATTAGTTTATCTGTGTTGCTCTAAACAATTCTAATGATTCAACTTAGGGATTAGCTGTCGCCCTGAAGAGACTACTAAAAGCTATGTCTAACTCTCTCCAGCTGGATAATCTCTCCTAAACAGCACAAACTCGTCAGGCAGTAGCAAGAAAAAAAAAAAAGCATCATTGTACTGAAGAGGCTAACTGTCGTGGTGAAATCTTTTGTCAACCTTTAAAATTTTCCCATCTCCCCAGCAGTGAGGGGGTACTGATATCAAGGGAGCTAATAGTCTTCCGCGAACAATGACTCACAGATGCATTCGTAAGCTTTTGCCAGAATCATTATCAGCCCATTCTCACAAAGACTTAAATCCCTCCCCTTTAAGAAAATACGCATTTCCTTTCAAAACAGCTTCTCGAATATTTTAACCACTTGACTCCAATGACGTTTTTTTTTTTTTTTTTTAATTCTTGCTCCCTCCAAGCTATCTTCTGCAAGTTAATGGCGTGTCAGCTTGTAGTGAAGGGGTTACTGAAGGCCAAGTGTAACCTCTCCACCTCAAGAACTCTTCCAAGCTGAGTAAAATCATAGTGCCTGCAATAAAATACCTAAATAAAAAACACGTCCCGGAATTAAAGGGGCTTAAGTCCAATAAACCTTTTACCTGTTCCTCTGATCACAATGGAAAATTAACTGAAACTTCGCCTATTTAATCCAATGAAAATTCGAATTTCCTTTTTACGGCTACTACGCAGGTTTACTCAATATAAGAGCCCCTAACAGTGAAGGGTTAATGATGGCTGTATTTACTTCTTCCCGTTCTACAAGTCTCCCTACTCTATATAAAACTCACTGGACGCGGCAAAAAAAAAAAAAAAAAAAAAAAAAAAAAAAAAAAAATTGATGCGTCTGGCAGGTAATCTTGGAAGTCACAAATTTCACACCACAAATGGTCCACCAAACCCGAGTCGACTGGATTTTACTGGATGCTACTACACACACACACACACACACACACACACAACTAGGAAGACCTGTGTGTGCCAACGATATCACCTTCATAACATGCTATACGGAAACAAAGGAACAACGAAATAACAGCGTGTGGCTCTAACGGTGATGGGACAGAAGAAAGACTGGGCAGGAAATGGAGGAGAATAATTATAAAGGTGAAGGTTTAAGCGGACAGGAGGTCTTGAAATTGGTCTTGCTTTGACTATGGAGTGCGGCCAGTGAGCGCCATTTTTGAAACCACTTCTCTTGTTCTTGAGGGTAAATAGCAGAACTTTCACATGGTGTAGAGCAAACTCGTGTGAGAGGCTGGGTGGGGGAAGGGGGAGAAGGGAGAGAAATGGAGGAAGGGAGATGGGGTGGAGAAACTGAGAGAGGGGGAGGTGAAATGGATGAAGAGATGGGAGGTGGGGAGACTGGGTGGAGAAATGAGGGAGGAGGGGGACAAAAGGGTAGGGGGAATTTGGGGATGGAAAGAGGGGAAGATAATGGCGTAAAGAAAGCCAATAGCAACATACCTATTGCCCTCTTGAATGCTGTCATCGGATGGGATATAACTAAAATAATTATTCCAGTGTTCTGTGAGTCGAAGATGTAAATAGTATAGCAGGATGGGAGAGGGATGGAGGAATGGGGTTGGTGAGACGAGAGAGAGAGAGAGAGAGGGGGGGGGGGGAACACATGATGGCGGAGCTGTGTGTTGTATCGGGGTCGCGGGAATTTTTGGCGGGAAGGGGACACATGTTGGCAAGTCTACACTCCGGATATTTTCTCGTCACCACCATTTTAACCCAAACTCACAGCTTGCCACCTCCCTTGTTCTTCCCTCACGTGCCAAAACAAAGTCTGCAGAGGATTAGAACAAGGGCGAAATATCTGAGAGGCCGGGAACGCAACAGGTGCCAAGGGAGAATGTGGCAACCCCGCAGAGGCGCCATGCTGTCTGCTTCACCGCCACTCTGGTATTTCCCGCCTGAGGAAATGGTTACATTCAAGGAATAAGTACCTTCTTGTATTCTGGTGAAGCAAATTTTGTATGTTGTCTAACTGGCTTTCTTTTACACCCTTTAACTTCACTATAAATTACATTAAAAAAAAGACTTCAAATCAATGGCTATGGTTGGTGAGTTATTTCATTCCCTCTGACATTTTTTTTTTTCATTCAACTGCAAGAAATCCTAGCTGATACAAAGTTTCCCTGCTATTACCACACCCAGGATTCTAATTTAGGCTAATAATACACAGCAGTTTTTGCAGTCACAGGGTAGGATTCTGCTCTAACTTAGGCTAACATCAGACGATTTGGTTTAGTAATCAAAGCAGATAAAGGGTTAGCCCAAAGTTAGCTAGTTCCCCCAGTCTACACTACAGTTCTTTTACCTTATTTTGGACGTGATTTTCGTCCTTTTCAGGCTGATGTCACGTACTTCATTGCCAGAAAAAGAAAGACAACGGCAATGGCGCTGTATCCTTTCATCAGCACTTCTTTTTTTATTAGCATCATATTCTGGTACCTACTGTTACAACTCAGTATTCATGATGAGAAGATGGCAGTAGTTTGAGGGAAATAGGCAGAAGTAGTTGAACCGCTGGCCCATCTGAATATAAACCCAGTGGACTTGACGCTAACTTTGCCCTTCTGCATTCCACTCTTTCGGGGGGATTGGCAGGGAGTTGAGGAACATTTATACTGTATAACCTGGCAGTGGAGCCGCCCAGCTGTACCAACACCACCACGTGAAAGTGTCCTTGTCCAGCACCAACAAAAAAAGAGACAAAACGATCAAACCAAATAAACGTAAAAACTGGAGCTTCAGAACACAAATCTTTACGAATCCTACCCTGACATGAGGTGGACCGTGTGTATCGTACCTGGCGGCAAAGTCGATACCACCCGCGATCCGCATCACTCCGGTTCTGACTGGATAGGTTGCACGTTTAACTTCGACCAGTGAAGAATTCTGTTATTTTCATCTTTCTAGCTCCATTAGGTTTTCTTCACCTAAGGATACATACATCTTTCAAAATGGTGGGAGTGGTGATAGTTTTCATTAACCCCTTTCTTCTAAGACTTGTCTAACATTTTATTAAATCGCCCGGTGGTAGTATGGAAAAAAAAAAAAATCGCCAGATTCAAGACGCCAATTAGTCTTCAGACAAAAACTGGGAAAACATTTGATTCTCAGTCTGCACTTCACTCCATAACAGACAGCTCTCTACACCTCTAGTAAGTCACCAGACTGAAATAGCATGCTGATGATACTGGCAGAGTAATTTACTGCTAAAAGCCCACTTTGTAGGAAGTGGGGAAGGTCTGACGGCTCAATTTCGCAAAATGCAACCAATGCAAAACAGACGAAACTAACAGTCAGTCAGCTTCATGTATACTGGTAAATAGTACCGGTACTGTAATTTCCACCACCTCGGTGCTCGAGACACCTTCTATCTATCTATCTATCTATTATGATTTGTAAATATAATATGGGGTCCTACCACAGTGGCACCTACATAACTGGTTGGCTCCACTGCCCGGTTTTATAAACGTCTCTCATTCTCTCCCCATCCCCTCAAGGAAGGAATGTGGGATGCAGAAGGGTAACTTAGCTTACTGGGTTCATATTTCAGATGAACCTAGGGCTACATCAACAACAACTACAACTCATAAGGTTATCATCTACATGCACTTCAACTACCCAGCAGCTAATGGCAGAACGATGAATTAGCAAGTCCGCACAGTAACTTCTCCACGCTAAACGCACTTTGTGAACTTTACTTTCACCTTCTTAATGTCAATATAACGTACTGAAAGCGACCTGATATTAACCTCGAAATACATAAAAGTATTACACTGACTCATTGCAATACAGCTCAAGCTTAAGATACTACTAGTTCCATAGAAAAAAATAGGCTGAATTAATCACAACCATCGCAAGTATAAAAATAAATAAATAAATATGCAAAACAGCTACATGGCGTAAATAAAACATAAAATGGCGGAACACTGAGTGAAATTCGCCAATTAAAATAATATTCAACACAAAGGAATATACTGAAAAAAAAAATAGAGAGAGAGAGAGAGAAAATCGATTCCACACAGCCATTAATGAAGACACCCACGTTATCACAACCCCATTACATTTTAAACCAATCTGCTAAAGTACTAAACTAATATATTGAAAATGGGAGAGATACAGGGAAAAATTCATCCAACACGTCACATGAGATTACTGAAGCAAGGATGGCAGGAAGCAAGCAAAAAGTAAAAATGAAGACAGAAAATACTAGGAACAGAAACAAGGTCAGTGAGATGCAGTCTACGTGTCAATACGCACGTCCACACACACACACACACACACACACACACACACACACACACACACACACACACACACGCACGCACGCACGCACACACACACACAAACACACACACATATATATACAAATTGATCTCCACTCATATATACTGTATATGAAATGAGATCATCCATATACAGCCACCATCATCCTGACTTTTTCAGAGAGAGAGAGTATATGACGTCAATGAAATGCTTTCCATTATTCTATACAACAATGTCCTCATTTTTTGCAGAGCTTAATCCTTTTTATCCATTTTCTTTTTTCCTCTCTCTCTCTCTCTCTCTCATATCGACACGCACAATCGTGAAAGTTGGCCATGAAACACACACACACACACACACACACACACACACACACACACACACACACACACACACACACACCACGCCTTCATATACACTGAAACTATTGAAGTCATAATATTCCAGACCCAATATAATTCAACATGATACCAAGGCTGCAACAACAACAACAGCAGCAACAACAACAACAACACTTGCTCACATGAAACAGGTGTTGATGGACTTCTTAGCGGGGTTCAGTCATTTAAGAGCTACTTTATCGGGGTTTACGATCCTACAGGGCGCCAAGCTGTCTCTCCTCTCGTTTTGTTTCCTCCATCCCTCCCTCCCTCCCTCCCTCCCTTCCTTCCTCCTCTTCTTCGCTCAATCCCACCCCCCTTCCTCTTTCTCCTTTCCTCCAATCTTTCATATATTTCTTTTTCTTCAATCCTCCCTCCTTCTCCTTTCCTTCAATTCTCCCACACTTACATCCTTCATTCCTCCATCCCTCCTCTTCCTCCTCCTATCTTGCATCTCCTGCCAACCTTCTTCTTTGCTCAACTCTCCCCTCCCTCACTAACCCCTTTCTTCAGTTCCTCCATCTCTCCTCCATACCTTCCTCATTCTCCCTCTATATCTCGATCCCTCCCTCTATCATTCGCCCTTTTTTCACCGCTTTCTCTTTTTCCACTCCCATCCCTATTTGTGCCTTCAGTCCCAACCTCCACTTGCCTTCAATCTCTCCTCCACCTCCTCTCTCTCCTCGTCTTCCCTCCCTCTCTTGCTTATTTCCTCATCTCCATCCACCCCGTAATTACATCTTCTTCAACCCTTCTTCCCCCCCCCCCGTCTTCCATCTCTCCTTCGCCCCTTCCTAGAGCTCCAACTGCCTCTTAAATCTACAACTTGCCAATCCTCTCTCTTGCTTCTTTTCTCTTCTCCATCCACTCCCTTCATTTTCTCCTCCAACTCTTCTTCCCTCTCCTCTCTTCCGCCTCTCCTTGGCCGTCCTTACATCTCAAATTCACTCTTAAATCTACAACTTAGCAATCCTTTCTTTCGCTTACTTCCTCTTCTCCACCTGCCCTCTTCATCTTTTTCTCCTCCTCCGACCCTTCTTCCTTCTCCTCTCTTCCTCCTCTTCGCCTCACTCCCTCTCAAATCTACAACTCACCGCTTTAACGTCTCTCTTAAACCTACTTTTCACAAGCTATTTCGAGGTTAGTACTTTTCTCTCTCTTCCTTCTCCTCTTAGCCATCTTCCTCCCTCTCTCCTGCCTCTCCATAGCCCCCCCCCCTCTCTCTCTCTCCACAGTACTCCCTTCTTCTTTCTCCCCAACAACCATTTCCCTTCTTCCCTCCCCTATCTCATTTCTCTTCGCTGCATCTCTTCTCTCTACTCACCCGTCCTCTTATTCTCCCTCTCTTATCCATCCCTTCGCCAATCTGTTCCATCTAAATCTCTCCATCTTATCTTTCTTTCTTTTGCTCATTCCTCTTCATCCTCGTCCACCTATCCCTCTATTCATCCCACATTCTACCCATCCACATATTCCCTCTCCCTGCCTTCCTTCGCTTCTTCTTCTTCTTCTTATTATTATTATTATTATTTCGAGCACATTTTACAGCCATCAAACATTCCTTTACCTCATGTGTGCTCTCCCATCTTCCTTCAGACCATTCTTATCATGTTCTCTCTCTCTCTCTCTCCCCTACCTTTATCAAGTAACGAACACATCTTTACCCAATGTGTACTCTTGCGTCTTTCAATCTTTCTTATCATGCTCTCTCTCTCTCTCTCTCTCTCTCTCTCTCTCTCTCTCTCTCTCTCTCTCTCTCTCTCCTTCTTTCTTCCACCCAATGACTAAGCCAGCTGTTACCTTCCCCACACCTGTGCCCACACCTGCCTCAGGTGTGGAGGACAAGTTCGCCGAACCTCACGTCATAGGGATGGAATGCAGTAGGTGGGTGGGGGGGAGGGAGAAAGAGCAGGGGAAGGGGTAGAGAAAGGAGGGGGGAAGGAAGGGGAGAGGAAGGGAGGATGGGGAAGAAAGGGAGGAAAGAAATGGAGGGGGATACATGGGAGGGGAAGAAAAGGAAAGGGGGAAAGAAAGTGAGGGGGAGAAAAATAAGAGGGGGGGGAAGAAGGGAAGAGAGGGAGGGAGAGTAGATGAAGGGTGCGGGAGAGAGAAGGGAAGAGGGAAGTGAGTGGATAGGGCTACGGAGGGGGAGAAGGGAAAGAGAGAAAGGGGAGAATGGAGAGTAGAGAAAAGGGAAGGGAAGGGAAGGGAGGAGGAAATGGGGTTAATGGGGAGGATACAACAGAGGGGAAGGATGTGGGTAGAAAGGAGGGGGAAAGGGGGCATAGAAAGGGAGGGGGGAAAGGGGGAAGAGAACGGGAGAGGGGAAAGGGGATATAGAAAGGGAGGGGAAGAATGAGGGTGAGGGCAAAGAAAGGTGGAAAAAGGTGTAATGTAATACCTGTACGTAAGCAGGTGGCAGGTATGTTGGCGGGATATGTGTCTGTCTGTGTGAATGTCTGTATATATGTATGTCAGGTAGGTAGGCAGGTAGGTGGGTAGGTTAGGTAGGTGAACAGGGAATCAGAAGAAGCGAAGGAAAAGGAAAGGATGGAGGGACGCTTTATTGCAGGAGAGAAATGCAGGAGGAAAATAGGGAAGGAGGTTAAAGTACGAAAATAATGGGCGAGAGAGAGAGAGAGAGAGAGAGAGAGAGAGAGAGAGAGAGAGAGAGAGAGAGAGAGAATAACTAGTTTGTTAGAAAATGACAAAGCTAACAAAGATAGCCAACAAACAGAGGAAAAAAATATGTGGGGGGGAAGAAAGAAGGAAGCACAAGAAGAAAGAAGTGAAGAGACTGAGCGGGAATGTGTATGGGATGGGGAGGGATGGGGAGATGAGAGGGGAGGGAAGGAGACAGAGACAGAGGAGAGAGGGGAGGAGGGGGGGAGAGGTAGACAGAGAAGAGAGGGGAGGAGGAAGGGAGAGGTAGAGAGAAAAAAGGGAGGTTGAGGGAAGGAGGGAGGGAGAGATACAGGGGGATGTGGGAGGGAGAAAGGAGTTGCAAGGGAGGGTCTGAAGACTATAATGGTCAACACGTGACTGACTGACTGACTCTCTCTCTCTCTCTCTCTCTCTCTCTCTCTCACACACACACACACAACCCCTTTCTGTTCTATCTGTCCATTTTTTACGTCTCTCTCTCTCTCTCTCTCTCTCTCTCTCTCTCTCTCTCTCTGTTTTCCTTGACTCTGACATTTCAACTTGAATCACTTCTGTTTTTTCCCCTAATTCTTGTTTGACATTTCAACAACTTGAACTTCCCCACCCCCTTCTCTCTCTCTCTCTCTCTCTCTCTCTCTCACACACACACACACACACACACACACACACACACACACCATCATCATCATCATCATCACCGTTCTCCAACCTCCCTCTTCCTCCATCAGAGTCCAAACATTTTTTTTCCACCTTTTCCGCCCAATTTTCACCCAAACATGTACAGCTGTTCAAATATACACGTACCGAACACACACACACACACACACACACACACACACACACACACACCGTTCAAACCTTGTGTATCCTACGTATATTCAGTACACTTTCTCTTCAACACCGTCTTTCTCTCTCTCTCTCTCTCTCTCTCTCTCTCTCTCCATAACCTTTCTTTCACACTCTCCCCCTCCTCCCACCCTCACTCACATGACATACCTCCTTTCTCTCCACCACGTGCTCTCTCTCTCTCTCTATCTCTCTCTCTCTCTCAACCTGTCCCTCCCCACACTTTAGGCCACCGATATATATAGAACAAGTAATGCACACCAACAATGACAATGGTGGTAGTTGTAGTGGCAATGGTGGTAGCTGTGGTGGCAATGGTGGTAGTTGTGGTGGCAATGGTGGTAGTTGTCCTTCACGTGAGGCCAAAATATCGCTTCTGTGATCATGTGATGCAGTGTCTGAGGTTATAATTGTGATAGTTGTGATGGAAGATATGATGATGATGATGACGGTGGTGGTTGTGGAGGTTGCTATGGCAGTGGTGGTGGTGGCTGTGTGGCTGCTATGACAGTGGTGGTGATGGATGTGGTGGCTGCAATGACAGCGGTGGTGGTGGCAAGGAGGCGGTATGATGTTAGAAGTTGCTGCAATGGCGGTGGTTGTGGCGATGAGGATGGTGGTAATTCAGGCAGTTGTGACGATATATAAATAATAAAAATAATGAGGGTGATGGTGGTGGTGGTGGTGGTAGTGGTGGAGGTGAGTACGATGCTGGTATACTCCTTTCAAAGCAACTTGGCCCACATTTTCGTCCTTTTGCAGCTTTTCATGTAGATCAGAGGCAGAATAAGGCAATGCTACGGCTCTACTATCCACAGCACTTCTTCGTGACAAGTTAATACGTAGCTACAACTCAACATTCAATTAGGAGAGGTGGAAATTTTAGGCCAAACTAAAGCCAAAATAGTAAAGTTAATGCAATAGTTGTGTTGATATGGTGGTGGTAAATGGGGAAACGGTGGTTATAGTTACAAATGTGGCAGTCTGGCAATGAATATGGTACTTCTATAGGTAATCGGTGGTGGTAGGCTTGTTACTAATGCCGTTTTATTTTTTCGGTACACTAGCATACTTTTAGAAACTGATGATTCTGAGAGTAACCAAGTGATCCAGGATTCCAGGGGCTAGAATGACGTGTGAATGACTGTCTGGCCTGTTGAACTGGATATAAAATTAACAGTTCTCCTCCATTCGTGCCTTCTCTTTCCTTGATGGTGGATCCCTACCTCATCATGTCCTGGTGATATGATTTTTAATTGCAGTGATCATTATTCTCCAAATACTCATTTAGTATGTAAGGCCAAAGAACTCAAACTTAAAAATAAATAAATAAAAACCATGTACTCAAAATCGAAAGTTTGCCATAAACATACGTTTTCTCTCAATACCCATTTTCTTCCACAAATACTGCTTATGGGACACTAAACAAATCGGGCAGAGGTACGAGGTGATGCTACCCTCCTGTCAAATGTTTCTTGCAACATCCAGACGATTTTATTGAGCTTAGTAAAGGCCTGTTCTACTGAAGGGGTTAATAAAGACATACTATACCCTTACCGTTCGAACAGTTTTACCAAAGTTGAATAAAATCGTCTTGGGGGGAACAAGATGAAAGACCGAGTTGAAAGCGTTAATCTTCTACCTGCCATTACGGTGAGCACAACGAATGAAATGTGAATACAAAGAACGAAATGCAGTACGTGAATACAATGAATGGAATACAATAAATGAATACCGGCACATGGAATGGAATACAAGTGAATACAAGGAACAGAAGTGAATATATTGATTAGAATACAATAAGCAAATGCAAGGAACTGAATAAGTGAATACAAGGAATGGAATAAGTAGCAAGAATGTCACTGTGGTCAGACATAACACTGACTGCATGAGGGACAGAAATAGGACGTAATTTGTACTAATTTGCAACCCGTGGCAGTAGTTAAACTAAAAGGGGAACTCAGTGGAGCGCATCTCTCCAACAAGGGCAACGTAATCTCCAAACCACTCTTCATAATGGGTTAGGTTTTTACATCACTGATTACGGTTTCGCAAAAAAGTTTTCCGGATCCAGAAGCTGTAATACAACACGAATCGGTCACAAAAGTTAATCAATTGTTCCCTTGGACATGGGCTATCTACTCACAAAATTTTGCCCAAATCTCTCTCTCTCTCTCTCTTTTTTTTGAGTAATCCTGCTAACAAACAAACAGGGGTGAAAACATCCTCTTCGACTATCACCGCCACTGCTGAAGCTTTTAACACTTACGGCCTCATGTGCTGTGCTGGAACCGTGTGGACAGTCAACATACCTGAAAAGGAGAAAAGGGGGTTTAGTACAAGGTAAACACACACACACACACACACACACACAAACACACACACACACACACACACACACACACACACAAACTTTGGTCGAGCATTACCTTACCTAACTTTAGCATGTACGACACTCCCCCCCCAAAAAAAAAAATATCTGTAATAAACTATTAAAAACAAAACAATACTTCGTCCAATATAGCATCCGATTTCCATAGCAAACGATAGAAAAGATTAAGTTTTTCAATTCGAGGACGTACCTGTATTGCATTCCTCTTACTCTCAATGTTTATAAAAATGGATAGCACTCGTACTGAGGGGGTTAACGAGGGCTATAATGTAACCCCTCCAGTTCAAAATCCTCCTCTGGATAAAATCGTCTGGAGGTAGAAAGAAAAAAAAGCCAAAACACGCGACATCGTTCTCATCCGCTCCCTCGCCCCTTTCCCGCGCACATATTTTTATATCCTTCAGTTGTGTGATGCATGTTTTATTTTGTTCTTATTACTCCCAGAAGATTTAATGCACCTTAGGATACACTTCTCAAACTGGAGGGATTAGACAGGACCTTTATTTAACCTTTCACTACCTCCCAGACGATTTTATTCACCTCAGGATACACTTTTTGAACTGAAGGGATTAGACAGAACCTTCATTTACCTCCACTGCAAGAGGTCTCCCCAACGCTGAATAAAATCGTCTGGAAGTAGCAGGAATAAAATAAATAAAACGCGTCATCAGATTAAAGGGCTTAATCCCAAACGATTTCATTCAGTTTGAGGGACATCTCGTACTGAAGGCGTTAGTGAAAGCTGAATTTAACCTAAACCTCGTTGCGGGAAAATAAAAATCGATGCTGAATGAAACTGCCCGGAAGTAACAAGGAATAAAATACATTAATATAGGGAAGTGACATGATAACTACACAAACAAGATATACAAGTGACATGGTTAGCCCCTTCACCCCGAGAACCCCCTCTTGATTTCCGTACTTCTCCATCTGTTTTTCTTCAGTATAGGAGAGAATTTTCGAGATGAAGGGGGTTAGACAAGATTTGTGTCTGATGCCAACTCCCCTGCCGGCTTAACCCCTATACGCCAAGGTACGTTTTACTTATTACTGATACCGGTACCTCCACAAAATATTACTCAGTGTACAAGAGCCTAGAAAGCGAATATTTACTGAATTTATTACCAACTTTCCATCCTTTATTACTACCCTTCGTTCCTCCTTTATTACTAACCTTCGTTCCAAGGGGGCTCTCAGAAAATTAAATCAATCATCTAGGAGAAGGAAGATAAAATAAAGACGTCATTGTAGCGAAAAGAATTAGCGGGTTCTCGGAAAGTGTGGCGTTGCGGAAAATGTTCAGCGATGACCATAACAACCCAGCAGGTGTGGGGTGACTCAAACACACTCCATTAGGTGGGAGGGGAAAGGAGAGGAGAGGAGGGTGTGAAGGAAGAGGAGAGGAGGATGTGAAGGAAGAGGAGAGGAGGGTGTGAAGAAAAGGAAAGGAGGGTGTGGAGAGCCTTCATCTTTACTATACTTTTATTTCACTAGTAAAGTAGCAATTTGTACCAGGTAGCTTCGTTCAGTATGGGTCGTAAAACCTTTGGAGGCACTACTTGTCCTTGTAACCTACAGTACACTCATGAACAAAAGCTCGCCTCAATTTGCACTTTTTCCCACTTTCCTCTGTTGACTAATATTCCTTAGCTGAGAATGGCTTGGTATGATTCTCTTTCCATGGATGACTCTACAGAATTTAATGTGATGATTCTGGGAGGAAAGTCCCTGACATGCATTAAGTGTGAAGTAGACGCAGGGGAAAAGTACCTAATTCTCGTACACGACCATAAGTACTAAAGGAAAGCTTCACACACACACACACACACACACACACACACACACACACACACACACACACACACACACACACACACACACGAATTCCGTCAAAAGTATGATTTATTTCCGCAGAAGGGACAAGCAAAAATAAATAAATAAATAAAAATAAAATAACTCCACGTCCCTTCTTCCTACACAACATAAAGCTGAGTTGCGACACGGAGAGGATCACAAGTCTTCTGTAATCCGGACCCTCATCGGTTTTGCTGGTACACACTCACACTTATACCGTTTCCCAGAAGAGTGGAAAGACGCAGGAGAGATCTGAGTTGGGCTTCTAAGTGGCATTGAGTGAGTTCGCAGCACCTCCACTTGAGCGGTTTATCGTGCACAATACACCGTTACATTTGTGTAGGCTTCTCTCTCTCTCTCTCTCTCTCACACACACACACACACACACACACTATAAATATACTGAAAAATACTAAGGTCCAATATGCAAAATAAACAGCTAAAGAAGTGTTACGAAGCCTACCAAGGATAATACAATCCACAAACACACGTACGCACCAGGCTCCTTATCAGTTTTATGGGCAAAGTTACAGTGGAAAATTGTTTATCACAGCTGAAGTAACACAATAACAGAGAACCGCGAGGCTGATAAAAGATGGATAATGAAGGATAAACGATAAGTAAAGAGGTAAAGCTGTCGAAATATAATGAAGATAACTAAAGGTACTGATAAGAGGGAGGGCAGATAAGACCATTGTGTAAAATCATAGTAATGCAACTGATAAGCGGGATACTATATTGTTTTTACTGTAACTTGACCCAGATTATCGTCCTTTTGCAGCTTATTTCACGTACGGTACCTCGGTGGAAAAAAATGACACTGCTACGGCTCTACATCCTTGCACTTCTTCGTGACTACAACCATATTCAACTGTTAATCTACTGTGACAACTCGGCATTCTAGATCGAAAGATGTCAATTTTATAGGCCAAGTCAGAGACAAAACAGTATAGAAGAGAGAGAGAGAGAGAGAGAGAGAGAGAGAGAGAGAGAGAGAGAGCGTTGGGTACAATTGTTATCTACTGAAACGAAACCTTGGATGTTTGTTGTATTGACAGCTTACTCTTTACCTCTAACGTACCTAATATCTTGACATAAACCTTCATTACAGCATAAATTTCTCCACGCTACCCTTCTTTATGCATATTTCCACTAAACTAGCAATCTTTAGTCACACCTAATTCCCATAAACGAAGAACCATCCCATCTATTATTTTTCTGTGAATTAAAGTAAAAAAAAAATAAATAAAGCAACAATTTAGCATCGTTACCATACATTCCATACTTTAATCTATACAGTTTGTGTCCCCATAAAGTAATAAAAAGGTAAGTTAATGAAATCCCCCTGACCTTTTTCCCCACGTAGGCTAATAATGGAGTAAGTGAGGCAGGGAAAAAAAAAAAAAAAAAAAAAAAGCCTACAAAATATAAGGAACTATCAACAGCACACATACAGCAGGCTAGTGATAAGGACCAACCATTAACAAATCTACGGTACATTCTTTTTCTGTGTATCCGAACAAATATATCACTAAACTTATAAAGGCTACTTAAAAATTATGATCAGTATCGTAGTCTCCTCTCGGCAACAAATCACCCACCACCATCCACTTTCTTTGCGCAAACGAATAGTTGATAGTGTCGTATATAGTGAAGCAGCCGTAGATTTGGCGCCAGTATCGTACATCATTCTCTTTTTCCCAAATTAAGAAATCTTTATTATTTACATGTGTGTGTGTATGTGTGTAATATACCTGTAAGACTTTCCTCTTTCATCTCCACTGACTCACTACAATCTACATAAAAACTAGTGTAATATATATAAAAGACAAATATGTAAAAGGTTTGGTGTAAATATCGTCTATTCTCCTCTTGTCCCTACTGAACTGCATACAAAGCTGGGGTAACAAATATATAAAAGACAACGTGTAAATGAGCTGGTATAATCGTCTATTCTCCTCTTTCGTCCCCACTGACCCCAGCCCTGCGTCATATTATCACGAAGACACCTGGCAACTCCTCCCAGACACGCCACAACGACTACACCAACCCATTCACTCACACCACCTCTCACTTCTATTCTTACTACGAGAGAGAATCACCAGCTGGAAGGATTAGTTTTAATAATCCTTTTACTATTCAGAGGTGCTTCCCATCTTAAATACAATAACCCTGTGACCGCCTGACTAGAATGAAAAATCCACCATCTGAATAATGAGGTCAACGCCTTCACTAACACGGATCCCTCGTACGTTAATAACACTCTCTGGAATTATCAAATTAAACGAAAATGCCACCACACTGATGGGATTCAAGGCGATTTATCTCAAGTAATTTTTTTCTGGCTAACACGAAACAAATCTGTCCAACTTAGATGTCTTGTGGCTGAACGGGCTAATTACCGCTATAAATACACACGAAGCGGTGCGTGTATTTTAGATGAATAAATAATTTGGTGTTAGCTAGAATGAAATATAATGCCTTTCATCCATGACCGAGCCTTAAATGAAGACTGCTTTGTCCTTCCTGATAATTATGACTGACGTTAGCTATAATAACAAATCGCCTCCTCGTCTCCCAGTCCTTTGTCATGTGCTTTCCTTTCCTCCAACTCGTACCCTATCACAAGCATCTTTTCACTCCAATACTTGAATCTACCATGAAAACTGTAAAATATCTGCGAAGTCGATTACTAGTGTCTTTAGCAATAACAACTACCCACCATAAACCCATCAGTTACTTTTAGCTCTCCTTATTCACCACTCATTTTCTTTTTGGACTCCTTATTTACCACTTAGCGACCAGCCCCAACATTTATGTGAACACAGTACCTGACGAACGAACCGAGAGTTACACGAAAATATCAGCAGCAACGCCAAATACACTTTCAGTTTCCCCTTTAAAACAGTGCCAGTGCCTACGTTTTCTCTGGTCGGTATCAAACCCATTTTCTCTGCAGACGCCCGTTTTCTGCGAGACAAATGAGGGCAGAAACCACCAGAAAAACTAGTCTCGAGAGGCCAGGACAGGCAACACTTGGCAAGGAGAAAACCACCACGCTCCATTTCCCCCTCGC
>NC_137013.1:39411109-39783609 GCF_032717465.1 Coenobita brevimanus | reverse complement strand
CCAAAGACACTTTCCCGCCAAAATATACACCCAAACATACGCTACGTCGCATCATCAGTAGCCCTTTCAATCTTGATATATTTTTTCAATCATTTCTTATTCTAGTCTCCATCTAATTCTTTTACCTAGATTATGCATTTTTGGAGTTTACTGTTGCTATATCCATATTATATTTATGTTGCTTTAGATTGAATTTAAAACTAAAGGAAACAAAATCAGTAACCCTTGTAATCTTGCTATATACTTCTCATCTTTGGCTGGTCTAGCCACATTATTATTTTTTTTTTCAAGTAGATGTCATTTTGGAGTAAATTCTTGCTACTTCCAGATCTGACTTGTTCAGGTTACGGTTGAATTTAAACTGAAGGATAACATACGCTACGTCGCAAGATCAGGAGCCATTCTAATCTTGCTGTATGTTTTTAATGCTTGGTTAGTCTTGTCTCAATCAAATTCTTTCAAGATGGTGTATTTTTGAAGTTTATTCTACTACTTCATTATGTGGTTTAGTCAGCTTACAGCTGAACTTAAGTCGCTAGATAACATACTGTATGCTTCGTCGCAAGATCAGTGGCCTCTCTAACCTCGCTACACCCGAATCTTTGTCTAGTCACATTTTAATTCCTTCGTTTTGATGATGCGCTTTATCATGTTATTCTTTCGTTCTTCAATAAATTATGTTCATTTCAAGATTTTTTATTTTTCATTTTTCACACAAGTGGGGGTAGACAGCATTAATAAAACCCTTTCAGTATGAGATCTATCCCAAGTTGAATAAAATCGTATGGTTAAAATGAGTAAAAAAAAAAAAAAGTGAACTAGCTTTAAGTGATCAATGAGTTTAAGGCCCTGATACAATTTCTACACGATTTTTAGTCAACTTGAGACAAACATTCAAAATGGGAGGGGACAGACTGCTACCGACTTCATCAACTCTTTCATTATTTGGCTGAAAAAATCGTCTGGAAATAACACACACACACACACACACACACACACACACACACACACATCCACTGGTTCCCGGGGTTAATTCCACCAAGAAATCATATCAGCATCCGAAAACATTGATAAGGCTAGGAATTACCAAGTATCTTATTATTATTATTTTTTCAGTTAATATCACACGACTTAAACAAACAAACAAAAAAGAAGGTTACACATTTTCTCGATTAGCCCCTTCAGTTTATACTTTTTCCGGTTTATTCTTACAACTGACAGACGATTTTATTCAGCTGAGGAGAGACTCTTGGGACAGGTGGGGTTGTAAATAGCAGTAATTTAGCCCCTTCAGAGAGAAAGAGAGAGAGAGAGAGAGAGAGAGAGAGAGAGAGAGAGAGAGAGAGAGAGAGAGAGAGAGAATGACAAACCCAACCACATTTTTCACCTAACGCCAGACATTCCTGTTTTCTTGTGAGACACCCGAAGAATGTGACTGGCCTGATTAAAGATAGAAAAATCAGAATCTAGTCCAATCGCGACACAAATAAATAAATAAATACGTGTACCACCACCATGGAAATATTTACAACCAAAATTAGCCTAACAACCGCGACACAAGTAAATAAATAAATGTGTGTACAACCACCATGCAAATATTTACACACAAAATCAGCCTAACAAAGCAACACAAGTAAATAATTAAATACAACCCCTATGCAAACATTTACAATACGATACAATTGACAAGGGAGTCATTTATAGTACCGCTACTGCCAAACTATTCTATTCTGACTCACAGCAAAGAGGGTACTGAGATCTACTGGGATAACTTCTCCATATCGAAAAAAAAAAAAAAAAAAAGTGCCATGATCTTTTAGTGTAATCAACCAACCTGTCAATCATTCAATCAATCAACCAATCCAGTTCGAAGAGTCCATCCAAACATCAAGATAATTTTTAGGGGACAGTAGGAATATAATAATGAACACGACCAAACAGCAATTCGGCCATATAACCAGGCCACGTAAATATAT
Organism: Coenobita brevimanus; assembly: GCF_032717465.1. Lineage (NCBI taxonomy): Eukaryota > Metazoa > Arthropoda > Malacostraca > Decapoda > Coenobitidae > Coenobita > Coenobita brevimanus. The sequence goes on along the minus strand of NC_137013.1, from coordinate 39,781,633 downwards.
ACAGACAAATAGACAAATACCGAATCCTGCAATATTTACCATTCATTCAACCCCTTCAGCCCGAGGACGTCATTGTTATATATATTTTTTCCAAACTATGTAATTCATGAGAACACCTTAGTAGTGAAGAGGTAAATACGAGTATCCTATCCCTTAGCATTATTTAGTCCTAGTTCCTCCATTCAGAACACCCACTCCCAAACTGAATAAAATCGTCTAGGTGGCAAGAATAAGCGAATAAGCGTCGTACTGGGCTTGGAGGGGTTGAGTAGCGATAGTATTACCTAGTGTGAAAGGTAAGCAGGAGGTACGGAGGTCGGTAGATAAGAATGTGGTTATCAAAGAATGGATGAAATCATTTTTTTTTTTTTTTTTTTTTTTTTAATGTAAGAAAAACAGAACCAAAGGTCAGCAGCCCGCAGACTGTTCCCTTCATGAAAAAAAAAAAAAAAAAAAAAAAAAAAAATGCAAGACAACACAATGCAAAGTCAAATTCAAGATCCGTTCATTGCGAGACGCCTGGACACACTGCGTTTGAAAAGCTGGAATCATAGGCAGTAGGAAATACAGACAGAGGGAGACAGTTCCAGTATTGCAAACTGATACATATGGTAGGTGGCTGGATAATAGGGTAGGTAGGTAGGTAGGTAGGTAGGTAGGTAAGGTAAGGTAAACTTAAATAGGTGCGTAGATAGGAAAGCGGATAAGTTAAATACAGATAAATACAAGTAGAGAGAAATATAGACAGATAAGTAGACAGGAAAATAAATAAACATATAAGTAGGTATAGTTAATATGACAGGTAGACTAGCTGCAAAGGAATATTAAACGGTACCGGTAAAACATAATAAGTGCGGCAGTAATAAAAGACTGTAGGTAGACCATTAATAATTTTTTCACTACAAGACAAACTACACAGCTACAGATGGAAAATATATTCATAATTACTGACTACTAGAATGTACTGTTGCAGAGTAAAGGAAAGTACTAGATAGGTTGGTAGTTACGAAATATTTGAAGGCGAGATAAACAGGATAAAACAGGAAGTTACGGTACTGGAGGCTGTTAGGCTAGCGGTCTTTGCCTTATATAACACACTCTTTGCTGAATAAACACAGAATACTAGAATTATCCCGACCATGACAGGGTTAGCGGTGGCAATATTATCCCTCTTACTCCCCTATGACTCAATATCGTCTCACGCTACAGGAAAAGAATACCAGAACTGTCCCAAGCATGAGAGGGTTTGTGGTGACACTATTAACGCTCCTATGACTCACTCTCAGCTGAATAAAACCGTCTGGTATTTCCTGTTCCTAACATTATACAAGAGTTGTCCCGATCATGACAGTGTTACTCTGGATAGTAGTTATAGATCAGCTTCCAAAAATAACACAAAAAATAAATAAATAAAAAAACGCCACCTCTCCCACTACTGCTTCGACTCACCCACTTCCCGGACGAAAAAAATATATAAAAAATAATAAAAACACTGAGGAAGATATTTATAAACTTCAAGGCATGTAATACCTTCCTCAATATACCTGACGGCCTTGAAGCGAAACCTTACACACGGATATATACACAGTTCTTTACACAACGTTGTTTTGTTACTGCAATCTCTACACTACATAACTCGGCTTAACATCTATTCCATAACGTTTTCATTTTGTTCTTTCTACTACCAGGTGATTCTATTCAACTCTGAGATGATGCCTAGCAGTGAAGGCGTTGATGAAGGCTACATTCAACCCCCCCAGTTTGTAAAATCACTCCAAAACTTAATCTAATCGTCTGAAAGTCTGAAGAGCAAACTAGAAGAATACGTCACCGGAAGGACAGGCTTAAGAGCGACCTTATCGAACGCACGGGTATATATGCAACACTAAAATCCCTTACACAATACTGCTCTCTCACGACGGAAATTGCATCACATATTAATCCCTTCAACACAAGGCGATGACGATTTTTTTTTATCTTATTCAAGCCACCACCGGACGATTATATTGATGATACGAAGGGCCTCTCTTTGTGATGGAAAGAATAATCGAAAATAATGAATTCGTATTTCAGGGGTTAACCTTCCCATTAAGAGTGCGTGTCTTAACTCATTCAACAGTCTACGATTTTTAGAATAATTTCACTATGATTGCGTATTTAATTTTATTCTTGCTACCCCCTGGCGCACCTAATTGTATCTGAATATCTAATTTACGTTAATCCTTTCAATACGATGCTTTTCTCTTACCACTTTCACAGCAATGGTCTTTCAATTTTGCTCCTGCTACCTCCAGCTTATCCCATTCAGCTGTGGAAATTCAAGAAATATATTAACTCCTTCAACACGACGCGTCTTTCTTCATCCTCTCATTGCGGTGACATCTGTACGATATTATTCTTGCTAGACAACTTTATTTTGTAAACGAATAGGAAGAGCCATTCAAACTTTCAACATGATGCCCTGCTTCTTCCTTAACCTTGACTGCAGTGACGTCTTTTTAAGGTTACTCTTGTTATCTCAGCATAATCTTATCCACCGTTAAGACTTTTCGAACTGAAAAAGTTGGATACAATTTTATTTCTGTTATCCCTCTCATTATGTCCTTCCTAACATAAATAAGAACTGTCTGAAGGTACTGAGAATAAAATGGACAAGATAACACTGGAAGGATGAAGGTCACTAAAACTGTCTTGATGTTTGTATGAATAAACACATCCCAGAGAGACTATATGCCACTTTGTTACAACCTGTAGCGAAACCTATCTGTTAAAGCAAAGGAAACAGAAATGATTTAAAGTTTCAAAAACAGATAATTGGTCATACGTCGGTCATCTTGGATCTTTTTTTTTTTTTTTTTCAAAATTTCGAAAAAAGGGGCATCAACCTCCTGCATGGCCCTACACCCATACAAAATATGAGACAATTCCAACAAATGGTTTGTGAGATACATCGTGGAAGGGACGAACGGACTAATGGACGTACGGACAGACGGACACGACCTAACAAAAGACTCCACTTCGCGAGAAACGAAGTGGAATAACGACATATCTGTCTGGCATTTTTTAAAATGATGAATTAAAATCGTATGGAGGAAAAAAAATCATCGTGCTGAAAGGATTAAAGCTGTCAATCTCTCTCTCTCTCTCTCAAACGTTTTATTCAGCTTACGAAGGACATAATGCAGGATTTTTAAAAAAATACTAACCGGCACCTGTCGCCAGTGAATAAATGTCTATCTCACTTGAAAAGAAAATTAATAATAATAATAATAATAATAATAATAATAATAATAATAACAATAATAATATCACTGCGGGAACCAAATTCTTCCATAATTAATATTTAACACAAACAGCACTTCCGGAAAGGCATAAATTTACAACAGTCTCAATTTTAACACAGACCAAAGAACAGTGCAGATACGAGGAGGATTATAAACAATTCTAAGCAGACCTACATTAAAAAAAAAAAATGCACACAAGAATGACTGGCAGCTTAATATTAACACTCAAATACGATAAAATAAACACAAACACACTGAGGAGGAGAAAGCGCGTCCCCTTCCCCCCTTGTGTGTGTGTGTGTGTGTGTGTGTGTGTGTGTGTGTGTGTGTGAAACAATAGTAAGGTGTCAAGGGTAATTATCCACCCGTCTAGACTCAGCCCAGCCCAGCCCAGCCGCTCCTCACCACTACACTCTCTCTCTCAACCCCTTCAACCAGGAAGTATTCTGTTCTTTTTTCCCATCTCCAGACGATTTCATTCTGCCTGGGGAAAGACATCTCTTGTTCAAGGGATAAATGATGCCTATAACCAACCCTTCCAGTTGGGAAAGTCTCCTAAACTGAGTATAATCGTCTGTAGATAGCAAAAATAATAATACCGTAATAATAATAATAATAATAATAATAATTAGTGGTGCGTCATGGGACTGAAGGGGACAATTGTGGCTCGCTTCCAAACTACACCCACACACACCATAAAATCCCGATCAACCCTTTCGATACGGTGTCGTCTTAATTTTTACTCAAGTCTTGCTACCTCTAGACAATCCGCACTACAGCAGACATTTAGAATTGGAGGAATTACGGTAAATAGTCTTCATTAATTCTATTTGTATCACATGACTCTCAGAAGCTGAATAAAATCATCTGGCAGTAGTGAAGATATTGTATTAAAGATATAAACATTATTTTTTTTTCATTTTAAGGGAGCTTTCAACAGTGCAATAACATCGTCCGGCGAAAAGAAGAATTTAGTCCTCGTGCTACTGGGGTTATTATCACTTCGAAGTAAAAGTCTAAAGTTACGGAACACACACACACACACACACACACACACACACACACACTACATAAAAAGGGGCGATAAAGACGCAAGGACACACACATAGACATTAAAAGAATATACATAAAAAGAGGCGATAAAGACGTCAGGAAATTCGGTTTCCCAATTAGGACAACTGACCAGTGGAATGCACTACCGAATGAAATAGTGTGTGCCACAACTATTCACAAATTTAAGGATATGTATGATAAAAATAGTTTAATACACGGGACTGTACGAGCCTGACTCATAACTGTAAAGATACAATTAAGAACAATTAGGTAAAGTAAGCACGCACGCACACACACACACACACACACACACACACACACACACACACACACAACCAGACCAGTCATATCATGAACACAAATACACGTATATCTCTCTCTTATCTAATCTTTTCCTATTTGTTTGTTATCAGATCCCAGCTTTGTCGGAAGTATAAAAAAATAATGAACAGTGATACGGCAGACACTGGTTATCAGGAGGAGGAGGAGGAAGTTGAAGGGAGAGAGGGCACTGAGGTTGTCAAGGCAAATATTACTCTGAATTTTACATCCTTCACTACGTTGACGTGTTCTATATAATCTTTTGTACCTCCAGACGATTTCCTTCAGCTTGGGAGAGGCTTTTCGATCTGGAATGGTCGCATAATAATGAAGTAGCAAACATATACTTCACACGCCTTTTCTGAGTTTAATATAATCGTCCGCATAAAGCAAGACTAAAACATACAATACTGCTTAACAAGACTCAAGGCGTTAATGACAGCTTACTCCAATCTTTATCCTTCACTTCCACGAACAACGGGATTCTTAATAACTGAGAGAGAGAGAGAGAGAGAGAGAGAGAGAGAGAGAGAGAGAGAGAGAGAGAGAGAGAGTATATATATATATATATATATATATATATATATATATATATATATATATATATATATATATATATAAAACGCCTTTACGACTCATGCAAAAACACCCCAAACACGCACTTTGACGGTCACACGAGCGCAACACTGAGATTGGCTATCCGGACGAAGAGTGGCCTTCAGAGACATAAAACACCTGCCAAGGCCAACATGAACAGATATTATAAAAGTCCAACACACAGTCACATGAAGAGGTGCAGAGGTCCCAGGCAGGGCCACCGAAATCCAGAATATTTAAGACTAGAATATCGGCCAACACCCTAAGTGGCTGGAAACACTTAGATTTAAGGGAATTCAAGGGAACACTAAAAGATTTAAGGGAACCCTCAGAAAGATTCTGGGAACACTTAGAAACATTAAAGAGAATGCTCAGAAAGATTTTGGGAACACTTTGAATGATTTAAGAGAACGCTTAGAAAGATTCTGGGAACACTTAGAAAGATTTAATCTTATAAATGAAAGTCTGCACGCAATTCAGGGGAGGACGATCCTGCCTCACTAATATTGCCTTTCTTCTCGGAGGTCTCAGGCGGTAGATAGCGATAAAGCTTGCGATGTTATTTATCTGGAACTGAGTAAAGCTTTTGATACAGTCCCACAAGAAAAGTTAGTTAGAAAGGTTCGAGTACACAGTATGGACGGCGATATCTTACAATGGATAGAATCCTGGCTGAAGGGACGAAAGCAAAGAGTATTAATAAATGGAACTAAGTCGGATTGGGGATTAGTAGCCACGGTGCTGTACCACATGAATGAGTACTCGGTCCCTTATTATTTATATACATAAATGATCTACTATTTAAGAATCACTAGAAGTATTGGCTAATTTGCCGATGACAAAAACAGGACGTATCATTAACCAGACTGACGATTACCTTAACTTACAAAAAGGGCCTCGATACCACATGGTCCAAAAATTGGCAAATGGAATTTAACGCTGAAAATTTTAAATTAGGGTACTTAACGTAGGCAAGACCATTGGAGATACTAAATACAACTTAGATAACACAGAAATTAGTAAATCGGAATGCGAGAGAGATCAAGGAGATATGGTTAGTAAAGACCTCAAAGCAAGGCAACAGTGTATTAATGCGAGAAATAAAGCATATAGGGCCCTAGGATTTATTTCGCGAAGAGTGAGCAATAGGACATTTTAAGTACTGTTGTAACTATCTAGCATTAGTAAGAATACATTTAGACTACGCCGTGCAATTTTGGTGTCCGTACTATAGAATGGATATAAATTCCTTTGAAAATGTACAGAGAAGAATGACAAAAATGATACGTGATGTTCGGAACCTCTCATATGAAGACAGACTAAAAAGACTACATCTGCACTCACTAGAAAGGCACAGAGTAAGTGGAGACTTACAGTAAATGAGGTTTTTAAGTGGATGATGGGAATAAGGGAGATACCTGCAAGGTACTTAACGTGAGCATACAGGACAGAACCAGATGTAATGGTTTCAAACTGCACAAATTCCGTTTTAGTAACGAAATAGGTAGAAATTGCTTTGGAAAAAGAGTTGTAACGAATGGAATAAGCAACCTGGTAATGTAGCTGCTGCCGCTTCCACTGGGAGTTTCAAGAATGGGCTAGATAAGCAAATGACAAATAAGGAATGGGGTATTAAAAAAAAAAAAAAATCTCATAACCAGTACTAATACATTCTTTTTTCTCTTCAGGTTACATACACTACGACAGTCTCTTTTTCTCCTTTCACACTTTCCTATAAAATGTGGTGTTCCTTCTGACTCTTTCCTGCCGGCTTAAGATGGAGGGTTTGGAGGACGGGGGAGTGCCTTCTTCTTTCTATCCTCATCTCATTCTAGTAGTTCAGTTACTCTTCTAGGAGCGGCCTAGCATGGGTCAACCGGCCTACTATAGTTATACACTCTGCATATGTTCTTATTACAGAACACAAAAACTTTTCGCCACTTCTTTGCGATTCCCACTCGTTGCTCAGAAGTCACGACAAACCACCAAGCGTCTCACCGGAAATACATCGATGATATAAAAGCCCCTTCCCAGTGGCAGCTTTTTTGCTGTTGTCAACCAACGAAGCCTTCACCTCTGTTTCCGCTTCCACATTCACCTTTGGCGGTGTGGCGCCGTGTGCTCGGGTCGCTAACATGAGTACGGTATCGGTACGTATTATTATAATGGTTACCATGCAAACCTTAATAACATCATACCGTATTCCTCATGCTTGGGATTCTCTCTCTCTCTCTCTCTCTCTCTCTTTCTAAGATACAAACAAATCGACTGTGGAAGCAGTCCAAAATCCTGCTCCCCAAGCCTAGTAAAGGCCTCTGTTATCGAGTGGAAAGAAATACGAGATGTGTTGTAAGCCAAATCTCCTGGCTGTAGACCAGAGGAAAAGGCTATGGGGTCCAGCAATGTGTTCAACTTTTACAATACGAACATCAAGCATGATCATTATTATTATTTTTCCACCACCACCACCACAACAGCTACTACTACTAGCATCACAAAAACTACTACTACCACCAGTCATATAATTAACTCAGCTTTTGGGGAGACCTCTCATACTGAAGAGGTTAACGAAAGCCATACCGGTATTTAACCCCTCCAGTTTGAAAAATTTTAGACGCTGAATAAAATGGTCAGGAAATGTAGCAACAAAGTGTATTTGATACCCTATGGCTGAAGGGGGAACGTTTTTCTTTTCTTTTTCTTTCTTTTTATTGCTTTGTTTATGTTTTATTGATAAGTACCTGAATCTAAGTACCGGTATCCTGACATCACTTTATACAATGAACACAAAGATTTATACTGGTGTTGTCTGCCAAGCCTTGCCATTCAGTCAATATCTATAAGAATACAGACACACCGGTACCGTATAAAACGTCTCGACCGATACAGTACTATTTTTAAGTGGAAATGCCTAGAGTGACATTCATGTTTCATTCACTGTTAATGTCTCGTATCTATTACACCACTAAAATATTACATGTATTTATTATGAAAGCAGAGTAAAGTCAGTAGCAGCTTAGAGTGCACTTTCCTTATCAGTTACTACGTCGAAATAAACGAGTCAAACGCAATTATAACCCGTGCTGACGTGCGGTTCAGGACCAGCAGCCGTGCTTCACTACATATGGCGGCTCGATGCTTATCTTTTTTTAGAAGGGAATGTTGAGTTAGCTTTATAATTTTCAGCCTGCAATTTGGCTACTTTCGTCATGCATTATAAACACACTTTTATCAACACACCCTATGCATAGATCAACAAATAAATCACAGAATCACAGTTCTTTAGGTATATTTTTTCTGGGTATACGGTGTATTTTTTCTATCCTCAACGGAAATACGTTTCACCTAAGGAACTGCGCTACCTGAGTTAATTTTAGGATGAAACAAAACACATCAACAGATTGGACAAGTTTGAGAAGGTCACAACCAGACAGTTCAGTTAAGAAATAAGTGTGGGTAAAACATGGAGCATACCATCTCTTTGGGTGTGGGAGGTTGGGCCAGAGGGCACAGTAGAAGGGGACGTGGCTGGTGGTTGTGGCGGCGTAGCACAGTGGCCAGCAGTTGTCCCGATCAAGGCACACCAGGTGGGGGGAGGTGGCTGGGGTGCGGGGCCAAGTGCGGGTGTGGCAGTCGGGGGAATGCTGGGCAGAGGGGTGGTGGTGATGGTACTCAGGGTGATGTGGGGAAGGTTGTGGGGAGGTGTGGTAGCGGGCATGTGTTGGGGAGTGGGGTGCGCTATGGAACTGATAACTACGGCGTCCAGGGGTTGGGGAGTGAGGGGCGCTGCGATGGTACACTTGTGCTGGCTGGGCTGGCAGGTCAAGAGTGTTGTGGGTAGGGGTGACGGGTGTGACAAGGAATCGGGTGTAGGAGCGAGGGATGGTATTGTAGGTGTGGGGGTGAGAAGGCATGCACAGGTGGTCCTTAGCTGGGGAAGTTACTACAGGTGTTGTGGGGGTGATGACATGTTCCGTGGTGGGGGTACGCATCAAGTGGGATACATGAGAGGTATTGGTTCTGGCACAGCTACGAGGCAGGGTGTGGTAGTGATGTGCAGGGAGTTCCACGGTGATCTTGGCAGGGGTTGAAACTGGGGCATCTACTAATGTGTCTGTACTTCCGATAGCAGGAGGATTCATGGGCTGAGGAAGGGTGTGGCTGGGGTTGACAGGCACGGGAAGGTTAGAGTTGGCAGGGACGGTGTGGGAAGGATTGGCTGGCAGGGTTTGGTAGGAACTGGGAAGGAGGATCTGAGGGGGATTGGCGTGAAGACAGTGGGATGGGATGGCGGGAAGAGTGAGGGAGGGGGTGGAGGGAAGAGTGAGGGAGGGGGTGGAGGGAAGAGTGAGGGAGGGGGTGGAAGCCAGAGTGAGGGGTATGTTAGGAGGGAGATCAGCAGTGTTCTTAATGGGGATTTTTGCTGGTGTAGGTTTGGGCGATTCCTGGGCAGCGGTTGCAGAAGATTGAACAGAACGAGGAAGGGCGTGATAGGGGTTGGCAGGGAGGGCAGTGGAGGGGTTGGCAGGGAGGGTTTGGGAGGGACTGTGAGGCAGGGTGCTGAAGTGACTGAGAGGGAGGATCAGGGAAGGGTTGGCAGGGAGGGTCTGAGAGGGGCTGAGAGGCAAGGTATGGGAGGGGTTGGCAGGGACGGCAATGGTAAGGTTGGCAGGAAGGGTCTGGGAAGGGCTATGAGGAAGGGTCTGGGAAGGGCTGTGAGGAAGGGTCTGGGAAGGGCTGTGAGGAAGGGTCTGGGAAGGGCTGTGAGGAAGAGTCTGCGAGGGGTTTTGAGGGAGGGTGGTGGAGGGATTAAGGGACGGGGTGGTGGACGGATTAAGAGAGAGAATCTGGGATAGATTTTGAGCAAGGGTCTGAGAGGAACTGACAGGCACAACTAAGGGATTACTGGAAGGGGATTTAGGGGCTGCTGCTGAAGATGCGTCCATAGTTGCGTTTGTGGGGAGATTTGGAGAGCAAGTGCGGCTGATGGTGAAGCTGAGAAGGTTGCGTGGGAATGGCACAGTTCCCCCTCGCTGAGTTTATGACCCTAATGCTAGATATCAGGGTATAAGGAGGGACGACGTCGGTGGGTATGAGGGTATAAGGAGGATCTAGGTCGGTGAGTATGAAGTTATGGTAGGGTATGATGTGGGTGGGTCTAGGTATGTGGGTATGGCATTAGGAGGGGTCTAGCTTATTTATGAAGGACTGTGAGGTTATGGGGATTACGGCAGCGAGTAGGCCTATAGGAGAAATCTGGAGTGGGTATAACGGCCTACGGCAATAAGCAAGAGGAAGGGTCAAGCCTAGGTAGCTATAAAGAGCCGTGAAGGTACGAGGGCCAAGGATGTGGGACTATGGGTGTAAGAAAGGTTTAGGACTGCCTATGAAGAGGGTTAAGGCAACTGGTAGTATGTGTGATATGAGTGACTTAGGGTATAAGGGCTACAGGAAACGGTATATGGTTCAGTAAAGCTTGGGTAAGGGGCAACCCATGCATTTAATGGTGCCAGGAAGGTTGGTAGTGCCCACGCTTGTCAAGGTGAGGTCAGCAGAGTTGTAAGGCTTCCAGCGATGATACAGCCACGGGATACGACACAAATCACAAAACATCACATGGTCCACAGTAAGTTGTTCGAAAGCACCATTATATAAGATGTAATACTGTTACTATCCACTCAATCCATCAGTCAACTATTCCGTCCAAATAGTGCACCACAGACTATTAATACATCACTTTTTTTTTTTATATGTTAAGCTATGTTTTTTTCTTTGTGTGAAATCTGTCCTGTGTAAAAAAAAAATACATAAATAAAATAAATGTGGTTAATACAATCATTGCAAAGTGAAAAAAATAAAAAAACACTTTTCTTCTTTCGACTGGGCTATTCCATACAACTATAGGATAAACGAGAAAATATCGATATGCTAATGAACCATCCACCTTTTTTTTTTTTCTATAAATTTCGATTTTGGCTACAGAATCGACAGCCCTTTTCTTACGACCGGGCAATTCCCCTTCGCTTAACAAATGGGGCGCACACCTTCACATTTCAATGCTTTGGCGCTAACACCCACTCTTGATACATACTATGGTTATCGCTATTAGGAGTGTTTTTATGACACGACCTTGGACTGAAGCGTAGGAGCCTACCCCAGGAGGAGAGGCAAGAAGACTCATTCTACCAGTAATAAGTTTTACGGTACCGTACAACAAAGCTACGAAATACACACACCCGTTTCATGCGTGAATTACTGTCTTTGGTTCTACAAAATACGTATCTAATATGGCAATGTGTTATCTGGGTAAGAGTGGAGGTTGCTCACAAGGCCACCACATTAGTCATTATACCTATCAGCATTATATCTAGCATATAAAATTTTCTCATATTTTATATATCGGTATTTCCTTCGAATAAAATTTTCTCATATTTTTATATACCGTACCGGTATTTCCTTCGAATGTTGACAAACTTTCAACATGTACAATATCAAAAGGACGCAAATTCTGAAACTACTATATATACGTCTTTAACACTAACTTGGCCCAGATTCCCCCTTACCCCTTATTTGCAGCTTATTTCAAGCAGCTCAGTGGCAGGATAAGACGAGGCTCCATGTCATTTCCACAGCACTACTTCGTGACTAGCATCATATAGGCTAGCTACTAGGGTTAACTTCTTGTTACAACTCAATATTCAAGACGGATTGATGGCAAATTTAGAAGTTTATGGTAAAATGGGTGTAACTTCACTTCACACACACCTTTCCCTTCAAGACTCCATGGCCAGCTAAACGCCTGTCAGTGAATGATTTGGAAGATGAGCTAATCCCTCGGAGACAAGAGCCCAATATTATTTTGAATTAAGTCGTCTGGCGGATGCAAAAATAAAAAAATTGTGTAAGATTTAGGTCGCCATCAGGGAATTAGTGGAGATTGTTTTAACCCTTACACGAGGGTAACTCACTTCAAATTAAAAATAAGAATAAAAAATAAACAAAGGAAAAGAAGGAAAAAATCGTCTTGCAGTGGCATGGATAAAGAATAAACCCCTTGATTCCAATGACCCATTTCGTGGTTTATTCTTGCTGCTCTTAGACGATTATATCCAACTTAGGAGACATTAAAACAGGAGAGGATAATGGCGCCTTCCATAACACCATCACTACAAAATGTCTCTCTTAAACTCAATGAAATCGTCTGACAGCGGCAAAAATAAATATAAAAAACGTCATCGGGCTGAAGGGGTTATGATTTACGTGGGGCTGACTAAAAAAATAATACCGGTAATAATAAAAATAAAAAATCCTACAAACTACTGCTATTATTCCGGCCCGGTCCAAGAATGCGCTATATATATAATCAAAATACTATGACATTTTAATCAAACACGCCTGGCTGTTCTTTTCTCTTTCTTCTTTGACTATTCCAAACAACCGTACACAGGAATTTCCTCACATTATGCTACGTGCTCAAACTCTCTACGTACTACTCCGTCCCGAGACTGTGCCAGAAACTATCAAAACACATTGCGTTTTTTTTTTTTAACTTTTTTTCCTCGACTAATCCCAACTACCAGTACTGCATCGTACACCAAAAATTATGACACATAAACAAGTACGTTACGCACTCAAATTATGTGCGCTAATCAGGCCAAGATTTTTTTTAACACAAGCATTTTTTTTTTTCTTTGACCTTCCCAGACCACTATACATGAGGCACTATACACTTTGCACTCAAATACCTAACTACCTGCGTAGGTCTCTCTCTCAAGTGACCCGGAGAGCTGTGCCAGAAAGTATCATGTTCTTTTTTTTTTTCTTTCCTTTCGTGCACACTACTGTACTTTTCCTTCTTACACAATCACCAAAATTTTACCCCGACTATCCGTGTAGGCTGCTATTCCCTGTGGTGGTCTGGGCTACACTGGTTTGATTCTTTAGCAGGGAGGGGGTTGGTGCATTGTGAGGGTGCCCACTGACCCCTTCCCCCTCCACACACACACACACACACACACACACACACACACACACACACACACACACACACACACACACAGAGCCAAGGAGGATATGGCTTATTAAAGAGGCCTGCAACATCCCTCCCTCTCTCCCCTCACACTACCCTCGTCCCCCCCTCCCCCCACACTACCCTCATCCTTCCCTCCCCCCAACACACTACCCTCATATCCTTCCTATCTCTCTCTCTCTCTCCCTCACACATCTCATACTTCCCTCCTTCCTCTTTCTCATACTCCCTCCCACCCTCCACTGTCACCCTCATATCCTTTTTCTCTCTTCCTCACGTCCCAGTCTCTCTCTCCTCCCTCTTCCTCTGTCCCTCATCTCCTCTCCTTCCGCTCGCCCTCACTCCCTCACACTACTCAAAGCCCTCCCTCCTTTAATTCCCACTTCCCCCGCTCCTTCCTCCACACTACCCTCATCGTCCCCTCCCTCCCTACTCTCTCCCACTCCCCGTGTATTCACTAAACCTCCCTCCTCTCCTCTCCTCCACTATTTACTCAACTCTGATCCACTATCTACTCTCTCAATTCCTCTTCCTATCCACTGTGCATCCCTATTCCTTCCTTTTTCGACCCATATCATCATTTCTCTACTATTCCCATTCATTCTCCACCTATTAAAGTAACCTTCTACCATTCATCGTTTATCTCTCCCAAATCCTTTCAATTCCATCCATTCTCAACCAATCAAATAAATTCTTTTAGCCCAAGGACGCCTTTTCTGATTCAATCCAGCTGCCACCTTTCATACTCTCCCACTTTTCCTTCCGATCCCTATAGGCCTATGCCCATCACTAACTCTCTTTCCAACCTATTCTTCCTTCCCCTCCCTATCCACCATCACCCTCTACTCTTCCCCTTTCCCTTCCATCATCCCTAGTTGCTTCCCTCCCAAACATTTCCCCTCCTACCTCCATCAATCACTTTCAATCCCTCCTCAATTTGTCCCTTATCTTCTTAACCTTCCCACTTCTGACACCATTCAACCCATCACTTTCAAACACTTCCACCCCAGACGCCTTCTCTCCTTATTCCTCCCCTTCCACTTCCACCACCTCTTCCCCTTAATCCATCCCTTTAGGCCTACTACCTTTGCTCCCAAATTCTCTCCACCACTTCTGTTCATTCCCTTCCAAATACCGAAACTTCCTCACCACCTCTTATCAGGCTACTTCCTCTTTCCCTTAATCCATCCCTTCAGGCCGACTACCTTTCCTCCCAAATTCTCTCCACCACTTCCTGTTCATTCCCTTCCAAATACCTTCCTCCTCCCCCAACTCTCCCTATCATTCCTTTCCAAACGCTCTGCCCTTCCACCTCACGACAGGCTCCCCCACACGCCTCCCCTATCAACAGACCACGACACAGGCGCTTTACAACCTGATGGACGGCACATTATGACCGCCTTCCTTCATGAGCACCTTTTGTCCTTGAGGCAGATCACGGACAAAGGGTTTTTAATTCTCGTTGACTGAGGAGGATTCTTACACCTCTTCCTTACCGATTTAGCCTTTTTTTTTTATTTTTTAACTACGCTAACATTCACCTGTCCTACATTTATTTATATTAACCCCTTCAACCCGATGACTTATCTATATATTTTATTCCTGCTACCACCAGACACGTATATTTTACCTTGGACAGACGTCTAGTAAGGTAGTGAAGGGTTTATTGAAGGATACACCTTAAGTCTACCAATTCAGTCTCTCTAAAGCTGAATAAAATCGTCTGGTGGTAGTAGCAACGATAAATAACGAAGCGCGACATCAGAGTGAAGTGGTTTGCGTGAATACCACACACGAGGATACGTATTACACGGGCATGGCATGTGCAGAAACATACTGTAAAGGGAGTGGTGACAAACGGCCGCCAAAGCCTACAAGAACACGAGGCCAGAACAACACTTACAACCTGACACACCACCACGAAGGTACGGGCAACCGGGGGCGTTCCTTGTGACAGGATGCGTTAGGAGGAACACACTGAGGTGGTTTGGCCATGTGGAGAGGATGGAGGGTGAGAGACTGACGAGGAGAGTGTATGTGAGTGAGGTGGAGGCCGAGGATGAGATGAAGGGATGGAGTGGAGAGGTATATGAGAGAGGGAGGTGTGACTTGGAAGCAGGACAGTCAAATGGCGGGGGACAGGGCGACGTGGAGGCGATTTGTTTGTGGTCACCCCGTACGGGATTAAGGCGTCTGGCGATAGATAGACAGATAGACTTTTACTTTTCGCATTTTCCCTAAGCAGCTTACGGTACTGATAGGTGTTTCCCTCTGTCAGCAGAGTAGGTCATCTTTATCACATGCTTTTTTTAATGTATTAACCATTTACAACGCTGGGTGGTAACCATATAACCAAACCATACGTGCTCCCTACGTGTCAAGTGGGTTGGTGGAGGGTTAGTGCCCCTCCCTGTAAAACAAATAACTCAGAGTCAAATGGCCACCCCGTACGGGATTATGGCGTCTGGCAATAGATAGATTATGATACATTTTTTCGATTACTGCAAGTCCAAAGTAAATCGCAGGTACCAACAGAGAAACTGCCCATCAAAATTCTTTACTACACTTTAAAGCCGCAGACTGTCAATTTCCCCGGCATGAGAGAACCAATTACGTATAAAAAAAAAATAAAAAAAAATAAAAAAAAAAAAAGTAATATTTGGGAATACATCCTTGATTTCTTGAGTGACAATGACGACTGCCTGCACAGTCTATCGATTGTTCCAACCCATCTGAATAGCGGGAGAATAGGATGGATTATGACTTTCACGTTAACTTAATACAACTGAGCATCCTAATTTGCGCTCAGCCTTGGATGTGAATAACAGGAACAAGCTCGTGAATTTACGTTGTATATAAGTTCCGTACGAAATTCACCTTACTCACAACTAACACTGCAGCTTCCAAACACTTGAAAACCAAATCACTGTAAATATGAAATTAAAACACACAGCTTAAGAGATACATCTATGATAGTTACTACTACCGAGACTACTTTTATTGTCAAAACTAAGTGAGATCTTATACAAATATGGCGATATGAATTGACGTCAACAGCAAAACATAAAAGTCCCACAACCAAAAGTAATCATCCATCACTCTTTTCACTATACAAGAACAGTCCCGTAGCCTTCGTTTAGCGAACACGTCTGGTGACCCAAAAAAAAAAAAAAAAAAAAAAAAAAAAAAAAAAAAAGTCAAGAAACTGGCTCAAGTCCAGGTTGCCTCTTACTTTTTTTTCACTGTCGCTCAATTTATCAATGCTTAGTCACATAATCACTTTACTTATTTAATCAATATTTCGTCATCTTATCACTTGTTTATACACATAATCACCGTCTGTCTCGATGAGCTGTTTTAGACTCTCTCTCTCTCTCTCTCTCTCTCTCTCTCTCTCTCTCTCTCTCTCAATTTACTGTTAATGATTTCCCAGTTCCGTCAATTTACAGCATCAAATGTACGATATGTCCACAAAAAAAAAAAAAAAAAAAAAAAGTTATATTCTGATCACATCCCTGACATGGCAAAGTCAACCTGCTGCCTGTACTTGAGAGAGAGAGAGAGAGAGAGAGAGAGAGAGAGAGAGAGAGAGAGAGACCCTTGGCTTCTGAGGAGGGCAATTAAGAAGGAATGCACAACAATTAGTCAACAAAGACAATATAGGATGCAAAGCGCGTTAACAGACGATCACGCCACACTGGGATCCATAACGTCATCAGAACAACTCACTGTGGAGAGGAAAGTGTTCATGATGCGCCACAACAAACAAGACAGCCTACAAGCGGAACAAGGCACCTGCTTGACTAATAGAACACCCCAGTATAAGTGACGACCCCCAAGAGGTGATTGGAGGCTTTTTGATCACGTGATGCCACCAGGGGAAGCAGGTTGGTCATCTACCCTTAAACAAATTGAACTAGGGTACGGTATGTCTAGTCTCGGATCCCTGTGCATCGACTGGGTTAATATGGGATCTGATACTACAAAACAAGACGAAACACCAGAACCAGAGACAACAAACAGATTGAAATGGGAAGAAAAACATGTAGAAGGAGTGGCGAGACTGCAGCTTACCTAAAGTGAACCTGCTACCAGAGAGCACATCTCACCTCAAATTAGCTTATCGAAACCAGAGCCAGCAACCTCACTCACTTGTCAAATTGAGCTTCTGCACACACTCACCTTCTTAAATCCCATCCCTATCCCTTCACCCTCTTACCTATTCCTCCCCCTGCCCACAACTTCCTCCCCATCCTTTCATCTTACCATCTCCCACATCCCATCCCTACCCTCAAGCCCTCACCCTCTTCCCTATCCCTTTCCTTGCCCCCTAATCTCCTTACAATCCCTTCCCCCTATCATCTTCCCCATTCTATCCCTCCCTTCACCCTCCTCCCTATCCTTTTCCTTCCCTTATCCTTTTCCCCATTCCTTCTCTTCTCTCACTTCATCCTCTAAATCATCCCCTGTCATTACCATTTCCCCCATCCCTTCTTTCCTCTTATCCTCTTCCATCTCCCTTTACTCCCCTAATCCTTTCCTCTGCCCACCATCTTCTCCATCTCTTCCTTTTCTTCCCCATCACTCATTCTCCTAGCCATCCATTTCTCTTTACCCTCTCACCTTTCTCTTCCCCTTTCTCGCCTTCTCCCTTCCTCTTCCCTATCCCTTCTCCTCTCTCATCTTTTTCCACTCACCCTCTCCCTATATACGGTATATTGCCAGAAGGAAACAGCACCAAAGTATAACCAAAAGGACAGCACCAAGATATAATTTTATAACCAACAGGTACCATAAAACTAAACTAACACCAAAACCGGTAGGTACTGGTACAACTAACAGGATACAAACACCAGGTTATCTTAATTCTGGTGCATTCACCCTCTTCACCCCTATTACCTGGTGATATAATTTTCAGTTTATTCTTGTTACTTTCACATGGCTTTGTTCAAGCTGAAAATGGGAGTAAGGGCAGCTATATCTGATGCTTCCACCTTGAAAAGTCTCTCTAAAACTGAATACCGTATACGACATAGAAGGCACTGTAGCAGAAATGACAAGAATGACATAGGCTACCTGGCCTGAACTGGTCAACCCCTTCAACTACTACGAGTACTTCCCTTCAATTAATAGTACTACTACTACCATACTACTACTACTATAACCCACAGATGTCCTTTTTACCAGACTATTTTCTTCAGCTTTTGGGCAACATTCTGAGCTATAAATGTTCACCTTTATTTACCAATTCACTACAAGAGGTCTCCCAAAGCTGAATCAAATCATCTGGAGGTAGCATGAACAATCAATAAAGCCTCATCAAAGTTAACAGATTAAGAAGGATCCTGCAAACCAGAGCAACAATGTCGGAGTTTATCACCTGTGCCATTCCTCACCACCTGGCTTTCTCAGCTCTCTTCACTCATTAAATAACTATCGTACAGTACACTCTTTTTGCTTTATCTTGGCCTAAAACTCTCATCCCTCCATCCTGCACCCTCACTTATAACACAGGTTGGCAGCAGAGTATGATAATAATCAAGAAGTGGTATGGAAAGGATGTTGGGCCACAGCATTATCTTATTCTGCCATTAAGCTACCATACGCAAACTAAACTGCACAGGACTGAAAATCTGAGGCAAGCCAAGGTGAAAAAGCAAGTACCAGTACTAAACGGTACATTATTACGTTACCTATCTGTTTGCCAATCAACCGTGAAAACTTTCAACTCTGTGGCCTTTTTCTCCATTATGTTCTTGTTATTTGCAGACAATTTTCTTCAATCTAGGAGAGACTTTTCTAAGTGAAAGGGGTGGGTATGGTCCTCTTTAACCTAACCATTACTTGAGAACTTTTTATGCATAATAAAATCATTCAACAACAGCAAGAATAAGTTGTCATCAGATTAACAGTTACCTGGTAACCTAATCCCAAAGCAGGTGACCTTGACCAAATTCCCACCATGTCAACCTGTCCTCTCATCATCTCACACCACTCTCATTCACAGATCTCTCCATCTCAGTCTCCCTCTCCCCCTCTCTCCCTCCAACTTACTCATACATTCTACTAGCCAATATCTCACTCTTCAATCACTCCATGTGATATATGCAACTGGTTATTACACAAACCCAAATACAGCACGGTAAGCAATATTCTGAACAAGTCATGTACCGTACTGTACGTATCATTTTATTCAGATTACAGTATTAACGTGTGAAGTGGCAGTAAAAGAAAAACAACAAATGTCTCACATATGGACATGAAGGGTGAGAAATGGATCAAGCAAAGAATGTACAGTATACACACTGCACTATATAGCTGTCATTATGTACAGTACCACTATCACAGATAAAAGAGATAAGCCCATTACTGACCCTGTGTTGGCAATGATAGACTATAGTAGCTATCATGCATGCAGTTTTATGACAAAATGGCCCCATACCTCTCTGTTTAATAATCTTTATCTTCCTTCTTTAGCACAGTATTAACCAATTAGCCACTAGATCTGTCACCACCAATTTAATGCATTTCAGTCATGGTATAATTACCCACAATCAATAATAAATTACTTCTCCAATATGTATAATATGGGACCCAAAATGATGAGTGAAGTTATGGTGTGCTGGCTACAATACTGCAATAAACCATTAAGCAATTCAGCTACAGAACTATGTGACGGCCAATTAATCTTCAGTATGTTCATAAAAATGTTAAAGTATACAAGCAACACAGTAATATGTCTCCTGTATAAACATAAAAGTTATCACTGTCAGATCTACAGTATGTCACATAAAACTAACATCTCAGTACCAGTGCTCTATCTATCTATCATGAGTGTTAATCAAAGAAAAAGTATCAGTACTGTACTACAGATCATTGTCTTCTGAGGTTACTGAAAAGCAAGTTTCCTTGAGTGACACTCCAGTTTTTCAACTTTTTATGATTAACTCAGCTTTGTGCCCACTTTTAATATGATTTTAGGAAGGTATATGCACTGAAAAGGGAGCTGCCTCTGAGATTACTATGATATGTCAGATGAAGAATGGACATAGATGACATGAGAGTACAGTACAGATCTAAGGCACAAAACTGGTACCATACTGTATACCTGGTACACTTC
Source organism: Coenobita brevimanus (assembly GCF_032717465.1). Classification (NCBI taxonomy): domain Eukaryota; kingdom Metazoa; phylum Arthropoda; class Malacostraca; order Decapoda; family Coenobitidae; genus Coenobita; species Coenobita brevimanus. The sequence continues at coordinate 39,761,229 of NC_137013.1, read as the reverse complement.
TGAGAAAAGAATCTAAAATACTTAGGCCTATGAGAACAGACAACTAAGGCCATTACAGAATCATAAATACAGTACCAGTATATATATATACTGTATGAGTACTGATTCATAGGCAACTACAAAGCACATATAGCAGGTAGTGCATGATTCTCACAAAGTTACTGAAGACAAAGGAAAAAGTTGTACTGCATATGAACAAAGAGAAAAGGCTGGCTTGCAAAGGCTTTGTCTTATGTGACAGGGCAGTCTGCGCACACCTCATATAAGCTGGCACCTCAATGCAGAAACAAAACATGTTGCCTCAACAAGATAAAATGATGGAATGGTAAGATGAGTTTGAGTTATGAAGCAGCCCAGAGATAAAAGAGGGAAGTGTGGGTTATGAGATAACGAGGTGGGAAGAAACGAATAGCAGTAAGGAACAGTCAGGAGAAAGAATCAGAAGTTTTGGAGGCAGCTGCATAGCCTACTGTAATGATCAAATGAAAAGAACAAAAAACCGCTTTGGAAGAAAGTGAACATGGTTAAAGATGCACTGAAATGGCAAAGAAGAGAAAATTGTGGGCTTAAAACTTTCAAAATGGGATGAAATGTCACATAAAGTCTTCCACATGTTGGAATAATACTGACTTTAAAAATTCAAGAAATGGAAAAGTTATTACTAGGCCTAAACTCCTTTACTGAATTAGCTACCATACCATATATCTTTATAATGAAGTAGCTACAGTACTGAACAGTGCCATATGTCCATTAAGGTGTAGCTACTGTAGCCATTTTCTACAGTACCTACATAATATATCATCTGCCCAACAGAGAACTGCTAAAGTATTCATGGTACTGTATATTTTTTTGATACAAGTGCTATTCAATGGAATGAATATATAATATCTCAACCAATTAAGACGCTGTTACCGTACCATACAAAAAAGTCCCTAATCTACTGCATACAATGTCACTCTTGATTATAACCTGCTACAATTTTTCCACATATAGGCCTAGGTATTGCACACAATACCGTACTGTGCAATATTTATTACTGTATGGTGCAATACAACACAGTACCGTACCCCACTGTACTCCATCCATCTATCCATCATCCAATCCTGTGTTGACCCATGAGAAGCATAGGAGCCCGGAGCTAGACAAGTTGGTCCTGACATTTATGATGAGAGTGACCAGCCTCAACTCATCCCTGGGAGGCATTACATGAGAAATACGTCCCAACCTCCCTGTGGATATAAACCTGAAAAGGTTCAATCCGATTGGAGCACCTTAATTATCCACTAAACCACCAGGTGCCATAATTTGGTTACCGTATATGGTTACCACCCAACATACTGTATGATATGGTTTCCTGAGTTACAGGAAACCATTGGGCTTGTCACTCAGAGTAGAGACCAGCACTACATTGAGTGAGTGGATGTTGGGCAACCCCACCTACCACCAACCCCAGTACTACTGTTTTATATTTCTAGACAGGACCTCAGTTGAGAGTACCACCATAGCTATGTGACAGTTAAAACTTACTATTACAGTACTGCTATACAATAACTATACTGTACCGTACAGTACTGGTAGCTATGTGATCTGAGATCTGCTTTAAATGTTATGTCAGAACCAGAGAGAAACCAAGATATGGAACATCAATACTATCATCAATCTCCTTTCTTTGTACTGGGAATGGATAATAATTGGTCAGAGGATAAACTGAAAGAATACGAAAATGTAGCCATGAAGATAAAATTTTACAAAAGAATTGGATAAACAAGAGGAACATTTTTTGCTAAATCTTGGAAAGTCATAAACACTGACAAGTTGTTGTTTTCAATATGGTCCTAAACCTGGAAAACAAGTTTTCAGATGGAAAAGCCGCCAGTTTCTCTTCCTACAACTGACTAATATATATATATATATCTATCTATCTATCTATATACCTAGGCTGCTTCCCCCAAGGAAAGGGAGGTAGCCGAGACAGGACGACACACTCTCCATTTACTCATCCATTTAAACACATTCATTCACATCTTAGCCCCAAAGGGGAGAACGGACAGATCCTCACCGCACCACACCGCACAAGGGTCAACTGCGCAATGCAATCAGTGACATCCGCAGCAAGGCCCGACAGCAGAACTGGTTTACCCCTGCCACATCATAACATACCCATCCCCTTACCCGCACCTGACCTGACTAGCTGATCATATATATATATATATATATATATATATATATATATATATCTGTTTAGGCAAATACTCTGTATGATATGTCTGTACCAGCCTTGTAAGCAAAAATCAAGTGAAAAGCTTATTTGCCGACCTTTCTGATCACAGTACAGTACCATATCTGTGCTGTGTCTGTCTAACAGTATCAGTACATGGATTTGCAAGGAGAATTTGGTCATGTTCTATTATTTAATGGAATACAAGTTTGCAAGCAAAACGCAGCACTGTGGCAGAGATTGGCTCAGTCAAGGAATTCATGGAAAAGGTTGGAGGAGGCCTTTGTTAAGCAGTAGACTTGCAATGGCTGATGATCACTGATATACTGTACAGCCTATATATATATATATATATATATATATATATATATATATGTATGGGCATATACTGTACAGTATATAGCCTATATGGAGCCTCTGTGGTACAATGGTAAAGTGTGCATATTCATACATGGGAGAACCAGGGTTCATGCCCTGCCAGGGTAAGAAACTTTGGGAGTGTTCTCCCAGCCACGTAATGTTTTGGCAGACTTAAGGGGTGCTGTGGTTGAACCAGTGTCGCATATTAGAGTGTATGCTTGCACCCAGTCAGCTTGCGCAGGCCGATTACACTTGGTTCACATGCTACACACACATCCAAAGCCACTCCAACATTACAATCACACTTACAAGCACTTCTCACCCTACATACAATCTCTATCAGACAGCCTACCGGTATGCCACTTAGCTGAGATACATAGGCTGTATCATCCCCACTTCGGACGGGACAGGCCAGTCTTGCAGTGAACACTCAACGGCTGATGATGATATATAGACACCGGAAGCTATATATTTGTATGCATTTTCAATCAATTACTTGTCTCTTTTCATGTCTGTCTCCCTTCAACAGGAATTCAATACCGGTATATATACAGTGGTTGATATCTACAGAACATCTGATGGACGAATGAAAACCACAGACAACAGCAAAATAATTACATATGAACAACCATACTATTGTTAAATTTAGGCTAGTTGCATTGCAGTAATTATGAACATTACAGAAACCAAACAAATTAAGATGTAACCTAACCAAGAAAGCCATAAGCTTTGCTCTTTACCTTGACAACTAGCTATGTCATTCAAACTTCTTTTTTTCACACCAGAAGATAGGGTGAGGTACAGTAGTTTTCAGGAAGCAAAGGAGAAAAAAAATGGCTTCCATGGTATGGTGACATGCTGTTAGTTTCTGTTGGTGTAATATTAAAAAAAAAGTGTGCAATTAAAAATATTCAGCCAACAACTTTCAATGTACTGGTAAAGTTTTACTGTAAATATTTCATTATAGTACCATACAGTACACATTTTATACGGAGGTAAGAAATCCAAACTGCAACCCTTCTATATACCCATACTCAAAGGATGCTGTAATACCTAACCAAATCACTATCCTCAAGTTAATATACCGGTAGTATTTTTCACTCTAGAATTGTTCTACTCACAACCTGTAGGCTATGATAATCAAGGAATGAAATATTATCTTATATGATACATTATGCCACAGATTGGGAAATACTGATCTGTTGGATGAAATGAGGAAAACACATCAGTGAAGTTAATGTGAGTCCTACCTCTCTGATTCATCCTGGCCAGTAGCAGCAGGAGGCGTGGCATTGGAGGCATCATCACTAGGCTGGGCGTGAGGAATGCCCTCAAGGTTGGTAGGTGGCTGCTGTGGCTGAGACTGGGGGGTCTGTTGATCAGGGGCAGGAGTGGCCTGTACCACCGTGACTGAAGCAGTCATACTGTGATGACCCGGGGGTTGGGGTTGGGCTGGAGCTGTGCTAGGATGCGTTGCCGCTGCTACACCTGATGGCTTGACAGGTGCTGAAGTGGGTGCACCCACCTGCCCTGTTACCATCTGCTGTGTCACTGGCAGCTGCCCTGCTGCACCAACCTGCCCTATCTGCTGCTGTGGCTGTTGTTGCTGTGAGCCAGTCATAGGTTTAGATGGTAATGACTGTGTAATCTGCTGAGATGCTGGGCTGGGCTGCACCACAGACTGCTGAGGGATGGGCTGCTGCTGCACATGGGCTGGCTGAGGCTGGCCTAATACTCCAGCTGGCTGAGATGTCACCGAGTGGCCAACTACAGACTGAGCAATACCTTGGGTGCTCATGGTATTAATCACACCTGACTGCAATGACTGGCCACCTAGCCCTCCTTGGCTCAATGGTATCTGCTGCTGCTGTTGCTGCTGGATGTTTTGCGATGTGAGAGAAGGTTGTGATTGTCCAGGCTGGTGCTGAGAAAGTGTTGAGGGAGGTACCATGCCAGGGACAGGGGCAGAGGTGGCACTCACACCCTGAGGCACTGATGTCTGCACAGCCTGTGGGACTTGGGCTTGTTGTATGGGGGGCTGAAGTGGAGGCTGAGCCTGAGGGGGTGTCTGAGCTTGGCTGGATGTAGCCTGGGAAGAAGTGAAGCCCTGGGACATAGGTGTTTGCATCTGGGCAGGATGAGGTGCCGTCTGGGCCGGATAAGAGAGAGTTGGTTGGGCAGGCTGCTGGCTAGACATGTGGGGTGCCGGCTGAAGCCCCACATTGCCCTGACCTGGCTGGGAGGCTGGCATCATTGGTGTTGATGCCTGGGTGGTGTTTGGCACCTGGTACTGTGGTGGTACAGAGATAGTGTGGGGCTGACCTGGTGGTGGCTGCTGCTGCTGCGGAACTGACAGCTGTACCACCGTCCTGGGCTGCTCTCCAATATCTCCCTCCTTCCCTGTAGTGCTACTCACCACCACTGCAGCTGTATCATCCTTCTTGACAGTTGATGATGCAGTTACAGCTGGTGAATCCATGAAATCTAAGCAGATCCAACGTCCACGTTTAAAAGGTTCATTTGAATCAATCTTGACTATCTTGAACCTATTTTGCCAATGGTTGACATCGTCGGACTCTCCATCAGCCTTGGCCAATGCAATACCACCTTCAGTAACATTGACAGTGACACCCTGAGGCAGCATGGCCGTCATGACTCCACCCGACCCTGTCTGCTGCACCAGGGCTGTGATGCCATACTGGGAACTGGTGGGGATAACTGGTGCTGGACCAAACACTTCATCAGATTTTGGATATTCCTCAGATAAACTGGGTGTCTCTTGATCAGTAACCTTGGACGTGGTGTCCATGGTATCAGATATATCCTCAGTGTCATCAGCACTGTCCTCACCCCCGTCATTACTTAGCCGGGATGTAATGCTGGTAATCTGGAAGGAGGAGTTTTTCTTGGGCTTTTGGTAGGCCTGGCCCACCCCTGCCACCCCCGCCTGGAGGTGCAGACTGGTCCGGTCACAGTCCAGCCTCATGGTCTCACTGGTGGTCTTGTTGATCACATTACTACTGCTCAGAGATTTCTCAACGGACTGGGCACAATGATCACTCATATTGGATGCCATATTGAATTTTTATAAGAATCACAGACCTAGTCCAATTTGCCCCGCTGGCTAGACGGAATTATTTCAGTGACAATTTATCTCACAGGCAACACTTGAGCACTCGATGGATCCATGTCATACTAACACCTCAGGGCCATGGCGGCAACACAGGCAGTCTTCCGGGCTCTCACAGGCCTTCCATCACTTCCTAAATACATTTCCCCCTAGAATCTCGTCCTTACTTCACAAATAAGTGAACGTATAGACAGACAATTTCCTTGATTTGTTTACCTATGAACTTTTATAGATGGCGCACACAGGGTCGGCGACTCCACTACGAGCGGGTTCATGGCGGGCGTTAGGGAATGTTTGGAGGATTATAAGCGTCTGGATCCTATGTCTAGTGAGCTCACTCGTCCTTCCTCACCCGCCCGATATTGGCCTCGCCACCTTTTATGTCCTCTATACCGATAAAAATTCGTAGTCAGGGCCAGCGAATCTGGCAATAACACCAATAGGGATAACGTCTTCACCCACCTTATAAATAAACCATAATTAACCTTAACCTTCTGTACAGCCAATTAAATTTATATTACATTGCTCAAGGTATATTTACTAAGATAAGGCAACTGCTACTAACTTTCGATCAATTGCCTTTGTATTTTTTTGTTCTAAGTTAGGATGTATGAAGGAAGCTACAGATCCAATAGAAAATATAATACACCACAAGTTTAGAAAGACATTACCTAGCTATAGAAATTCATGCCTCACTGAATCTATCGAGGAATTTATACATATTGCTTTTTCATAAATAGGCCTACTTCCTGTGAACACTCCAGCACAGTTGAAAATTTAAGCCTTTAAATAAAGTACATATGAAGTCAGATATCCTTTTTATTAGGTTTCATGGCATAAAAATTACATAGGAAATACAGTTTTCCATTCTTCGCGAATTAAACCCTTCAGACTTCAGATTATTCCTCGATTCACACGAAATTGATCAAATATACCCAAATGAAGCCAAAAGAGGAACTGTGATATAATAGCCTAAACATAATTTGGCTGAAAAAATTTACTTAGGTAATTTTATAAATAGGATGTTTTTAAATTTCATGCCAGAACAATTAAGTTTTAGAATGACCGGGTCCTGACTCTTCGCATCACACGTGCTCGTCAACAAAACATGGCTGAGACGAATGGTAAGGGTCTCATTCTATTTAACTTGAATCTTTGTTTTTCCAACTTGCCCAAGTCTTGAAGGACTAGCGGTTAAAATGCCAGTTTGTTGGTTATATGTGACTATGGTATCACGTCAAGGATTGTTTGTAAAAAAGGTAAAATTTTATTGAATCGAACAACGTGCAGCTTTGAAATTTGGGCGGATTTTTAGGTTTAGTTTGTCATACAATAATTGTTTTATGTATTGAAACATTATTTCAGTACGTATAGTAGTAGTCAGTCTGTACTTGTGCAAAGAGAATTATGTAGTATTTTAGATCGACAACAGTTTATTAATTCCCGGCATTAAGCATCGCAGTGGGCAAGAATTTTGAAAGTGGATTAGTGGAGTATTGCAGAATATCTTGAATAGGGCTGCAAGATTGATTGTACCAAGGTGTTTCTCCTCGTGATAGAATTACTCCGGTGTTGATTGAGCTTCACTGGCAGCCTATCAAGGCTAGAATTAAATTTAAAGTGTGTGTTTTGACTCATCAAGCACTCCATACTGGTTGCCCATCATATTTGAGAGACCTGTTGCATGTGGTTCAACCATCTGAAGATGGCATCAACACTCGTCAAGCTAGTGCTGGACTGACACTGTTGGAGCCTAGAGTTTCATCCAATATTGGCTTTCGTGCCTTCAAGTTTGCTGCCCCAAGACTTTATAACAGTCTTCCACTTGATATAAGGCTGATCGAGGGCACAAAGAGTTTTAAAAACAAGTTAAAGACATTCTTGTTCTCAGAATGTTACGACCTGGAGGATTCAACAATCAGGGAAGGATACGCACTGTGATTTTTGTATTGGGTTTGATCTAAATCATACGTGATGGTCCTGCAGAGCGCCTTTGGCGGAGTGGGACCAGATAAATAACGACAAGAACTTCAACTTCAACTAAGTAGGGAGGATAACTACAATATGCCAATTGGCCCATGCTAGCTGCTGCAGTGGAATGCTTATCTTAGAGATATGATGGTCCAGGATGAGGGGCGTCTGGGTCATTGTCATCTTCCTGAGGTTGGCCTAGTGGGAGTGTATCAACAGCACCTGGTCGCACTGTTTACTTTTCTTGGTTTTTAAATATGTTTTGTACTGTCCACAGGACCACTGGTCTTTGTCTTTTCTAAATTTGCAAAGTTCCTGACACTCAGGGCAAGTAACACGAGAAGGTAATATGCTGTGTTTTCTCTAAAACTCAGCAGCTTTCTCCGGTTCCAAGTGGAAACGCTTAATGACCCATAAATAATCAGTATCACACCAGGTGCACAGATCACGTCCTACTTCGCAGGAGCCATAGCGAGAAGGATTTGAGTTATCCACCCAGAAGGAATCAAAGAGCGCATTTCAAATTGATTGGCAGATACAATCATGTGACCAAAAGTATGCCTATGAGTGGCGGAAATAGACCTGGAAGACTTGCGCAGTAGATGGAAGGAGAAAGACACGTATGAATGCAAGCATTTTTTAATCGGACTGGCAGAGTCAAGATCCAAGGTATGGTATCTAGGTAAATTTTTATTTAAAAATTCAATATTTCTGTAAATATTGATATGCAAATGGGATCATGAGGGTCCATCATCATTCCTAGGTATCATACTATGCATTTATGGTGGTAATAACTTTACGTTTGCATTTTGTAAAATAATACCCGGTCACTTGGATGTACGAACCATCCCTGTCGATAATAATGGATTTGGAACCAATCTGTCCAGGATCTTGCAGACATAGATTGCAGTGTATCTTTCGCTTCTCCTCTGTTGAAAGTACATGTTCAGGGATTTTAGCCTGCTTCATTAGTCAAGTGATTTCATTCCCGTGATGTGGCGTGTGAAGAGACACTGGAGAGATTCTAGGAATTGGATGTCGGTGACCAGAGCTGGCTGCAGCAGTCTAGGATGGGTTGGACAAGAGCCTTCCATAGGGTCACAAGGCATTCCTCGTCTCTTATACAGAAAGTTTTTAGTATCTACCCAGCTACTCTATTTGCTTTCTTTACTGTGTCCCGAATGTGGTACTGAAATTTTCCATCTGCACTGAGATAAACTCCTAGGCACTTGACCTTACTGTCGGTACTTATGGCTTGTCCATCTTCAGTGCAGAAATCTGTTAAGCTTTTTAGATTTTCAAAGGGACCACATCTTAGTAGTTCATATATATTGTTGTTAAATACCAGTACTGTATTGTTTTTCCTTGCCTAGCTATATATAGTATTCAGGTCCTCTTGCAGTTTCATCACATCACCCAGTGAATATACATTGTTACGAATGTTTGTATCATCAGCAAATGTTAAGAGTGTAGAGTGTTGAATCTCTTCATCAATGTCAATCATCAGAGTGAGGAAAAGGAGTGGTCCCAATACTGAGCCCAGAGGTATGCTGCTAACAACTGGCCTTTCTGAGGATGATGCTCCATTTGCTTTGACGGGCTGGCTTCTGGAGGACAAAAAGTCATGCAGCCAGATGCCAAAATTACCAGAGATTCCCAGGGATCTCAGCTTGTGGAGGAGTATTCTATGATCAACATTGTCAAAGACCTTGGCTGAATCAAGGAATACCACATCCTGGCATCCATGTTGTTGCAATTTGCCCGTTGATTTTTTATGCAATCATGATGATGTAATAGCTGAGAGAGACATGGGTTTCCTTTATGAAAACCACATTGGCTTTGGTTCATTTGTTTTTGGTCTTTATGACTCCATAAAGTATTTTCAAATAGTTTTATTATATGGGATGTTAAGGCCAGTGGATGATAGTTTTTGGAAAGACATCTTTCTCCTCCTTTTTGTATTATTATAGTGCCTCTTTTAAATTCTTTGGGTATTTTCCCAGTGTCCAGTGGTCTGTGCCAGAGAAGGTATAAGGGTCGTGCAAGAGCGTTTTTATATTTCTTTAGTAATACTGCATGGACTTCATCCAGACCTGGTGCTGAACTTGACTTTAATTCACCAGTTGCTTTAATAACATCCTCACTGAAGCCAAAGTCAGTCAGGGTATGTTGCTGTTGTCTACCTGGGTCAGTCCTTAAGAAAAGTTGTGGGTCATGGATGACCTTTGTGTTGTCTGGTTTACTGTAGACTATATCATACTGGTTTGCAAGAATGTGGTAAATTTCATGTGGGTCCATTACTAGGTCACTTTCTTCCGACAGCAGAGGCCTAACTTGAGATTTTGTTCTGGAGTACATTTTTGTATCATCATCCAATCCTGTGTTGCCCCAAGAGGAGCGTGGGAGCCCGGTGCTAGTCAGTCATTCATTTGCTCATTTATAAAGGCTCTACCATGTCTGCATGCATTAGCCACATCAACATATGTGGCTTTCCATGCTACCTAATCTCTAGGAGCCTTTGTTCAGTCCCTTATGCTTGAGGTTGGACTCCATGACTGTGTCCAAGGTCTTTTTCAGCTTGCCTCTTACAGCCGTGTCATTATCTTTCACACCTGCCCCGTGCACCCAGTTGTCATCCTCCATCCACTCCACATGCCTAAAACATATCAGTCTACCTCTTCTCATCACAGAACTAATACAGTACAGTATATTCAGGTCCCTTCCTACCTCTCATTTCTTCATTCCCCATCCTTTCACCATCTCTGTGTGTTTGAGCCCATGAATATACCTTTACTGCCCAGGTCTCGCTGCAATACAGAATTTAAAAATCTTGGGAAACTTTTTAGTACAAAATAAAGCTTGCTGTTTTTTATGCCATGCCAGGTTTCAGTGTAGGAAAAAAAACTAAAATTTTAAGAATGCACTTAAACTACAATTGCATGCCCTCCCATCACAGGTATATCAGGAACAATGGAGGAAGTTGGTAAAGAAGGAAAGAAGAAACAGCGCAAGTCGCTTGGGGATGTACCCATGGAAGCCGCAAGGATTCAGCCATCTAATGAAATTGCTAAGCCTATCGACACGTCAGAGTGGCCCCTGCTGCTAAAGGTCAATGCATTCTTTTGTTATCTGAGTTTGAGTACTTTTACAATCCATCCATATACTGTATATGACCATCATATATTAGGCCTTCTGTCAGTATGTATGTACAATAATGAATGTACTCTTCCTGTATTATGATTTTATATATATATATATATATATATATATATATATATATATATATATATATATATATATGATGCCTGTTTGCATACTGGGCTAAGCAAGAAAAAAAAATGAGATTAATGCTTTCAAAGTTTTGCAACTTTAAAAATTTCATGTCTTGGAACCCCCCCCCCCCCTTTTTTTTTTTTATGGAGCCAGAGGTATGTATTTTAATGCCATACACATTGATATAATTATAGTCCATAGGCATTTTGGAAAACAAAACATGAATGCTTTTTCTGTCTGAGATATTAATATCGCCCCAATTGATAAAGGTATCACACTGATTTTCTTTGTATGACCTACATGTTGAGTGTGAGTGAGATACTGCCATTGTATTATGCACAACCTAGCACTAGGGATTCGACCCCAGGAATGGATGATAATATGATGGTGGGGAGGGGGGAATGGTGTAATTTCAGTCCAGCTAAGCCATTCTACTGGTACCGGTAATAACAAAATAATCATAGTTATAAACAAGTATAATAAAAGCAAAAAAAGTAAGATACTGATATAGTATTATAATAATGATAATAAGGTACTAAGACCAAGAGTAAAGATGGTAAGGTAGTGCAGTGATGATGCCAGTGGCCTGAAATACTGTACCAGGTAATCATACCAGGTATTTTCCAGATAAAAACGGTAAGATGGTAAGATAGTGATTAAGTGAATGTTAAAATAGTAGGGTAAAAGGATAATAGAATTACATTATTCCTAAAAATTGGCAGTACTGTACTATGCCATACCAGGCCCTTTTTTTTTTTTTTTTTTTTTTTTTTTTTTTTTTTAAAGCAACATTTTGCCACCAAGTCTCAGGACGGAGGCCTTTTCTCCTACATTTAGAGGGTTCCAGTAAATCACAGTCACTGCTGGTGTCTGTCATGGTCACAGATATTGCATTAATAAAAAGAAAAATGGGAGCCATGAGGTGAGCACAAGCCACAGGGCAAGTTTCCAAGGGATAGGTGGTGTGAGATAGCACTCGCGCAGCATGTGAGGATTGTGGTGATTGGCTGTCATTGGACCACACCATACACTAGGCGGTGCATAACTGGCCCTCCCCACAGATGTGAGCATTGACAGATCAGTATGCAGCCAAGGCTTAGCTTACACAGCACTGCCATGGCAGAAGGTATGGTAGCTGTATCAGATTTTCCACCCTGTTGCATTCTGCATTCTGGGTACATCTCAGCTTCCCAAGATAGTGGAAGGCTGTGGGGAGGCAATGGCAAGTATAGCTGAATTTCAGAAATCTTGGTGCTTAGCCTGGTATGAAACTAAGTGTCTCATATATATATATATATATATATAGATATATATATACACACATATAAGGCCACGTACTGCAATGGCGGACACAAGGGGTGCTGTGGTTGAACCAGTGTCGCATACTATAAAGTATGCTTGCACCCAGTCGGCTTGCGCGGGCTGATTATTCTTGGTTCACAGACTACACACACATCCAAAGCCACTCCAACACTACAATTACACTTACAACCACTTCTCACCCTACATACAATCTTTACTAGACAGCCTAAGCCACTTGGTAGAGATACATTGGCTGGATCGTCCCCACTTCGGTCGGGATAGGCTGGTCCTGCAGTGTACACACAAATGGCTGATGAGATGAGATGAGATATACAGTATATATATATATACAGGTATATATATATCAGGGATGTGCCGATAATATTGGTATCGGTATCTGCAGTTTCGGCCTTTTTTTGTAGTATCGGTATCAGCAAGGTAAAAAATATGGCCGATACTCCAATACTTTTCTGGTTTATTACGTGATTCAAGACACTCATGTTTCATGACAATGATAAACAGATGGTTATGATATTATATTACATTATAATTACATGTACGATGTAACATTATCATATATTAATAGTATATATCGATTACTATATTGCTCCTGGATTAACAGCGCTCACGTTACCGGCATCAGATAAATCAAAATAAAAAAGTATCGGTCCCGGTATCGGTATTGGCAAAGTATCGGCCATTTCTTAGTATCAGAGTATCGGTATTGGCTGAAAAGTGGGTATTGGTATCGGTATCAGCCAACATCTTGGCATCGGCACATCTCTAATATGTGTATATATATATATTTATTTATTTATTTGTGGTAGGTGGGGGCACTCACCATCCACTCACTCGATGTAGTTCTGCTTGTGGGTGTCAGCCCTTTCCTTTCCATTCTTCTTTCCTTCCATTCTCCTCTGTCTTTCTTTCCTTCATTCTTTCGTTGTTCTTCTGCCTACGGGTGACTTTACACTCCCTCTTCTGTCTTTCTTTTCTTCATTCTTTCCATTTCTTTCGGCCTGTGGGTGACTCTACACTGAGTGACAAGCCAAATGGTTTCCTGTGCAACAGGAAACCATTTACTATGCTGGGTGATAACCATATAACCAAATTTTGGCACCTGGTGGTTTAGTGGGTAATTATTGCGCTCCAGTTGGATTGAGCCGGTGAAGGTTTATATCCAAGGGGTGGTTGGGGTTGATTGCTCATGTAATGCCACTCAGGGATGAGTGAGGCTGGTCACTCTCATCTTAAATGTCGGGACCAGCTGCCTAGCCCCGGGCTCCTACGCTCCTCATGGGGCAATGTAGGATTGGATGATGGATGGATACACATATATATATATATATATATATATATATGTGTGTGTGTGTGTGTGTGTGTGTGTGTGTGTGCACACATGCACATGTACAGTATATGTAAGGTAAATAATGTGCTGTTAGTGTTATTCATTACAGAAGAAGAAAAAAATAAAGATTTTGCATAAATGTTAGTGATTCCATGTTTGATCCAGAGGCTGAATTTACTCACAAACTTACAATCAGCCCCTGTCATAACTAGAATTTGTTTTTGCAGGATGAATAGGAGATTTGAGATCTAATACTCTGCTTTCCTTGTCCTTACAGAAGAACAATTTAACTTTTTTTTTTTTTTTTTTTTTTTTTTTTTTTTTTTTTTTAAGAATGTGAGATAAATTCTGCTCTGTACCTGTCCTACCTGCAAAAAGAAATCATAATTATGACAGGGAATTAATTGTAAATTATGCATGTGAATCCTTCTTTGGGTTGGCTGGTGTGACTGTGTTAAAAGTTCCTCATTATGGGTAGGTGGGAATTTATGGCCGTTGGCTGAACACAGCTCATTCATGCAGGCATGGTGCTTCTTCTTCTTCTTCTTTTTTTTTTTTTTTTTTTTTTTTTTTTTTAAACTACAGGATTTTTATTAACTTCCTCTATCCTCGTCCAGAATTTTGACAGGTTGAATGTCCGTACCAACCATTTCACTCCACTACCTCATGGTTGCTCACCCCTCAAGCGACCTCTGAAAGATTATATCCAGGCAGGCTTCATCAACTTGGACAAGCCAGCCAACCCATCATCACATGAGGTGGTAGCCTGGATCAAGAGGATCCTTCGCTTGGAAAAGACTGGACATTCAGGCACACTCGACCCCAAAGTCACAGGTTCGTTATCATTAATTGTTGATAGGGTAAAGCTTGTTAACCCAAAGATTTATTAGTTACTGTTACCTAATTATTATTTTATTCTTGGATGCTTCAGTGTTTTCCAGGAACAGTGGGTGCAATAAAGGGAATTTTTTATTGTGAGATATATTATTTCATTCTAGGATGCTTGATTGTTTGCTTGGAGCGATCAACTCGACTGGTCAAGTCTCAGCAGAAGGCAGGCAAGGAGTATGTCTGTATCTTCCGTCTCCACCAAAGCGTGGAGAATGAAGCCCGAATCACGCAGGTGGGTGTCAGGGGGCTATATTCTTGTCAACTAAGAAAGCTCCCTAATATCCCTTCCTTACCATTTTATTTCCACATATAGCATATTTGTATTCTCTCCTGTGGTGTTTATACAGTCTGTGGTGGTATTAGAAGGACTTAAACATTCATGAGAACAGTAAGGCTTAGTATGCTTAATAAGTAACAGAAATAGATGCTACTAAGCCTCTTAACCTCACAGTAATATGGGCCAAGGATGTGGGATGGGCACCATGAAGGAAGCTGTATTACATTCAACTCTTTATGGTTGAGACCACTCTGGTATTCTATAGTATTGTACCTTATGCTAGGCAGTTTCATTCAGTGCCTTGGAGTGATAATTCTGTGCTTGCAGATTAACTTCTTCCATGATGTGGATTACGCTAGTGTTTTTATTAAAACTACCTATTGGTCTTTAGCCAGACACTCTAATTCTGTAAAGAGTAGCCATAAACAGTTTGCCTGTTATCTTGTTCTCTGCCATATGGCTGCCCTTCCTCCAACACACCCCTCTCACATATATCTCTCCACCCCAGCCCTCCATCTCATCCTTGGTCTCCCTTTCCACTTCACTCACATACACTTTTCTAATCAACCTCTCATCCTCCATCCCCTGTACATTGCCAAACCATTTCAGAGTCTTACTCTTGGAGCTTTCAGAAGCTTTCAGTCACATCCACATCAACACCACAGTGCTCCTTCATGTCCTCATTTGGCTAAATGTCTGACCATGTAACTCCACATGCTCTCCTCAGATAATTAATTTCTATTGCACACTGTTGACTGGTATCCTTCCAACAGGGTTCAGACTTCACTTCCATACATTAGAGTAAGAATCACAGTACTCTAATGCAGCAACTTTTTAAAAATCTACATGCTCATCTCCCTTTTCCTTATCATAGCTTTTCATGAACCAGCAACCTTTCTTCCCTGCTATACCTTTTCATGCACTTCATCCTCTAAACTTCCTTACTCATCAGCCTACCTAAATACTTGAAGGCACTCACATTCTCATTTTCTTGGCCATCCAACCTTACTATGCATTCCATGACACATCTTCCATATTCATTCTTTCGCTGCCTCTACCCCATATTTTATCAGTCATCACACTCCATCAGTTCCTTGGGCTCTCCTCATTTTCTTTACTTCAACGCTGGGTGGTAGTCATATAGCTGAATAACGGGGTGATGAGGAGCCTATTATGTGCCCCTGTTAATTGGATGGAGATGAAAGTGCAGTGTCCTGCCTGGAACTAGACCTCCACATTTCGCTGTAGTGAGGCATTATTAGCCACATGGAAACATTGGTTCACTGCACAGGTCATCCCAGCAGGGGCAGTTACTAGCCTGTGGTTGTTGGGTCTGCTTAATCAGAGAGACTGGGATAACTTTGCATCAACTAATGTTTGATAACTTTATTCAGCTGAGGGAGTCTTTGGAGCCTGATATTGTTAGTACAGTATAGTGATGTATTATGATGAACAAAGCTTTGTAGTAATTGGTAAAGTTTTATTGTACTTCTTTCTAAATAGACATGCAGTATTTTGAGAACAGCAAATGGTTTCTCACAACAAAAGGAATAATAGAAGCTTGTACAGTATTGTGGTTAGAATGCACTAGTTAGAACAATGGCCTTGCATAGGTTCATTTGCAAAGAGGTGACTAGAAATTTTTCAGTCATGTATTGTTATCAAGGGAACCATCATTTAGCCTTTAATATAATGGACTAGAGTAATGTAGCCACAGACCCCTACACCTCAGAGGGGTAGCTAATGTGGGAGTGGCAGTTTACTTGTGTGTGGAAAAGGCTGTGATTGTACCCCTGTACAAAAATAAAGGTGAGAGAAGTGAGTGCAAGAATTATCGTGGCATAAGTTTATTTAGCGTGGTAGGGAAGGTATATGAAAGAATTATTAGAAAGTAAGAGAGATATCAGAAATCCTAGTGAGTGATGAACAGGGTGGCTTTAGGATATCAGAAATCCTAGTGAGTGATGAACAGGATGGCTTTAGGAGTGGCAGAGGATGTATGGATCAAATATTTGCAGTAGGCAGATAGTGGAGAAGGCTTGTGAGAAGTACCATGAAGTGTTTATGACATTCATAGGTCTGGAAAAAGCATACGACAAAATAGACAGGGAAAGATTGTGGAAGGTTTTGTGCACGTACGGTGTAAATGGTAAGTTGCTAGGTGCTGTCAAGAGTTTATGATGGTAGTGAGGCATGTGTAAAGGTAAATGGGCATCTAAGTGAATGGTTCACAATCGGTGTGGGCGTACGACAAAGTTTTGTCATGTCCCCATGGTTGTTCAATATATGTATGGATGGGGTGATGAGAGAAGTAAAAACACGAGTAATGGAGAGAGGGATGATGTTGGTAATGAATGGTGGTGGATGGAATATCTCAGATTTGTTGTAAGCTGATGATGCAGTACTACTTGCAAATACTGGACTAGACCTTGGTAGACTAGTGCAGTTTTGCTGATGTCTGTGAGCGTCATGCCTTGAGAGTAAATATGGAAAAGAGAAAAGTGGTAGAAATTGAGAGAGGTGACTCCCAGTTTGATGTTACAGTGAATGGAGAGAGACTAGAATTGGTGAGAGTACAAATACCTGGGTACAGTGCTAGAAAAGAGAGGAAAATGTGCCAAAGAAATGGAAAGTAGGGTGACACAAGGAAGGAAAATATCTGGTGCTGTGAAAGCTGTGATAAGAGACAGAGGCTTGAGTGATGCAGTTGCATGAGGCTTACATGAAGGAGTGTTAGTGCCAACTTTAACATACTGGTATAAGACTGTGGTGTGGCTTGAAAATTAAAGGTCAAGAGTAAAAGCATGGAGATGGGACTGCTGAGGAATGTATGTGGAGTACTGAGAGTGGGTAGGATATGAAATAATGTGATTCATGAAAGATGGGGATTGAGGAAGTCTGTGGATACCAGAATCGAAGAGAGTGTACTGAAATGATAGTCATGTGGAGAAAATGGATGACAACAGAGTGGTGAAAAGGGTATATCTGAGTGAATTTGAAGGAGGAAGGAAGTGAGGTAGGCCAAGAAGGTGGAAGGATATGGTGGATGAGTGTGAGGAAGATAGGTATGGAAGTTGGTGAGGCTAAGGGACTGACAAGAGATCAAGCTGGCTGGATGAATTTGTGCGAGGAAGCGCATGACCAGGGCTTTGACATACCATTTTAATGTGACAGCGTTCAGATTGGCTTTGTCAGATAAGTGTGTGTGAAGCTATAGAACGTGGTGAAATTTTCTGCCTGTCAGATGGAGCCAGGATTCTGTGGGCTTGAATGATGAGTGAATGGAAGCGTGGCCAATTGAATTGGGCAGACTTTGGCTGTGTGGATGCTGCTACTCTTCATCCCACCCTAGGGTTGGAAATGAGGTCTGGATCTGTCTATCAATCTATTGCCAGACGCCATAATCCCATACGGGGTGGCCATTTGACTCTGAGTTACTTGTTTTAAAGGTCTGGATGATGATGATATATATATATATATATATATACATCCATCATCCAATCCTATGTTTCCCCATGAGGAATGTAGGAGCCCGGGGCTAGACAAGTTGGTCCTGACATTTAAGATGAGAGTGACCAGCCTCACTCATCCCTGAGTGGCATTATGTGAGCAATAAACCCCAACCACCCCTTGGATATAAACCTTCACCAGCTCAATCTGATTGGAGTGCCGTAATTACCCACTAAACCACCATGCGCCATAGTTTGGTTATATGGTTACCACGCAGCATAGACACCAGGCAACCATCTGGCTAGTCACTCGCTGTAGAGTCACCCATACGCAAAAGGAAGAAAAAAGAATGAAGGAAAGAAAGACAAGAGGGGGTGTAAAGTTACCCATAGGCAGAAGGAAGAGGAAAGAATAAAAGAAAGAAAGACAGAAGAGGAAGGAAGAGGAGAGGAAAGGGCAGACACCCGAGAGCAGCACTATATCGAGTGAGAGGATGGTGAACGCCCCCACCTACCACTATGTACTGCAGTAGACACCTGGTCAGAACCAACAAGCAATTACAGTGAGTCTTCGATATACGAAAGGGATAGGGACCCAAAAAAAACTTTCCTAATTTGAGATTTCGTATATCGGAACGATTTTTCCCCATTGAAATATACATACAAATGGGGGGATGCGTCCCAGGACCGCCTCGGACCCCCCACCTAAACTTTACCCCCCCCCCTATTAAGAAGACAACAATACCTGTATACAGTTGTAGAGAAGGAGGTGGCCATATTCTTGTACATCTCCTTTTTCTTCGTCACAGTCCCAAAGGTGGAAACTGCAAGGCCTAAAGCACACCCAATCTCCGAGACTCCCTGCCCCTCCTCATGGGGTCTCATAATTTCCAGTTTCCTTTCCAGAATAAGAGTACGGTGCTGCTGCTGCTTTGCAACGTGCTCCCCCGATGCTGGAGATGATGCAGGGCGCTTGGGAGTCATGGCAAAACAATACGAAAAGGCGAAGAGCTGCCAAAATATCCTCATATACAGCGAAGCTGTGAGGAGAGGAGGGAGGTGGACTCAACTGAGAAGCGCGAAAAAATTTGTTTACCAGAGAGGGGTTAGTTCGTTTTCTCTCGGCAAGCGAGCGCGGTGCACATCTGAATTTTTCATTCAGTAGTCCATTAACCCCTTCATGGTTGCCAGCCTTGAACAACACTTCACTGTTTTGGTGTCAGTGACATTGAGTTAGGGCGTCCTATAAAAAACTGCGAACAATTATGGGAAGAGAACGAAGGTCACTGGTGTGTTTACATGACCCTACTCTACCATCCCATCAGTCAGGCGTTCTCTTCACTCCAGATGTATTCGCCGATGTTTACATGCTTATGTTACATGCGCCCTAATTTTTTAAGTTCCTTTCAGCAAGAGAACATAATTTACCACCCTCAAAATATTGTAGTCAGAAAAATATGGAAGACAAACTAGAGGAATATGAACTGAAATTGGTAAGGTCTTTAGGCTGTATGCTTACACAAAAGATTATGGGTTTTACAATTTTAAGAGAGGATATGGAACAAAAATGTTTGCTAATCAGAAAAAAAATTACTCTTTTGTCCCACATGTTCTCGTAGGTTAGAATTCAGTTCCACATTCTTCGTTCAGTATCGCTCTTCCCAATATATTTCGGACCGACTGAGCACAGTTATTTCTGCTCCTTAAAGTTAGTGTACATTTACTGCTCATTCTTTTGTTCGTTCTTATGTGTATGTGTGAAAGAGAGAGGACTGATACAAACAATAATGTATTCCATTATCACTTTCATAGCTGCTGGCCTTGAATAATGCCATACTGTATTGGTGTCAGTGAAGTTGAGTTAGGGTGAGCTATAAAAAACTGTAAGCAATTATGGGAAGGGAACGAAGGTCACTGGTGTGTTTACACGACCCTACTCTAACACCTCAAGCAGTCAGGCGTTCACAGGTCACTTCATCCCAGATGTTTTTGCCGATGTTTACATGCTAATGTAACACGCATCCTAATTTTATTAATTCTTAAACGAATCATAGCAAATCACAGGATGAGTTTAGGTGAAAAAATAATAATTAAAAAAAAGCCAGGTGTACCAGATGAATCTTTTCATATATGTAAGAAAAAGGAATTGATTTTAGAAGTTTGAAAAAATGGTCCCAAGGCCGACCACGGGACCAGGCAAATATCTAAACCCACAGCCATTGAGGGGGCTAAACATATGTTTTACTTTAAACAGTAAAAGCACCTGACCAAATCAGTTCTTCCTGATAGTCTGTTATATTTTTCAGATTATTTCTAGGTTGGTAAATACAGTAAATGTTTCTTGTTAAATCTGTTTCCCCATCGTTTTTAGCCGTTCTGGTGTGACAACTCTTGTTTATTCCGTTAACATAATGGCGGAAAGGACTCTTCTTCCCTAAGTGTTTAACTAAACCTGGCCTAACCGAGCTTAGCTGTACCTAATAATTTAACCTGACCAAACCTCCAGTTGGGAAATTGGGAAACGATATCCACCTTTGAGCACGTTGAGTTTCACAGCACTGGAAATGATCGTAGGGGAAAGTGATAATAACAGGAAGGAAATTTTTTAGCAAGATAAAGTAATTTGCCAAACTGAAAGTTGTCAGAAAATTACGGAAACAAGCTGGAGGATTATGAATTGAATTGGTAAAGTCTGCTGCTTCAAGTGTACAATGAAAGATACAAGTATCTTCCCAAAGTCTGACGAATATAGCGTGGAAAAATCAAACCATTTGAAACATTCACTAGTAGAAACAGGGTTTTCATTGTATTTTGCGTGGTGTAAATTTTCTTCAGACTGAACTGGGAGGATAATTGTGTCTTTCATTGTACATTTACTGGTAAATAAATCAATCTAACAGTACTTGTGTTTTGTTTCCGCCAGATTAATTGTGATTTGAAACCATTCAGGCACCTCTTCACACCATATAGTCTGGATAATCGGGCTATCTCTGTATTTCCTTTCGTATCGAGTATCAATTTTCTTATCATCGAGACATATTTTCATATTGTGGAATTTGTCCTACACGATATTCATCTCTTTCGTACCATCGAAAACTCATACTTCAGGTTTTTGTCTTTCGAAGACTCACTGTATAGTGGCTTGCAACGAGAAATAACTAGTTAATATGGGCTGTACCGTCTCTCCAGCTGGAAATACCCATCATCATCATCCTCAGTCTACTTATTGTATGTCCTGTTAGTAGTGCCTGTGACATTTAAGATATTAGGTATGGTTGCATCAGCATATTGGTGCTCTGCTTTGTGAAATTGCATTGATTAGCATTTAGGTTGCTACATAGTGAATTATTCACTAATTTCACTGCATATTGCTTAGTTGGATGAGATACAGCATCATGATCCCTAGTGAGCAGTTTGGTCTCCAGTGCTCTTATATTTGTTAGACTCTGGAGAAGCTCAAGGGGGCACAGTTCCAGCGTCCGCCACTCATTTCTGCAGTCAAGCGGCAGCTGCGTGTGAGGACTGTGTACGACAGCAAGCTAATTGAGTACGACCCGGAGACCAGCATGGGTATGACATTGAAGTTATAGGGTACTAGTAAACATAAGTAATGATAAGATGTCCAACATAAACAGCACTTTTGTATTAAATAAGTACAGTACTATTCAGTATTAAGTTTAGATTTAGTAAGAAGAGAATAACCATCATTGCCACCCCTCCCCCCCCATCATTGGTTAGATAGATCATTGTGCTGGGAAAAAAGTGTTGGCATTGGTTGCACAGCTGCGAACTTCTTTAATAAATATGAAAGGTCAAATATGGTGCATGAAGTTTCTCAGATGGCCTATTCTTTCCATTAATACAGTCCTTTGAGAAGTCATACTGTTAGGAAAATAATAAAGTACTGAATTGGAGAAATATTATTCTCACCCAGTTTCCCACAAATAAATGGGTGGGTAAACCCTTTTGGATAGGTGTTTTTTGAGGATTTTAACAAAACATCTGCCTTTCCTTTATGGTTTCAGTTGTCTCCTTTTAAAATTATAATTTTGTGGTTGTACATTCATCTCTATCCAGTATTGCCATCCCTGATGGAATTTTAGATTTAATCATAGTTTATCATGGACAGCCTTCTCAGTACAATATTCCGTTAGTGTTGACTATGAGTGTTAGGAGGAAACAGTTACACCAACACCTCAAAATTCGTGGGAAATACATTCCTCAAACAATTAGTAACATAGAATTCCACAAATTGTTTGTTCTTATTTCCATAGCTATCATGCCCTATGCGGGAGGTTCCTGCCACCTGATCATCTCTTGTTATCCCCTTTCCTTGTGTTTATCAGATGGTCACCCACCTAATGGCCAACCTTGAATTTTGCATCTAAAACTTACTAAACATTTGTAAGTACTGATAATCATGTTATTCCTCCAAGGTAAAAAAGATAGAGAGAGATATATCTAAGGGCATGCAAAATATTACTCATAACATAATAAAGTTACAATACACTTCGCCTTTGAAAGGACCCAAGATAGTTTAGGGGTTAAAGAAGGTTATATTTAACCCTCTGTTCAAAAAGTCATTCAGACAGCACATTTAAAATAACATCCTCATTGTAATGAAGTTGAATATTGTACTGCAACAGAGTAACAGTTTTTTAAGCTTACATTTTTTATATTTGTCCACAGTATATTCTATCCTGAAGAAATGAATATGTGTACTGTATATTCTACTGTACCTTCATCAGTGTAGTGATGAAGTCCTTAATGTGTTTGTGACAGTAGCATAAAAGTTTTGTTATTGGGAAAAAAAAGGTCAGCTATGGCAACGTTTATTCATTTGAGCACTATAAGACCCTACATGTATGTACAGTCATGATCAAATTTCAGTACTTCTCAACCAGCTCGGTCTGTTGGTGATGTTACAGAAGCTATTTTTATTTGGTAACAATAAAAATCTCACAACAAGAGTATGAAAACAAAGAATACTTAGTTGTTTGAGGAGGAATGAGAAATGGTGGCTGAGAATTGTCAGTGAACTTTTGCTCTTGACTGTACATAAACAACCTCTGACCTTTCTCACACCTTCACTTGTACACAGCCACCCAGTTCTGTTCACTGTTCCACTGGTTACTAAACATACAGTACCCGCCTAATATAATCTCTCATGTCAGGACTTCATTGAAACAAGTTAATGTCAGAGTGTGTGTGCTTTATGTACAACACATTTGGTGGCACTGCATTGTTGGACTGGGTGGCTTCTGTCATTCACCAGACACTCAGTTTCACTGACTGCCACCCCATCTACACCATGGATGACCACACATACACATACCCTCACATTACTGTGTAGAGAATGTGCATTCCTGTATATGCATATTTCACTGCAAGACTCCAGGATAAAAGATAAGTGCTTGCCACTCGGGAAAGGTAATACACATACCATGATGTAGTGGCCACTGCCATGGGGCACACTTTGAAAAACTCCATTTGCATTTATAAATTTGAACTGTGGCTGCCTCACGAATAGGTGAACTCGTGGATGTTGACCTCAAGAATGTTGAGGTGTGGGTGTATATTACAGTATTCTTGTTTTAAATGTGTATTGTTACACTGTATCAGATGATTATGGTATTGATTATGTCAATCAGAAAAAAATCTTTCCCCCGTAATGTGTGACTGATGTTTGCTTGTTCACTGATGGAAAATTCTTCTTTCACAGTATATCATTGTTTCCTCATGACCATGTTTTCTTGGTTTACTTCCAGGTATTTTCTGGGTGAAATGTGAAGCAGGAACTTATATCCGGACCATGTGTGTGCACTTGGGTCTTCATCTGGGCACTGGTGGACAGATGCAGGAA
The DNA here is from genome assembly GCF_032717465.1 of Coenobita brevimanus. NCBI lineage: Eukaryota > Metazoa > Arthropoda > Malacostraca > Decapoda > Coenobitidae > Coenobita > Coenobita brevimanus. The sequence goes on along the minus strand of NC_137013.1, from coordinate 39,737,147 downwards.
CTGAGACGTGTTCAGTCAGGTAAGTTTGCACACAGTGTAGTTATTTCAACCCAGTTTTACACATTTGCCATCATCATCATTGTTGTCATCCACACACCTGATAGCACTCCATTTTGCTCAGTTCTGCACCAGCACTTTAGTGATACAGTATGCATTGATCTGAGATCAACATATAGCTTGTTTTTCCATGTCTTCCTCTTTGATCTTTAGGATTTGATCCATAGGTAAAGGAATCACAGGTACATTCCCCCACTAGGTACAGGACTGTTCTCATTGCAGTTGCTGGAGAGTTGGGTTGCCACATCCCAGTACCAGTATGCATTTTTAGTCACTTTAGTACAAGTTTCCAGTCCTCCACTCTTGCATCCTTTAGTCATCTTTTATGACATGGAGTGAACACATGCAGTGTGTTGTATTTTCCCTATCCCTGGGTATACACCTGTTGTTATGTCAATACAGTATAGTAACTTCTGACCTGACCATTATTTTTTTGTATGATTTTAAATATATTTGTTAACCATCCTTAAGACTAGATACAGTGTATTTCTGTGAAAGAGAGTAAAATGTATGTTATCATTGGGACACAGAGGAGAATGTTTGTCATGATGGCCATGCTTCTGAAACAAAGCACACTTACATTGGTATACAGTGACTTAAGTTGAGGACAAGTTGAAGCATCCAGAAGGCTCGTCATTCATATTTCTGATTGTTATGTAATACCATGGTCTCTATTTAATACTGTATATTTATGTAAATCCACACACTTCCAGGTTACCATTTCACTTGCTTTATTTTTCTTGTGAATGCAAAGTATTATCTCTGTTCACTTTATAAAATCTAGTATTATCAACTTACTTTGCATTCAGAGTTATTCATACAAAATACTGTGTACACTGATCACTTGGTTATCTCGCATAATTGGTACCAAACATGGTATATGATAATGGAATTGTGCTTTAACAAATACACAGAACCTGTGGGATTTATCTTAATTGATACTAGGCACCACAAGTGCAAGCCCGATGTTTCCTTTTTATGACAATTTTGATGCGTTAAATACATACATACTGTAATGGTATGTATCAGAAACACACATAGGGATTTGTTAGGTTAATAGAAAGTGATGATTAAGGCACCATAAGGAAGAAACTTGTACCATAGAAGGAGTTTAGTTCAAGGATGGAGAGTTAGTGGTCTCCACCACCTGGAATTAACTCCTTGAGTAGGACCACATCTTTGAATCCCTCAGAGCCATCAGAAACCACAAACACTGCATAATCATTGTTAACAGAAACCAGCTGGGACACGATTTTAACAGAAAAATGAGCTCTAACAAGAGTGCAGATAACAAAAACTTCTGTAACCATGGGATCAGTCTATGTATATACAGTATACTGTATATAATCAGTATTGAACAGATGCCAGCCAAGAATGGTAAAATGTCATAGTTTTCTGTCCATCTCTGTGATTGTCATTGGCTACTGGCACTGTTAAATTTTTTAATGTCTTTGCCAGCCGTGCTTGTGTGAGCCTTTTTTCACCCACTGATGGCATGTAGCTCCAGTGCCACATAGTGGTTGTACAAAAGACCTTTCTTGTTTCCAACCTTTATTTAGGGCCTGGGATTTGAGTTTGGAGTTTTCCCTCTAAGGCAGCTGCCATGCAAGGCAAACGATTCCAACCTATTGAGACCAAAAAGAAAAGAAAAGAAACAAAAAAGTTTAAAGACTGCAAGTAACATGAATGACCATGAAATCTTGTCATGCTTCGTTTTGAGATCTATCCATCAACTGAAAGATTTGCAATCTGTCATACAAAGAGAGAACTAAGTGAGGCCCAAGCCATTCCAAAAAAATTCGAAATTCCGATAAAAGCGACATCCAGACTTCCACCTGCTAACCCGGACTTTTTCTGATATATCAGACATGAGCCCGGATCGTATGAATGGTTTTTAAACTGTTTTGACAACTACTGCGGTACTGTACTGTGTTATAACTGCACTGCATTAATCAAATGGTATAATATATATAATAATACTGAACTGTACACTGATAAACATGTCTTTTATTTACCTTATTGTGGTGAACATAGCTGAAGTGGCGAGGCAGTCCAGACTGCTTCTGGCTTTATCGAAATTCTTTCGATATATAGGAATTTAGTCTGGTAGCTTTTCAATTCCGATAAGAGCGAATTCTGGTCTATTGAAGTCCGTTATATGGAGGTTTTACTGTATTTATATATTTAACTTTTATCTTCCATTTTGCATCATTTGTTTATACATTCAATCTTTTATTTTATTATTCTCAAGAAATGGCTCTCTCTGCAGGTATGCAAGGAGAGAAGGACTCACTTGTAACCATGCATGATGTGTTAGATGCCCAGTGGCTGTATGACAACCATAATGACGAGAGCTATCTTCGCCGTGTGATCAAACCCCTGGAGGGCATGTTGGTTGGATACAAGCGCATCATCATGAAGGTACACTTATGATTATTGCATCATTTTATGTGTGCAGGGTTACTGAAGATAAGTTTTGTGTATCATAACTTTATTATTGGAAGAGCATCTCCTACTTTATTATTGGAAAATCTTCTTCTTGCTAATTTTCCCCTTATCCCAGAACAACTTGTTGCTTCCTGCTGTATCTTTTCACTGCTTTTCCAGAAAATCAAATAATAGATTTGCCTTTATGTTAGAAATATCATTTTGGGATACAATCTACACTTGTTTTCAGCTGTCAGTGTTAACTCCATCATTACAGTGAGGTACTGCACTGTAATTTTGTTGTTTTATGGTACTGGTCAGCAATTTTATGCCACTGAAGGGAGACTGTTATAATGAGAAGATGAATGGAGATTACTGTACAGCATTTCTGTTCATTTCAGTATTAATGGGTATCTCAGTCTGAATAAAGTCGTTTGGAAATACACGAGCAAGAATGGGATGCAAAATACAGTACACTACGCCATCATAGCATAGAAGTTCAAGTAACCATAATTTTGATGTTAGTTTGAATTTTGGTGGATTAGGTGTGGGTGAACAGTTTTTTGCAGTTAATCTTGTCCTGGCCATGATTCCTCCCTCCCTGCATCCCCACCCCAATCCTCACCCTCAAAATATAAACATCATAATTTGTGTTTTCCCTAGGACTCTGCAGTGAATGCTGTGTGCTATGGTGCCAAAATCCTGTTGCCTGGCATTCTTCGCTATGAGAATGGTATTGAGATGAATGAAGAGATCGTTATCTGCACCACCAAGGGCGAGGCAATATGTATTGGTGAGTTTCATGCACTCCCAGCCAGCACATATTTTCCCTATTAATGAGTGTTATTGTATGAATTGAGGTACGGAGGTTGATGAGGCTAGAGAACTGACAAGGACCTGAGTTGGTTTCATTGTTTATGTGTAAAGAGGAACATGAAAAAGGTTGGCACTCTCTTTTTAACTTGGTAGTTGACACAATAATTCTATCTGATACTATATGTATATCTTATGTAATGTTTACATCATATAAAAGTAAATTAATAAAAATAAAAAATCATATCCGATTCTCTAATGACAGTATCTACACGCTCTTTGCCAGAGTGGGATGGACAAACTGTAGTGTATTTTTCTTTTGCAACAAGTCTTCTAATGCTAACATCCACAAAATCTCTGCCAAGGTAAGGTGGATGGACCATAGTGTTTACATAATCTTTTCCAAATTATAGATGGACAGTCTCTTGTCTAGTTTTCCTTTCACAGCCAGCAGTTGAATGACAACATCCTCAAAATCTCCACCAAGTAATGGTGGATGAACAATTGTATATTTTCCTTTCATAGCCACTGCTCTTATGACAACATCCACCATGCTGACATGTGACCACGGGGTGGTGGCCAAGATCAAGCGTGTCATCATGGAACGTGATACTTATCCTCGAAAATGGGGGCTTGGTCCTAAGGTGAGTGTTAGCCCCTTCTGTACAGTGACATGTTTTATTGGGTTATTTTTCTTACATCCAGACTATTTTATTTACCCACGAAAGTGGAGGATTGATCACGACGTGAGTGTTAACTCCATCATTACAATGATGTTCTACATCCAGACAGCATTATTTAGCAGTAGGGAGACATCTTTTGATGAAGCGGTAAAGGAAGGCTTTATCTGATCTCTCCAGTTTGAAAGTCTTTCCTTTGCAGAACAAAATTGTCCAGAGTGCAAAAATAAAATGTGAACTGTATCAGACTGAATGAGTTAAGGACTGAGTTAAGGATGGAGGACAAGGTAATTACAGTCAGTCCTCACTAAATGTTTAGGATTACAGACAAAGTGCTACTTAAGCTTACAGAAAGACATGCTGTGAGTTTATGACAAGGAAATTAAAAACACAAAATGCTCATTTTTTTACTTCAGAACAACTCTATAATGAAAGCATTTTCTTGTGAAAAAGGGATGTTAATTCTTCATTACTGTTGTGTAATAATGAAACCACCTTAAGTGAAACAGCTGACTAGATGCATATGGATGTGAGGCTAGTAATGCATGGTTGAGAAATGAATTTTTTCAAAAATTATGTATGCACGTGACATGTGATAATGGCCATTTAAACTGTGCTGATTACTAATAGCGAACGTAATCTTTGCAGACTAGATTATACTTTGGTGAAAGCGCAGAAAAGTCTGAAAGTTAATGTCTGTTAAAAGTTAAGTGTTGGCTTGTTGAGAGAGACGGTGTTTCAAAGTATGAAGTGCTGATGAATGGAAAGAAATTTCAGGTGGAAGATTTTTTCACTCCTAGTCGTCCCCCACCCTCCTCCAGTAGTTTCATTTTTGTCATGTTGTTTAAAAGTGTTTGTTTTATATTACAGTATGTTGAAGAATGGATGAAAATGTGAATTCTGTGAGTTTTACCAATGATGATGCCACCCTTCATCATCTGTTCATCAAGGAGGGAAGGGAGTGGGATGTTTAAATAGCAAATTACTTTAGCAAAGATTAGGCTGTCTTTCTGAACACGCTGACCAAAAATTAACTACTTTGCATATTTTTTTGACAAATTTCAGACAAAATTATACTATTCTCAGAACCAGTGCAGAGTGCCAAAAGTGTTAACAGCGGTCACAATCGACACTTTACCTGAGAATTTACAACTTTGTATTTTTGTTCCAGCTTAAAAGGGACAGTTTTATTCAACTTAGAAACCCACCTTAGCAGAAGGGTTAATGATGTCTTTTGGGATGTTTATTTTATCTACATTATTGACTTTGTTCAGTTGACATAATATTCTGTTGATGTAATATCATTGCTGATATTTTATTTAAGTCTTAGATAAAATTTCAGGCATTAGTAAGCTGAGTACTGTAAATTGTTTGTCAGATTATAGTTATCATAATAAAATTAGGGGATTTGAATAGAGTGTCGCCCATTTCATTGAGCATGCTGATGATAATTCTGTCTGTTTTGTGATTTATCTTTCCATGTACACTATCATCTCAACATTCGCAGGGGATGAGTTCTTAAACCCACGGGAATGTAGAATTTCACAAATAACTTGTTTGCTCTCCATGTACAGGACTTGAGTGGGGGTCTGCTGGTCATAAATCATTAATGTATAGGTTTGGCTTTTTGCCTGGATGCTGTACAAAACTAATGTTGGTCCTCGTTTCAAAAGCTAATAATAAAAAGATGAGAAGTACAACAAGAAAAAGAAATGCTTTTATTTACTGTGTGACTTTGGTCCTCCTCCATGTACTCGGTGAATGACCACACCATCTGCAGTGACTGGCTGCTCTATGTACTCCCTGCTCAGAACTTAAAATGTATAATACATTAATCTTCAACACTTAACAGTACTCTACCTTAATTACAGTACAGTAATGTAACTTCAGCCAGTTTTTTCCACATAACCAAACAGTAAAACCTCTGCATCACTGAGTGTACATTCTCCGTTGTCCACCACTTTGCATGTGGCTGTCTGGTAGGCCACTGCATGTCTTTTACCTGGCCTGGGCTAGTTATTTAACAAATTGTCCAGTATCCTATATTGGACCTTGGTTCGATATGTAACAGAAGTTGTCTGGTAGGGTAAAGGGGCTGATTATATCTGAAGTTCATTATAAATGGTCCTTGAAAGCAAGGTCTTACTTTATAAATTTGAACATCCAAGGTTACTTTGTGGATATATGAACTCGCAAATATTGATCCTGTGAATGTTGAGCTGCTAGTGTTTTCTGGAAACACCCTAACCACATCCTTATGTGGGAAAAAAGGTCAGGATGATTATCATGATAATGTAATCCTTGTCTGTCATAGGCATTAAAGAAGAAGCAGATGATCAGTGAGGGATCTCTAGACAAATATGGAAAGCCAAATGAAAATACTCCAACTGAGTGGCTCAAGAATTATGTTGATTATGGGGTGCAACAGGAGCCAGATGTCAAACCAGTCGTCAGTCCACAGCAGCAAGAGCAAAGGAAGGTAGGTCTGAAAAAAGTATCACTGGAATTTGTAGTGTATGTTGCCTCCCCCGTTTTTTGTGTGTGTGTTCAGTTAAAGTCTGTGGTAATTTACCTTTTTTTTTTTTTTTTTAATACAATCCTACATTGCCCCATGAGGAGTGTAGGAGCCCAGGGCTAGGCAAGTTGGTCCTGGGATTTAAGGTGAGAGTGGCCAGCCTCACTCATCCCTGAGTGGCATTACATATTAAGAAAAAAATGATAATAATAATTAGTGGTAGGTGGGGGTGCTCACCATCCACTCAGTGTAGTGCTGCTTTGGATGTCTGCCTTTTCCTCTTTTCCATCCTTCCTCTTCTGTCTGTCTTTCCTTCATTCTATCTTCTTTCTTCTGCCTACTTGTGACTTTACACTCCCTGTTCTGCCATTTTTCCCTTCATTCTTTCTGTTTTTGGGTGACTCAACCCTGAGCGACAAGCCAGATGGTTTCCTGTACACCAGGAAACCATTTACTATGCTGGGTGGTAACCATAAAACCAAATTTTGGCACCTGGTGGTTTAGTGGGTAATTAAGGTGCTCCAATTGGATTGAGCCAGTGTAGTCTTATATCCAAAAGGTGGTTGGGGTTTATTGCTCACGTAATGCCACTCAGGGATTAGTGAGGCTGGTCACTCTCATCTTAAATGTCAAGACCAACTTGCTTTGTCCTGGGCTCCTAAGCCTCTCATGGGGCGACATAGGATTGGATGATGGATGGATGGAATAATTTTCTATTATTACCCATAAGCTCATTTACCAGTTTCCACATATTTACAGTGCTGTTTGTATTGGAATATTTTTTGCAGTTAGAACACGTCTCTTACCTTTTGTAAGGATTTACACCATTTTCTTTATTTCTCCCTTGCTGTTTTCAAACAAGGTTCATGAAGGAATATTTAAAAAGAAGGTAAGAAATGTATTATAGCATGTGTTGAATGTCAAACAGATGCTTTTAAAAGTGGTAGAAGATATACGTGGATCAAATATTTTCAGTAAGGCATAATAGAGAAAGCTAGTGAAAAGGACTGAAGGTATTTATGACAGTTGTTGATCTGGAAAAAATGTATGGAAAGATAAATGGAAGAATTATGGAAGGTTTAATCTATGTTTGGTGTGGATGGAAAACTTCAATGCTGTTCAGTGTTTTTTATGGTAGCTAGTGAAGCTTATGTAAATGTAAGTGGGTTTTTGAGCTGGTTATTATGATTAAGAACAGGGTTGAAGGAAGTGCTCAGATGGGTTGTGTGGAGAGAATGAATGTAAATTAGATGAATTACGGTATATCTGGCGGAAAACCTAACAGGTTTAACACCCCCTTTTTTAACTTGATAGTTGATGAATTGACTCTTACGTGATAGGTTATATGAAGCACATCTTTAAAGAAAAATATCAAAAGAAATATTTGTAGATGGTCATGCCCATGAGGTGGAGTCAGAATTTGTGGGGCATGGGTGACAAGTGAATAAGGATCTGGCTCATTTCACTGGGCATGCTGTTGATTAATTCATCCCTTTATCTTGTTAACTCTCCTTGTTTTGTGGACAATGCCTCACCCCATCCTTAGATGGAAAAAAAGCTGTTGAGATGATGATGTTACTAACAATGTTTGTTTTTAGTCTACTTAACCTAGCCAGTTCAGCTTTATCTGATGTAACAAAGTTCGACCACCTTAACTAGACGGAAATTTTTGTCCTTTAGCAGCTTATATCCCATAGCTTACTGGCAAACTAAACTATGACTCTACAACCTTTTCTAAGCATATCATCATGACTAGCATCAAATGCAAGTGTAACAGCTCAGTAGAGATGGTAATTGTAGGCCTGATTAAAATGGACAAAGAATAAACAACATCCAGTTCTTGAGTCGGAATTATTATCAGCTTGTAAGGTCTTGACACTGCTTTGTGTTTGAGATTGATGCCACATAATAGAAAATAACGCGTCTTGTTACCCTGGCAGCGGAGGCGGAGCGATATGTCTGAGGCATCAAGTACAGGAGCACCAGAGGATTCCCAAGCGATAGCTGCTGCCACTTCCCCAAGTGAAAAGAAGAAGAGGAAAAAGAAGAAGAAAGATGAAGCAGAGCAGCAGAATGAACAGACACTGATGGTTGAAGAAGAGCCTGGTGAAGAGGTAAGGAAAAAGTGTCAACCGTAAGCAGTCCCATTTTAGTACACTAATGCCTTGAATTCATTGACTTTGGTGATGCATTATATAGTTTATTCTTCCTGTTACCATTTAACTTTATTTATCTTACTTTTTAAATTGGAGTTGATGATATTCACACTGCCACTCGTTGATTTATTCAACATAAAATGGACTTGTTAAAATTGGCAGGTTTGATAAAATTTCATTTATCCCTTCACTACTAGAGGTTACTCTTGAGTAGAATTGTGTGGTAGCAGTAGGACTGAAATATATGAGAACAAAGTGAAACTTGATGGATAATAGAAGTAATTGTTTATTGTTGACATTAACTATAATATACTTTCTGGATTATTCATGCTGCCTCCACACTGTTCCATTCTGGTTAGGAACGACTTTCCTAATGGCAGGAGTTAGGTATGATGTAGCATGTATTATCCCTTTCACTACAGGAGTGTTTTAACTTCGAGATGGAGCAAAGTATGTTCTGACCTAATTGTGTCTTTACAGGAATGAGTCAAAAGCCCATACTGTCTCTTGTCTTAAACCATTTTCGTTATACATCTCCTTAAATTTATGAATTGTTTTGGCTCACACTATTTTATTCAGTAGTGCATGCCACTGATCTGTTGACCTATTTGGGAAACTAAATTTCCTTACGTTGTTATGTCCTCTCGTTTTATGCAATTTTTTTGCAGTGTCCTATTGTTGATGCTTCCCCATAGGTTATATATTCATTTATGTCTATTTTCTCCTTCCCTGATATGCATTTATAAGCATAATGTCTCCTCTTTTCCTTCTTTCCTATAGTGTTGGCAGATTCAATTTTTCTAGTCTTTCTTCGTAGCTTAGATCCCTTAAGTTTGGTACCCATCTTGTAGCAGCCCTTTGAACGTTTTCAATCTTATCTATGTGTTTTTGAGATTAGGATTCCAGACTACTGATGCATACTTCAAGGTTGGTCTGGTGAATGATGTTATCTTTCTCAGCATGTCTTCATTTATGTATGTGAATGTCATTCTTATATTTGCAAGCAGTGTATACCGGTACATGATCCGTACCTTCTCGCTGATATGGTCAGCCAGAGATAGTCTGTTATTGATAATCACACCTAGATCTTCTCTCTTTCTGATATTTGTAGGGTTTTACTTCCTAACTTATAATCCCAATCTGGTCTTTTCCCACTTTTACCAAACTTGATTACATGTCACTTGTCCACATTGAATTCCATTTGCCATGTATTACTCCATTCATGAAGTTTATTTAATTATTCTTGTAGCAGTTTACAAGAGTCTGTGTTAGTAATTCTCCTTTGTATTTTTGCATCATCAGCAAACATACTTAGATAACTTTCATTTCTAGTGTTACTATCTATATCATTTATACACACTAAAAACATAATTGGTGCCAGCACTGAGCCCTGTGGAACTCCACTAGTCACTTCCCTCCATAATGAGTGTGTGCGTGTGTACATGCATGCATGTGTTCATCAGAAGATTGAAGGGATATAACCACTGCAAAACAGTGTCTTTTATTATTATTTTTAATTCCACTAGAAGTCTTCATGAATTGGCTGTAATATCACTATTAACTACTGCATTTCAGTATGGCGGTACTGTATTTTCATTTCATCTGGCAACTTCCAAATGAACTTATTCATCTTAGGATAGGCCCTTCATAATTCAGAATTTGAGGATAGGTAGCCTCAGCGCCCACCAAAAAATTTGGGGGGGCTATACCAAACAATGGTCATTAAGTGGGATGCATAACTCAGCCCTTCCGAACTGTTTCCTACCCAGTTGACTCCTCCCTCCATTCCTTCCCTCCTCTTCTGTCTTCTTTACTTCATTCTTTCCCTCTTTTGTCTTTCTGTCCTTCATTTTTTCCTCTTCCTTCTGCCTATGGGTGACTCTGCACTGTGTGACAAGCCGAATGGTTTCCTGTACACCAGGAAACCATTTACTATGCGGGGTTAACCATATAACCAAATTATGGTGCCTAGTGGTTTAGTGGGTAATTACAGTGCTGGTGAAGGTTTATATCCAAGGGATGGTTGGGGTTTATTGCTCTTGTAATGCCACTCAGGGATGAGTGAGGCTGGTCACTCTCATCTTAAATGTCAGGACCAACTTGCCTAGCCCCAGGCTGCTACGCTCCTCATGGGGCAACATAGGATTGGATGATGGATGGATGGATTTATGCCAACTTGGCCTGAAATTGCCATCTCTCCACCATTACTCCAGAGTTATAGTAATGCCTGTACTGTACTTGTCATGAAGAAGTGCCATGATAAGGATGTGAAATAAGCTGCCAAATGGCAAAATTATGTGCCAAGTTTATGGTAATGGATATAGTTTTCATTTTTATTACTAGAGTATGGTATTGTACTCATTTTTTCTTCAAACTCATGCTTTGAATTCCCACCTGAGGGGGAGTCCCTCATATTTAATGAACTTTCAACTTTGTCAAAAGTGGCTTCTCTCCAATTTAGTCCGTTATAGCGAGGGTTTACTCTATGTTGTTAATTTCTCATTTATTTTTCAGTCTGGAGAGAAGAAAAAGAAAAAGAAGAAGAAGAAGAAGAAGGATGGGGAAAAGGGAGCAGATGCCAGTTAAGTGTCAGGAAACACTAGCTGTTGTGAAGTGCTGCTGGTGGCTACTAATTTGTTGCCAGGAAAGACAAAACTGTTGATAATACAATAGAGTATTTAATGTGTGGTGCTGTGGGAGGGTGGGTGCTGGGGGTTCAGGATTGTCAGGCTGGTGTGATTACATCATTAGCACCATGTGTGTTGCTTCAGCTGTGGAGGTGTCAGTGACGAATTGATGGAAGTGTTCAGGAGCTTGGGTATGCCATAGATCTCGTGTTTGTGCTGGATGAATTGTACTGGTTCCTGCATTTGTTGCATTTGAGCATGCATGTGTGTTAACATAGTATCCATGCTCACTTAAATAATGGCCTTGACTTGTTACAGTATATGTTGACAAAAAGTAGTACAGTGTACCCATAGCCATGGATCTCTGCCCATGTGAATTTGACATTCAGTCAGCCAGTTAATGCCCTTTTGCCATTACACAGGAAGTACTCACCGTACATGGCTCTGTGTATTCAAATATGATAGACTGAGTGTTGGCTTGTTTTAAGTATAATTTATTCTGTGTGTACGTACATTCAAATTAACAAACTGAATTTTGACTTTTAATATATCTTTATCATTTTCCTTGTTTGTAGAAGCAGATCTGTCATGCTGGGAGTTGGCTGTACCATTTCATGAATTATTTTGTAAGTTAAATCTATATATATATAAAAAAGAGAATGTTTGTCTGTCTTTTCTTAATGAAAATCATGGGGGATGCATATAGAACTCTCTAAACAGCTAACACAAGTGTAACATTTTACGGTAAATGTAGATGTGTACACTACATTTGTTAATATTTGGGGAAACATTTAGTTATAAACTGCAAAATAAGTGGATTTACATAGTGTCCCTCTCTTGGTTCTTATTGGAATGACATGTTTTGCAGCATGTTTAAGATACTTTTTGTAGCATCAGAGTGCAGCAGGCCAGGCGAGCAGCCCAGGCAGGGCAAGCAGAAACTCATGTAAATTTGAGGGTTGGGCTCAGTGAACATAATTCAGATTGATCAAAGAATCATATAATTAAAAATGATTAAGATTTTCAGATTGATTCATATGACAAAATTGGAACTCTTGTTAACCCTGGCAACACTGGGTATTTCAACTAGTAATTTGCTAAAATTTTAAAAGTATGCCCAAATATGTTCTGTATGTGGAGTAATGTTTGTAGGATCAAATTTTTGGCTTCAGTGGGAGTTAATAAGATTGATAAGGAAAAGTCATATCACCCTTATTTTCTCATAGTCTGTATTAACATGTGCTAAGATGCTAAATTATGTTTGGTGCATGTAATGCCACTCGGGCAAGTGTCATTCTTGCCTTAAACATGTGGACCGAATAACATGGGTGTGGCCCTGACTCTTCTGATAGGGGGAATTGAGGACTTGATGGATAATTGATACAATATATCGTACACATGATTTACTTTGAAGGGTGCAAAATTGTTGGTGGAGTTTGGCTTTTGACCAACATGCATTTTTTCCAAGGTCCAGAGATTGCACAAGTGGAGATCCATCTGTACAGTATATAGAAATGAAATTGATGATTAATGGCAGGTATACTTGGAATTTGCAAACTTATTGAAATTAATACTTATAGGTGGTCATGTTTTGTATCTTGTTTACAAAAGCAGGGCCAAATATAATTACCCTTATGTACAAACCCACTGTCACATGGCCATTTCCTCTAGAGAATGCCCACCAAGGAGGAGGCTGTGGGTTTGATTCATGTCCTGTGTTCATGCCTTTTTCTGTGATGGTAAACTTTGCTGCCCTCATACTAATTTTTGTATAGTGTGAATTTGGGCTGCATTTCTGTCCATTTGTCACTTGTATAAGCTTGTGATGGAGTTCAGCCATGCACAAAAAAGGTGAAGGTATTTGCCTGCAGCATTTTTTAATTTTCTGTGTATTTTTATTACAGGCATGAACAGGGTAAATATTGTATACTCTTACTAATAGACATCTCTAGTAGGTCACTCATAACATTCATATTTGTGTGTATGTATTTTTCCCCTGTGTAATAGTGAATGAATGGCTTATATTTCATGATTTTTAAATTTTGTTTTCTTATTCCTTTAAACATAATTCATTTTTAGTTTCACCCCTCAAAAGATTGGATGGGATTTATTTTACATCCAGTTTAATTTGTTTGTGAGATTTATAATATTCTTTTATATAAAGTTGTTTATATTGCAGTTGTATATACACATCTTATGGTGTTCGTTGTGTATATGTGAAACTCTTGGATATTGAAGATGGCATCTTGAACATATGTATTAAAGATATCAGTAAAAGATGAAGAGAAGCATGTAGTATAAATTGAAAGCATTAATTATAATATTCTGTTTTGTATTCATTTAGCAGTTTGTGGGTGGAATAGAGGTTTCAGAGTTGGTCAAAATACATTACAGTATATCCTTTTAGAGCAGCTTGTCTGTAGCACCTCTATTTGCTTCATATGCCAATTCTGTAATTGTTGCCCCAAGGTTGATGCAGTAAAGTAGTTTCTGAACATGTTCTAATGTATCAGTGACCACTAGGTTAATACTAGATGTACAGTTCTACTGTATTCAACAAGAATGAGTTATTACTCTTTAAAATGTTTTAGTTATTCGTTTTATTATACGGTAATTACAGTGAAACCTTGCTATAACAGACTAATTGGGGCCCAAGCCATTCCAAAAAAAAACCGACATCGGGACTTTCCCCTGCCAAGCCGGACTTTTTCTGATACATCAGACATTAGTCTGGATTGCACCGACTTTTTAAACTTTTCATTACCATTGCAGTACTGTACTGTATCACTGCAATAATCAAATGGCCACACTGAGTAACAAGCCAAATGGTTTTTTGTACACCAGGAAACTATTTACTGCGCTGGGTGGTAACCATATAACCAAATTTTGGCGCCTGGTGGTTTAGTGGGTAATTACGGCACTCCAATCGGATTGAGCCAGTGAAGGTTTATATCCAAGGGATGGTTGGGGTTTACTGCTCATGTAATGCCACTCAGGGATGAGTGAGGCTGGTCACTCATCTTAAATGACAGGATCAACTTGCCTAGCCCCGGGTTCCTACGCTCCTCATGGGGCAACGTAGGATTGGATGATGGATGGATGGATGGTATAATATATATAATAATACTGCACTGTACACTGATAAACATGTATTTTATTTACCTTATTGTGATGAACATCGCTGAAGTGGTCAGGCAGTCCTGACCGCTTCTGGCTTAATCGTACTTTTTCTGATATATAAGAAATTTAGTCCAGTTGGCTCCTCGAGTCTGATAAAAGCGAATTCCAGTGTATTGAAGTCCGTTATATCGAGGTTTTACTGTACTTTATAATGTATATTTATTAGAGCTGATTATAAACATGTTTTCAGCTTAAACAGTTTTACCTGCATGGCTGTGGAAGGTGTGCAGTTGATGTTAAGCAATGTGCAAGAGTCAAAGACATATCTCATATTTAGTTTGTAACATCAACAACCAATTTTACAAACCTTAACCCCTAGGCTGTGGTGGCCCTAAACCTTTCCTTTGTCCGTGGTGCAGGAAAACTGGTTTTAAAAAATCGTATTTTTATCTTGTGTTGTGACCCACGTATACCTAACCAAGCATGATAACATTTTAATTAGACAAAATTTACACTCCGTATGAATGATTCGTGACTCACCCATCAAGCTTATGCATAAGCAGTAGGCACGTAAAATGACCAAAGAGTTCACTATTTCACACGGTTCATCCAGAATGTGCAACACAGTACAGTATACCAATCGGCATTTCTGGACTGCTATATGCACCCTAGGGGCTAATCATGTTTGGTAGTCAGTCATATTGTGTTCATGTGGCCATGTTGACTTGCTACAAACCAGTATGGGAAATACAGTACTTTAAAATAATAATTATTAGCAGTAACAGTGCATGACTTCTGATTTATAGGAGGTAACAAAAGGTTTGCACACCAGTAAAGCACGGAAGAATTGTTGAGTTCTCTTGTTGCTGTATTCCCATTTGTTGTTTGTAGCCAGTGTATGTTTCACCTGCATTTGTGAATACCAGTACTTTAGTGATGTGATGGACCATTTTCATAGCTGTTAAGACTTTTTTTTTTTTAGTAAAACTTAAAATAAAACATCTTTCCTTTACCTTAGTGAGGAGCGTGAAAGGAGTAGCGAGAGAGAGAGAGAGAGAGAGGGTTAAAATTATAAAGATGATAAGAATATGAATGTGAGAAAGCATGTGAAATATTAAATGGACACAGTTGAAAAAGAAGAGGAGACAAGGGGAAGTGAGACAAAAACTAAAGAAGAGGGAGGAGACAATAAAAATGATGAGAGCTGATGAATGATATACAGTATGTATATGACTGGATTTAGTGATGCACAAGATGGAATGTGGTGCCTGAGAACATGAAGATTGCAGAAATGATGCTGAAGAAAGGAGAGGTGACATGGGGAGATTACAAGTGCACATGCAATCTATACTGGCGAGGAGCCTACATGTGCTGTAAGTCACAGCCTACCCACAAGCATAACCAGAAACACTTTAGCCTTTGTCAAACTGCAGATCTCATATGAGGCACAATAAAGGTCTGCACAGGATAGCTGTAAGTCTCGTATGAGGTAAAATTTACATTCTTCACTCTTAAATGCCGGAACGAACTTGCCTAGCACTGGGCTCCCATGCTCCTCATGGGGCAGCACTGGATTGGATGATGGATGGATGAATCATCATCATCATCATCCAGACCTCCTTTCCCACCCTAGGGCAGGGTGAGGAGTTGCAATGTCCAGACAGCCCAAAACTTGCCCAATCTAAGGGGCCATGCTTCCATTCACTCATCATTTAAGCCCCCGGAATCCTGGTTGTATCGGATACACCATAAAACATTCACCAGGTTCTGTAGCTTCACATAATCGTATCCAATAGAGTGAATCCAGACGTTTCCATGTTTAAGGGGTGCCAAAATCCCTGATCATGCACTTCTCCTCACAACATTCATCCAGCCAGCTCAATCTCTTGTCAGTTCCCTAGCCTTATTGACTTCCACACCTCTCTTTCTCACACGTTCATCCACCATATCTCTCCATTTTCTCCTTGGCCTACCTCGCCTCTTCCTTCCTTCAAATTCGCCCAGATATACCTTTTTCACCACTCTATTGTTATCCATTCTCTCCACATGACCATACCATCTCAGTACACTCTCTTCGATTCTGGTGTCCACCGACTTCCCCACTCATCTTTCACAAATTACACTATTTCGTATCCTATCCACCCTCTGTACCCCACATACATTCCTCAGCAGCCCCATCTCCACTGCTGTTACTCTTGACTTTTCATTTTCATGCCAAACCATTGTTTCACATCCATATGTTAAAGTTGGCACTAACACTCCTTCATGTAAGCCTCGTGCAGCTGCAAGACTCAAGCCTCTGTTTCTTATCAAGGCCTTCATTGCACCAGCTACTTTTCTTCCTTGTGTCACTCTCCTGTCAACTTCTTTTGCACATTTTCCTCTCTTTTATATCACTTTACCCAGGTATTTGAACTCTCTCACCACTTCCAGTCTCTCTCCATTCACTGTTACATCGCACTGGGAGTCACCTTCTCTCTCAATAATCATCACTTTATTCTTTTCTACAGTTACTCTCAAGGCACGACACTTACAGACATCAGCAAAACTCTGCCATAGCCTACCAAGTTCTTGTCCGGCACTTGCAAGCAGTACTGCATCATCAGCACACAACAAATTTGAGATATTCCATCCATCACCATTCATTACCAACGCCATCCCTCTCTCCATTACTCATGTTTTTACTTCTCTCATCACCCCATCCATAAATATATTGAACAACCATGGGGACATCATACAACCTTGTCGCAGGCCCACACCGATCGTGAACCATTCACTTAGATGCCCATTAACCCTTACGCATGCTTCACTACCATCATAAAAACTCTTGATGGCACCTAGCAGCTTAAGCCCCTGTCACACATACACGACTCAAGGGTGACCGCGGCGCGACTCAAGGTCGCGTCCTAGTTGCCTCCCACGCCTCCCGACTGGCCCCGAATCTGCTCTGCTCATGACTGCCTAACGACCGCGTCAGGACTGCCTCACGACCGGTCATGACGTCCTCAAGAACGCAACAAGATCACGAGGCGACTGTGAGGCGACAGAGCTACGAGTCTTCAAATTTGAAATTTAACGAATTTTTGTCAGCCACGACCGTGATATGACCGCCCACGAACGCATGACGACTTTGTGATGCATTTGGGGAATGCATCCCGACCCCCCCAGGACACCCCCACATGACCGACCCGTGGGGCGGGGCATCACATCTGAACCACCAATGACACCCAGTGCATCACCAAGGACCTCCCCTGTGTCTAGTCAGCTGATGAGGGACACGCAGTCATAAAGATTTTTTTGTCAGCAACAGCATCACACCACGCAACGACTGCATCACGACGCATCCAATTGAGCTAAGACTGCTTCACGATTGAGGTACGACACTCCCGACTGCAATGCAACTATAACACAACTTTTGGCAAGTCGTGAGGCCTGACGAGTCGTCCCAGCGGCTCACGAGTGCCCTAAAGAGTCCGGGCTTTGTCGGCGAATCAAGGGACGATCGATGAAAAAATGCGTTACGACCTTGAATCGCACCGCGGTCGGGCCTTGAGTCATTTGTGTGTGACAGGGGCTTTACCCTCTACACCGTACATGCGCAAAACTTTCCACAATCCTTCCTGTCCACTTTGTCATGTGCTTTTTCCAGGTCCATGAATGCCATAAACACCTTATGGTCCTTCTCACAACCTTCTCTACTGTCTCACTGCAAATATTTGGTCCACACATCCTCTGCCACTCCTTTAGCCACTGTGTTCATCACTCACTAGGACTTCTGATATCTCTCTTTAATTACTTTCTCTATAATAATTTTTTCATATACCTTCCCTACCATACTCAATAAACTTATGCCAAGATAATTCTTGCACTTACTTCGTTCACCTTTATTTTTGTACGGGGGTACAATCACACCCTTCTTCCACTCTGCAGGCACAATTTCACTCTTGCATACCTTCTTACATATCTCCAACAAGCACTTCATTCTACTCTCTCCACAACACTTAAGCATCTCTGCATACACCTCATCAACCCCAGCGGCTTTTCCATTTTTCAGCCGCTTCACAGCATTCTTTACCTGTGCAAGTGTCACGTCTCCTGGTACTGCATTCCTTCTCTGCACACCCCCAAAACCAATCTCGTTTACAGCCGCTCTGCTCTCTCTATTGCCATTCATCAGGCTTTCAAAATATTCTTTCCATCTGGTCCTTACTTCATTTCCATGGGTTAATAATCTACCACCTACATCCTTCACACCATCATATTTCTCTCGGCTTCCCTTCTACGTTTCCGCACGTCTTTCCAGAATAGCTTTCTATTTTCAGAGTAGTTAGCATTCAATTTTCTTCCTAGATCCTCATTTACCTCCTTCTTTTTCCTCTTCACTAGTCTCTTTACGTGCTTCTTGCTCTCAACATATTCAGTTCTTATTTCAACTGAACCCCTGTCCTGTAACCACTTCAGCCACTTCTTCCTCTTTTCCTCCACCGCTCTCTTTACCTCCTCATCCCACCATGCCGTACCTTTCTTTTTTGTTGTTACTCTTGCCACACCACACATCGCTTTAGCATTCCTAACTAAGCAATCCCTATATGCATTCCACAGGCTGTCCAGATCCATTTCATTCCAATTCAGTAATCCTAACTCCTCCTCTACTTTGGTCCTCTAATCATCTGCCATTTCTTTGATCCTCAGCTTCTCAACTTTCAGTCTGTCTCCCTGACTGCTCCTCTCTCCCCTGATCTACCTCACTCCTCTCAGCTTCATCTTGCATACCACAATCATATGATCTGACAAACCTCCACATCGTCTCCTCAGCCCGACGGGTTTATGCTGAAATGTCCTCTTATATCTGCACTTGGTTTGTCCCTCAGTGTGGACTACGGTGTACAACATTCTCACCAGCGATAAAAATATTGAGAAAATGAAATGAAATATGAGAAATAAACCTAAAGGTCTGAACTTACGAGCCAGAAGTGGAAAACGGCTGGAATTGTGCCATGTATAAAAGTAGGCTAAAGATGACTCAAGCGAATGCAGAAATTGTGGGATGTCTGCTCAATGTTGAAGGAAAGGTATGTGGATGAATAATACGGTAATTCAGAGGATCTAATGAGTAATAGGCTGGGTGGTTTAGGAGTGGTAGGGGATGTGTGAATCAAATACTGTACAATATTGGCCCTGAGGCAGATTGCAAGACAGCATATGAGAGGGACAGGATATTTTTAGTATTCATGGTTCTAGCAAAAGCAAATAACACAGGTAGTGTTAAAACACCTGTGTGAATAAAAAAAAAATGAAAGTGTGTTTGAGTGGTTCAGCGTAAGTGTTCCTGTTGGATCATTGTGTACTAAAGGTCCAACCACACTGCCTCCTGTGCTCACAGACAGTGTGCCACCATAGGTGAGTAGGCACTGTCAGCAAATCAGAGACTGCGACATTTAACTGACTGAAATAATTGAAAATCTATTTACATGTACAATGTAAGAAGCCTCGCAGCAGATTACAAACTTGATACCTTAATGACTGAATTAGAAAACGTTAGTTGGGATATAAAGGTCTGAGTGGGATCCACAGAAAAGAACATTTAATTCAGCTCCAATACAGCAACCACCTACTGTATTTTACTGCAGCGGAAGGCACAATGAAAGTGTTAGTGGTGTACGATTTCTAATTAACAGAAATATTGCAGAGAACTTTTAAATTCAGCTGTGTGTCTGACAAAGTACCATGGATTGTAAGTAAACTATGTAAATGATGCATCTTGAAAGTACAGTACAGTAATGCCTTATGAATATATGCACCCACATCTCAAAGCACAGGTGAAGAAACTGAAACATTCTGTGATGATATCTTCCAGATTATGGAAGAAGAAGAAAAAAAAAGGATTATATTCATGAAGACTTCAATGTAAAAGTTGGCAAATAATAAAATAGAGACAAATGAGTGGGAAAATTTGGAGTAGGAGAGAAATGGCAGAGATGAAATGGTGGTAAATTCTGCTGAACTGTATAACATGAGAATAATGATCACATTCTACAAAAGAACAAGGAGAAAATGGACCTGGAGAAGCCCAAATGGAGAAACAAAGTATGAAATCGACTTCATTATAGCAGATAAGAACAATCACTAATGTCACAGTTATCAATAAAATGAATAAAGGAATTGACTACATATTGGTAGATTGCACTGCCAGCAAAACAAGGTTGCCTTTCAGTTAGAAATAAAGTACACTCTTTAGGCTAAGTTATACAAAGAGTGACACTGATGAGCTGAACGGTAGACAAGATAAACAGCTGTTAAGGGAATCAGCTGAAGTAGTAGGGAAAGCTATTACAACCAAAGCCAAAAATGTTACAAAACACTGACGCAAGTGAAATAGACTAGCAGAGGTAACACCGGACGAAGTAAACTTTTCTCTTATAAAAATGAAAAGAGGTCCCGGATGCAGGAAGAGAAGTCCAAAACCGGCTCATCCACTTATTTACCTGTTGTATAGAGAAATAACTTCCCAAAACATGGTGTAATCTATCTATCTATAGCCAAACGCCATAATCAGGTAAAAAGTGGCAGTTTGTCTTAGTTGTTATACATGGAGGGGCACTAACCCTCCGCCAACCCACTTGTTGACACGTAGGGAATACATACGGATTGGTTATATGGTTACCACCCAGTACTGTAAATGATTTCTTGGCTTACAGGAAACCATTAGGCTTGTCACTCAATGCAATGGCACCTGGAAAGGAAAGAAGGGTGACAGGAAAGATGGGAGAAATAGGAAGAGAGGAGGGTGGACAGAAAATTAATGATAAAGGTGAACGAAGAAGTGGTTAGCAGCATTACGTCAAGTGAGTGGCTAATGGTGGCCACCATATACCACCCATGGTACAATGCAAGTTATTTTGCTTTACAAGAAAGGCAACTCAAAGATCTTAGCAACTACTGGTCTACCAATTATTATCGGTTATTTCCAAACTCTTCACTAGAGTCCTTAAAAACAGAATACTGTACATGTACTGGTAATAACAAATCAGAAGAAAACTAGCCATTCCAAAACCGGTACTGCATTTGAATGGGGATCATCTACACACAATGAATCTGCTAATTGAAAAAACTACAGAATATAGTAAACTACCGTGCTTAGGTTTTGTTATTACGAAAAGGCTTTCGACTCGGTAGAGCATTTGAACTGTAAACTCACTGCAGGAACCCAAGTAAACGAGAACATTGTAAAACTGCTCAAAAACTCATACAGAGACAGGAGTGCTACAGTCAGGTTACATAGGCCCACTGTACACTCAAAAAAGATTAAGACTGAGAAAGGCATCCATCAGGGAGATACAATATCACCAAAACTCGTTTCTACCATTCTCTCCCTTTCCTTATTCTTCTCTCTCTCTCTCTCTTTCTCTCAACTATCTTCTTTCTACTATTCTTTCCCTCTCCTTATTCCCTGTCTCCCTCTCCCTCCCCCTCCTCTCTCTCTCTCTCTCTCTCTCTCTCTCTCTCTCTCTCTCTATATATATATATATATATATATATATATATAGGCCTATAAAATCATTTACCTTGTTACGAGCGACGGCGAAGCCCTCGCGAGTCTCTCGTAAGTAGTGGTACTCGTATTTTCTGACATTTGAGCGGCCCGACCCGGCCCGGCTCAAATTGGCTCGACCGTAACGCTTTTGAGAAGCTTATATCTCAGCAACCACAGGGCCGATCACTGCGTGGTTTGCACCATATGATAGCCCAATTCTTTTAGGTTTGTTTTTGACAGGTTTCATCACACCCACGCGGTGCACGTGGCACGTGACACGCGCCAGGTGCAACATGTCGTAAATCTTCAAAAGTTGGCCACAGCCCAGACAGTTGTAAAGGCATGAAACTTGGTAGAGAGCCATCAACATACTCTAGGCATCCTGGGGGTGTAAGGCGACATTTCAATGCTTTCGGATTTCTACTATTCTCTCTCTCTCTCTCTCTCTCTCTCTCTCTCTCACTACCATGTTCGTCCGCCAACGGGGTTGTAGGAGGTTATATATTCAACCCTGGGTGTACGTTTGTCCACACGATGTCTCAGTAGCCTAAGTTATCGATGGATTTCAACGAAATTTTGTGGATAAGTGAGCCATGAGCCAAGGAAGAGCTGATTAAAATTTGGAGGTGATCTGAGTTGTCTGGTAAAGGAGTTGGCGGAGGTATGGGCTCTTTGAGAGCTGTTTAGTTTCTACCATTCTTCACCTCTCCTTATTCTCTAACTCTCCCCGTCTTACATTACTTTCATGCCTCTCTATTTTTCCTGTCCCTCACCCTTACGTCACTGCACTCATTCTCTACACAGTCCCCCCCCCCCCACTTCTCTCTTTCTCTGCAATCATTCTTTGCTCACCCCTTCTCTCTCTCTGCTATCATTCTTTACTCACCCCTCCTTCTCTCTCTCTCTGCTATCATTCTCTGCTCACCCCCCCCCTTCTTTCTCTGCTCTCATGCTGTGCTCGCCCCCTCCCCCCGCCTGTCTCTCTCTCTCTCTCTCTCTCTCTCTCTCTCTCTCACCACTCCTAGAACTGTGACAAATGGGGAACTCTCCTACCGTCCATGCCCCTCCAGTCCATCCCTCCCTATCTCCCCCAGTAATCTCGTTATCTCTCGTTTTTTCCTTTTCTCTCTCACGTCTGTTTCCGCATACATTCTTAGGGAGCAGCGCTGCTTTCCCTCCATTAAGATATATTAATGGCCTATGGGATTATAAGTATTTTTGATTATTACTAGTAGTAGTAGTAGTAGTAGTAGTAGTAGTGGAAGTATTGTAGTAAGGTACAAACAGTATTTTATCATTATAATTATTTTTATTCTTTTTATTATTATCATTACTCATTTATTTAATTATTTCATCTTTTACTCTTCCACTTTCGTTCCTTACTCTACCCTTTCATGGTCAAGGAAATTCATCGTCTTTAACCAGCTAACGCAAGGCGATTTTATTCAAGTGAGTATGATAATACCATCACCGTTAATCCTCTCGTGATCGAAGATACTGGTGTATTAATGCTATTCGGAAATAACGTAAAACACAGAGGAGGTTAGCGTGAGGGGGTGAGGGGTGAGAGTATGATGCCAGGTGTTATGATGTGTTACAGGGGGTGTCAGAAAAAGGCTATGTAACAGTGAAATATAATGCTGGATTAAGACATGTGTAATCTCCTGACATGGTGTGCAGTACTGTACATCCGCTCATCTATGGCCACAGCGCAAAACCTCGGGACATCACACATATAATGTTCTGTATTAATGGGTATAATGGTCGTGATGATAGTACTCCCTTGCACTAAACGAGGCCAGGGACGCAGCTAAGATTTCGTTATTATAGTGGGTAATGGGTGGTCAGGCTTTTATTTTTTATTAATTAATTTATTTATTTTTATGGTGGCTAAAGAGGAAATCCTTACGGGGGCCAGGATATGTCTTTGAATCAAGGGGTGAGCCTGAACGTCATCCCCGCCTAACCCAGGTAAACGTCCATCAACTTCCCAATATTTGCACCGCGGAAATTAGCAAAAGATTAATGAAAATAATAATAATAATAATAATAAGGATGATGATTATTATTATTACTACTACTACTACTACTACTATTATTCACCATTTTATTTATCTGTAATAAATATTAGGATGAAATGAGACGTCAAGAGGGTCAAAATTACTGATAGCGAGTAGTTTCTGAACTCCTCCAAGACTGAGAGAGAGAGAGAGAGAGAGAGAGAGAGAGAGTGGGGGAGGTATTTTAAAAAGCTAATTTGAAGGGGCGGATTTAGATCGTCTTTCAGAAAACGGTAAGAGGTTCCCACCTTCCTTCCGCTCCTCCCTCCTTCCTTCTTCCCCTCCCTCCTTCCTTCCTCCCCTCCCTCTTCCCCTGCATCTTATATTAGGTTCTGTCATATATTCCTTCTCCCTTCCCACGTTCTTTCCCCGTTTCCTTCTCTAGTGTCTTTCTTTGTCTTTCCTTCTTTGTTTTCCTTCTCTCCTTCCTCCCCTCTAACCTCTCCATTTTCTTTCCCTACCTCCTTTCCTCAAGGCTTCCTCCTTTACATCCTTCCTTTCTTCTCTCCCACCTTTCTTTCCTTCCCTCCTCTTCTTGCCTCTCCTCCTTCCCACCTGTCCTCCTGTCTCTTCCCGAGATTCCTTCCGGACGTCTTTGTTTTATTCTTTCCTGCTTTCCATTTTCTTCCTTCCCCGTGTATCACTTTCTTTTCAGTCGTCCCGCCTCCATTCTTTCTCTCCTGTCATTTTTTTTCCCTTTACTCTTTCATTCTCTCCATCCATCCATCCCTTTTTTGTTTTTCATATCTTCCCCTTCCTTCTTTTCTTTCTTTTTCTTCTCTTTCATCAGTCTACTCTCTCTCCCTTCTTCCTTCTCTCCCTCCTCTCTTTCCCTTTTCCTTCCTTCTCTTCTTTCGCTCGATTCCTCTTTCTTTTCCTTACTCCTCTCCTTCCTTTCTATCAGCCTTCTTTCATTCAATCTCTCCTTTCATTCGTTTCCTTTTTCCCATTCCTTTCTTTCGTTCTCTCCCTCCCTCCCTACTTCGCTCCAGTCTTCCCTCTTCCTTTCCTTTCTTCTTTCCTTCCCTTTTCTTTCATTTTTTCTCTTCCCTCTTCATTCCTTTTACCTCTCCTCTGTAGTTTTCCGCATTCCTCTCATTCTTTATTTTGTATCTCCCTGAATCGTTTTCTCTCTCTCTCTCTCTCTCTCTCCATCCATCCACCCTTCCAGCCTTCCTCCCTTCATTCCGTTCTTCCTTCTTTCATTCACTCATTATTTCTTTCCTTCCACAGTATCTTCCGTCTACTTCTTTCTTTCCTTCCTTGTTTCTCTGCTTTACTTCTCTCTTCTCCCACTGCATTTTTTTCTTTCATTTGTCATTCTTCCTTCTTTCTTTTCTCTTTATCTCCTTCTTGTTATCCTTTTTTCCTCCTTTCTTCCTTCATTCTTTCCGACCTTTATTTCTTGCAGTCTCTCTCCCTCCCTCCTTCCTCCTTCTCCCTGTCTCTGCACTCCTACTGTTTCTTTTGCTCTTTCTCTCCTCTCTTTTCTTTTCCTCTCCTTTCCCTACTTCATTTTTCCTTCTTCACTCCCTTCCTGTTTCTCCCTCCCTTCCTCCTTCCTTCTTTCCTTTCATCTCATGTCCATATCTTCTTTTGGTTATCAGCTTTCTTTGCTTTGCCATCTCTTGTAACTTAATCTATCTCTTCTTCACCTCATATTCTCTTTCTTTTTTCTTTCCCTCCTCCTCTTCCAATTATCATACTCTCATTTTCTCTTCTCTCAGTCTCATTCTCGATCTAAGCTCTTTTCCATCTTCTAGCTTCTTTTTTTTTTTCTATATAAAGTCACATTTTATGTATATCTTTTAATAATCACTTTGGTATTCATTGATAAACCGAGACGTTGTGTGTGTCTTGGGGTTTTGACGATGCCGTGTGTGTGTGTGTGTGTGTGTGTGTGTGTGTGTGTGTGTGTGTGTGTGTGTGTGTGTGTGTGTGTGTTAGTCTGATAATTATTCTAAATATATCTATCTGTCCGTCCTCCCATCTGTCCATTTATCTAATCGACTATCTCCCAGTCCATCAACAAGTTTATCAGTCAATCTATCCATTAACCAAATAGATTCATTTATCAGTCCATTCGTCTGTCTGAGTGTATATATGTATCTACTGATCTTTTAACCGCCTCTCTACATACCAGTTCACCTGTCTATCTGTCCATCTATCCAACCATTCGTCCACCTGTTAATCAATCTGTCTGTCAGTCTGAGCGTCAGTTTGTCACTTTCTACATCCCTAATATTTCCGTTAACCCTTTCAGTCCGATGAGGCACTGACCCTTCTCCCCGACCACGTACTTTACATCGCTCTTGCTACTACCAGACGATTTTACTCAGCATTGGCGAGACTTTTCGGGCTGGAGGGATTAGACAGAGCCTTCAATAACCCCTTCACCATCAAAGCTACGTCGCAGGGTGAATGAAATCGTCTGGAGGTAACAAGCATAAAACAGAAATACATCCTCAGACTGAAGGGGTGAACACTGCTGGATACTCTGGACCGATAATATATAAAATGTGTAATAATATGATGTAGCTTTCCAGTGTTTTATTTCTGTACTTTTATTTAATGAAGAAAAAAAAGGGAATGTTATAGCAACTTGAAAATGTCCTTATGCCAAAGCCGAAAATTTCAGTACGTATTATTATTATTATTATTATTATTATTATTAGTAGTAGTAGTAGTAGTAGTAGCAGTAGTAGTAGTAGTAGTAGCGGTAGTAGAAGTAGTAATTGCAGTAGTATTTATTATTATTATTATTATTACTTTGCTTCTCAAATATTAGAAGACTGGTTCCGTCGCTGAGGAGGATCCCTAGTAATATAGGAGTTCACGACGGACTGCACTATCTAACCCCGAGAGAGAGAGAGAGAGAGAGAGAGAGAGAGAGAGAGAGAGAGAGAGAGAGAGAGAGAGAGAGAGAGAGAGAGAGAGAGAAACGTCTGGAGATAGAATATGAAAGACGTCCTCGAGTTGAAGAGGTTAAAGTGAGTGAGGGGGGAGTGGGCGCGTATAGATAAGGAGTGGGAGTGAGAGAAAAGTGGAGAAGAGAGGGGAGGAGGGTGCATACCTGTATGTCGATAATGAGTGCGAAGGAGGGAAAAGGTGGAGAGAGAGAGAGAGAGAGAGAGAGAGAGAGAGATGATCAGCGAGATAAAAGCTAATGACTATAGGCGGGCAAACAAATACATGACATTTCCTTAACCTATCACCATAGCGATTTATTTTTTACTCATTCCTTGCAACCACCACACCATTTTATTAATCTCTTGCAACCACCACACCATTTTATTAATCTCTTGCAACCACCACACCATTTTATTAATCTCTTGCAACCACCACACCATTTTATTGATCTCTTGCAACCACCACACCATTTTATTAACTTCTTGCAACCACCACACCATTTTATTAATCTCTTGCAACCACCACACCCTTTTATTAATCTCTTGCAACCACCACACCTTTTTATTAATCTCATGCAACCACCACACCGTTTTATTCATTTATTACAACTACCAGACGATTTTACTCATGTTTTTGCAACCACCACACGATTTATTGTAACCACAAAACCATTTTATTTGTTTCTTGTCTGTTTATCTATAGTCAGATGCCTTAATCATGAAAATGCTGCCACAAACAAATCTCCTCGTCGCCCTGTCCTCTACCATTTGGCTGCCCTCCCTCCAACTCAAACCCCGCTCTCTTATGTATCCCTCCATTCATCCCTTTATCTCAACCTTGTTCTCCCCCTCCATCTCAATGACATACACTCTTCAAGTCAGTCTCTCATTCTCCACCTTGACATGAGTAAACCATCTAGCAGTATTTCTCTTAACGCATTCAATCACATCCACATCGGTACCACGACGCTCAAGCAATCAAGAGTAAAATATAGCACCAGGTAAGTCCTCCAGTTCAAAAAGTCTCCCTCTCATCTGCACAAAATCACCTAGATATGGTAGAAATAGACAAAAATTACGTCATCGGATGGAAGGGGTTCAATCAATACTAAAGGGGTGGTAAATGAAAGCTATAATTTAATCTCTCTGTTCGTAAAGTCCACCCCAAATTGGATAAATCGCCTGATAAATCGTTTTAAGGTTGCGAAGATGAGAACGATTATAGGTCCCAGGGGTAATAAAGTTTAGACCTTTTATGAATACTCGTACTTTCCCGGGATCTCAGCCTCCCCCCCCCCCGGATAAAAATTAACTATATCAGTGAGTGTAAATGTCGTAAGTTTATTTTGTTGCTTGTTTCACGCTGGTTGTTAATTGTATGCTAGTTGTAATAATGGGATTTTTTTTTAAATAATCTGATCCACAACATAGACTGAAGAACGTTTATACATACGGCTGAAGAACGTTTATGTATATGGCACCAGGACAGGGAGGAGGGAGGGAGGCACAGACTTGGTTGAGTGAGGCGATGACGGGCGAGTCGAGGCCGTGGCACACTCAGTCCTGACCCGTGCGTGATGCGTACACGTCTTCCTCCCGTGCTGCTGATCTGGACGCTGAGGGTGGTTGGCGCGTATGCAGTCCTCGGAACTTTCACCCCAGCAAAAGATGTTATCGTAATAGATGAGATGGCGCTGAGATGCTTCGACCAGGTGCTGTGGTAGAAAACTTGTGCTTACATCACATGCTGCAGTCGTGTTTTTCTTTGTTCTTTTCTTTAGTGAAGTTGTTTGTTATTTTGCGTGACAGTGACAGTACTTAGACCAGATACCGTATTATTTTCTTGAGCTGAGGTTGCTTTCTCCAAGAACAAGAAGGGAATATGCATGAGCCGCACTCTTTATAAGACGTTTCAAGATGCAGGTAGACATCTCCGTAATGAAGTGGCTAATATCGTTTATAAACACTTTTCCAGGCGTATGAGGCGGCCTTCCCAGCAAGTGGGAGTGACGATGAAATGGCTCTGAGGGCGATGGTGGCCGCCATGCTGCAACCTCGGATGGGGGAACGAGGGCACTGCTCTCGTAGTGCTAAGGCTTTCGTCCGTGCCGTAGCCGCGGCCGTGCACGCCAAAGACAGCCACAATACCACACAGGCGTGGGAAGCTGCCAGGAGAGCCTTCTCCCACTCAAGTGGCAGGTGCAGTATGTGTGATCTTTCTTGTGCTTAAGGGTCGTGATGAAGTGACTTTAGAGATTTCGCAACACCTCTTCTTTCGTGTTTTATTATGCTCATTACACATCAATATTTTCTTGTTACTAAAAAAAAATATAACACATCCTTCGTGATTTTCTCTGCACACTATACATCAACACTTTCTTGTAATTTACTAAACAATTTGTGACATCTCTTTCTCCGTGATTTATTCTGCACATTACACATCAACAGTTTCTTGTAAGTTATTGATACAAAGTATATCGACCTTAAAAAATAAATCGTAACACCTCTTCATTATTGATTTATTCTGTATGCAAAAATGGGGTCAATGATGAACTGAATTAGAATGAAATTGGAAATGATTAAGAAATAAGCGAAATGGAATTGAAGACTATATAATTTCAGATGACCTTAAACTGGATTGCAGTTGATTCGCTGAACTGACGGGAACTGATATACTGGATAAATAGTATTTTGCTGTTGTCAGTATCTTTCATTAATGCTCTGCTTGCCCGGAGCTATGAATGTCATATTTCGTTTTGTGATTTTTCAAAAAAGTTAAATACTGTATTATTTTCACTTGCAAAAGCACGAACTTGATTGTTTGTTTGTTTGTTTGTTTGTTTTTTTACCATCTCAACTAACTTTGTTTGTTGGTGGGGGAGATGAAACGCCATGTTCTTAAGTTTGGTGACGATTTTTATTGTTAAAATGTACCTCATGTCGTCTTATTATTATTATTGTTATTATTATTATTATTATTATTATTATTATTATTATTATTATTATTATCTGGTATGTTTCTTCATTGCCATAATACAGGGAAATAATTACTACTAACTAAAACGGTTGGTAAGAAAGAATGCGTCTGTTTTCATTAAATAACTAAACTGGAAATAAGTAGCACTTTAACCCAACTAGCGTGGCTTTATAGGACCCTCAGTCTGCAATTCTAAAACCCTCTCTGATCTCTTGTTTTCGGCTCCATCCTCTTATGCACAGTACATGTTACCCCACACTATAATGTTGAAGCATACTTGCCAGTTTGAAGCCGGTCCTCGGTGAAAGTGGACTCGGCAATATATCAAAGCCTAAAACGTAGTTAATCACTGATCTGAAGTAATTATGTATATATTCCTATTACTACTGATACCGGTATACGATATGTAACTTCCTAAGTATACAGTATATGTATTGCTAGCGCTGACACTGAGACGTCGTTTTGGGTGCTAAATATTTACATACTCGTAAAGTAATTGTTGCCATGTGGACACACCAAAAGAAAGCGTGTACACATTTCTTTGTTGTGTGGGCCTCTCACTCAGCAAGATCTGGGCCATAACTGGCCAAGAGGATGAATTATATATATTTGGATCCTCCTGTACTCATGAGGTTACTGATGAAGATTCTGATAAGAATGAACCAGGACAACCATAAGGGCTTCGTGGCAGCCCACTTTCAGCAGAGGCGAAAATTTTTCGTCTCAGAGGAGCAACTGATAATGATGATTATTACCTTAAAGCTGAAATGAGACGGTGTCAACCTTTCTCCAAAGAAACAAAGCAAGACAGAACTTGCCTCTGAACATCAGACTCCAGGTGAGAGAAGGAGGAGCATACCTGCGCTCCCAAACTACAGCAAGTACACTGTATCGTGATTTACCGTACAGAACGTTTTGATTTTAAAGATGAAATCTACGAGTACATAGTTCATCAAACTACTGTTTACTGTGCATCCCGGAACTGGTCTGCTGTGTGTTGTAAAGAAGAGTCATGGTATTTTGTGGGGATTTTCATCATATCATGATATCCCTCTCCTTTCAGTTACATAATGATATACTGGCCACCATGTTCGTAATTTTGCAACCTATGAGTCTATGTCCAGTGATACAAATGACTATAATGATGTCTGTAGACTTGTATTGTTTCATAATTAGCTTACTGCACAAAGTGAGATGATCAGAAATTCTACCTAAGAACATGTACTAAAAATTGTGCTATAAAATACCCGAAGTGCTACGTTACAAAAGTTATTTATTTAATAGCCTACTTCGTGAAAACTACTTTTCTGTATAATCACACTGCCTACGGAATAAACAAAGCTGATAATGTGTAATATATAACGGAAGCAACATTAACAAGTGCGGGTCTCTGCAAACCAGTGTCAATTTGTTCTCCCATCTCCAAGCACTGTCATACGACAATATATATATATATATATATATATATATATATATATATATATATATATATATATATATATATAATTTCAGGAGATAATCGTTAATGATTTAAAGTGTGACTCGTGTTTTTTTTTTTTTTTTTATGGATTTATCTGGGTTTGAAGAGGACGCGATTGGAGCGAGATTCACACTGATAAATTTTCCTTCTGGCGGAACTGATTTTGAACTGTAGTTGATGAAAATGTATTTTGTAGGAAATGGTCTTGATGGCTGTATCTGAACCGGAAATATAAAACAGAACTGACTCCACTGTGTGTAACTACTGTACAGTACCTTGTATCCGTTTGGTGGAGGTGTGTGGCAAGACCCACTAACTTCTTTCGAATGGGTACGGTATTTTGTGTACTTTAACAACTGTAAATATCTCAACCAAATCAGTCTTTTACTTGTTAAAAAAAAAAAAATCCAGTATATCTAGTCTCTCACTATTCTCGAAATGCAGCAGACTAATGCATATAGCTCTGAAATTCTAACATCTGAGGGTGGACGGTACCAGCCCCCAGGGCACCCCTAATTTTCGTATTATCTTAGCGGTGCATCATCTAATACAGCTACTTTTTTCACAGCCACACGAGAGGAAATGAAACATCCAACAAAACAGAATTAGTCCTGATAATTGTTTATTTTAAAAAATGGTGCAGACTGTTTATGATCACTCCCCAGGGTGCTGCGGGACACTTCCAGGATGAAGATGTCCATGAAGGAAGGCATCACGAACTTCTTGGCTTCGCCGTTCTGGACGCGGCTCAGGCGTAACCAGGTGCAGTAATTATAAATATTCTTGAGCCTAACCCTTTCATTCCCGTGACGTGTTTTAGTGATTTAGTCTTGCTACTTGATTACCTCTTGTAATGAAGAGGTATATGAGGACGTTATTTAACCTTTCCATTTTTGAAGTCTCGACAAATCTTTAAAGAAAAAAAAATGCAGGTAACAGGAACAGTGAAAAAACACGTCATTGGACTGAAGGGGTTAAAATCACGTATAGCTGTCTTCACTCATACAGGTAAACGATAACATAAAAAATACGCAAAATAACGCACAGGAGGGGTCGACTGCAACCTAAATGGTCAATACAGCTCATTGAGGTCAGGACGATGTATCCCTTCAATCCGACGACACATTTTAGATTTTATTCACGTAATTACCATACGATTTTACCCATCTTAGGAGGTCGCTCTAATTGTGATGGGGTTAATGAAGGTTGTGTCTAATCCTTTCTGTTCGAAAAGCCTCTCTAAGCCGATAAGAGAGAGAGAGAGAGAGAGAGCGTCTAACTCTGAGGTTGTAAGAATTAAATCTGAATATACGTCATCGGACTGAAGGTGTTAATCGTCTCATTTGAATATGCATGAAGCATGACAATACTTCCTAAGGATAAGATGGAGAATGCCACCATACCCCTTTTACATTAACGTGGCCTAAAATTACCCTCTCAGTCTTGAATGCTGAGATGTAACGAGAGATAAACACTAGAGTTTAATGCCAGTCACGAAGAAGTGCTATGGAAAGGATGGAGAGTCACAGCATGTTATTCTGTCACTGAGCTACGTAAAATAATCTGCAACAAATTAAGGTAAAAGAACAACAGCAAGTGAGCCCCTTCATGAAAGCACGGCTACTATACCTGTCCTACCTTAACCTAGCCCTGATTTTCGCTCTTTTGCGGTGTTATAACTAAGTGGCAGAAAAAGAAAATGCCACGACACTACATCCTTTCCATACCACGTTTTCGTGACTAGGACAATATTCCAGTGTTTGTTTCTTGCTACAGCTGAACATTGAAGATGGACAGATGGCGGTATTAGGCCAGGTTACAGTAAAAAGGGGTGTACTGTCCTGTTACCTTAACCTAACCTAAATATTCGTCCTTCTGCAGCTTATTTCATGAAGGCCAGTGAAGGAAAAATACAATACTTCCTTTCCAGGGTACTTCTTTGGGACAAGCTTCGTATGTCAGTTAATCCTACAAATTGGCTTAAATCCTCCTGGTCGCATTTAAACCGGAGAGCGAAGGTGTAAGCAGGCCCATAATATCCTAAATTATGAACGTCAATTTTGAAATACCCGTGAGGGCAGGAAATGGTTCAGATGGTGGCTAAGTAAAAAAATGTCAGACTTTTACTTCCCCCTCGTACGTTTTACCATGGTTAAGTCTTCCCTCTCACAATCTTCAGTTTAATTATACCCTCTTTGTCAAATACCAGTTAATACTTTTTTGTTGTTGTCAGATTTCAGGTATAATAATACGAATCCTTGTCAGATCTCATATACGTTTTTTTTTTTTTTTTTTTTTCCAGATCTCAAGTTTAATGATCCAGCTCCTTGTCAAATATCAGAAAATACTTTTCTTTTTTTCAGATCACTACTTTAATACGGTAATTTATCATATTTCAAGTTTAAATATAGTTCTGTTAATATGTTCGCAGAATCTAGGGAGGGTGTTCACGGCCATCGGGACTGGCGCGGAGCTGGCGCTGAAGTCTCAAGGCCTGGACCTGGGCACCGCTGGATCCATCATTGAGACGCTGTGGCTCCTGCACCGCATCTTCACTGATACGCTGGAATACATTCGCCAAAAGTGTTACCTGCCGGCGTTTTGGCCATTTTCGTGCTTCCTCCCCGACCACTGCCTCGCCTACGCATCCATAACGGGTGCCATTGTTTACCCAAGTCGCAAGTTCTGCTGGTTCGCCGGCTACTGACTTGCAAGACATCTACCAGGTTGCTAAGCAAACTTTATAAGTTAAGAGACTTAGCATACTGTTAAGCAAAACGGTGATTTATGTAAACTTTACTCACCGTGAAGATAAATTGGTTCGTACAAGTGTGTGTGTGTGTAAGAGTGTGTCATTTTTAAGTAAAAAAGGGGGTTAACTTTATGGGAAACACATTCATATATTTAGATTAGTTTGTAAATAGAATATGGCATGCTTCTCAACTACCATGTAAATATCTGTGAGGTATTCATATGTATAATAAAAGAGAAAACTTGTGCACAAAGATTAATTTGTACCCTATTACTTGTATTCAGACAAGATTTCTCCACATTTTTTAGTAATTTTCTTTCCCATGCCATGCCTATCTTTAAGTTCTTCCATATACAAAACCAGTAATGTAATAGTACAGCGGAACACAAAAATGGCTTTTTCGTTTTCTGCATGGACGATATGTTATCGTTTATATCTATCTATCTGTCTACTATCTCTCTCTCTATCTATCTATCTACACACACACACACACACACACACACACACACACACACACACACACACACACACACACACACACACAAGGTATTAGAAAAACTTATAAGAAAAGCTTGGGTAAATCATCTAGAAGAACACAGTATGATAACAGAAAGACAGTTTGGTTTCAGAAAAGGAAAATCATGTGTTACTAATCTGTTGAGCTACTATGACAGAGTAACAAACACAATACAGGAAAGGGAAGGATGGGTGGACAGTATCTATTTAGATTTCAAGAAAGCTTTTGACACAGTACCACATCAAAGACTTTTATGGAAACTGTACCATCAAGGAGGAATTCGAGGCAAACTGTTCTGTTGGATGCAAGACTTTCTCATAAAAAGAGAAATGAGGACAGTACTAAGAGGAAACTACTCATCATGGAAGGAAGTGACTAGTGGAGTACCACAGGGTTCAGTGCTGGCACCAATCATGTTTTTAGTGTATATAAATGATATAAACAGTAACACTGGAAATGAGAGCTATCTGAATATGTTTGCAGATGATGCAAAAATACAAAGGAGAATTACTAACACAGACTCTTGTAAAGAGCTACAAGAAGAATTAAATAAACTTCATGAATGGAGTAGTACATGGCAAATGGAATTCAATGTGGACAAGTGTCATGTAATCAAGTTTGGTAAAAATGGAAAAAGACCTGATTGGGATTATAAGTTAGGAAACAAAACCTTATATACATCAGAAAGAGAGAAAGACCTAGGTGTGATTATCAATAACAGACTATCTCCGGCTGACCACATCAGCGAGAAGGTACGGAACATGTATACACTGCTTGCAAATATGAGAATAGCATTCACATACATAAATGAAGACATGCTAAGAAGGATAATAACATCATTCATTAGACCAACCCTGGAATATGCATCAGTAGTCTGGAGTCCTCATCTCAAAAAGCACATAGACAAGATTGAAAAAGTTCAAAGGGCCGCTACAAGATGGATATCAAGCTTAAGGGACCTAAGCTACGAAGAAAGACTAAATAAACTGAATCTACCAACACTACAGGAGAGAAGGAAAAGAGGTGACATGATAATGCTATATAAATGCATATCAGAAAAGGAGAAAATAGACATAAATGATTACTTAACATATGGAGAAGCATCAGCAAGAGGACACTGCAAAAAACTGCATAAGAAGAGAGGTGATAAAGACGTAAGGAAATTCAGTTTCCCAAACAGAGCAATTGATCAATGGAATGCACTACTGAATGAAATAGTGTGTGCCAAAACAATTCACAAATTTAAGGATATGTACGATAAATATGGTTTAAGACACGGGACAGTACGAGCTTGACTCATTCCTGTAAAGATACAATTAGGTAAGAACAATTAGGTAAGAACACACACACACACACACACACACACACACACACACACATATATATATATATATCAAAATACTTTGACAGACAACAGCTTCTGCCTTACACATGGTCACGACATGTTAGTGACCACACCTGCTCCAACTCTGCCTCACGTTATTCCATAGCCAATGACCTGTCCTTACAAGCCTCACC
Organism: Coenobita brevimanus; assembly: GCF_032717465.1. NCBI lineage: Eukaryota > Metazoa > Arthropoda > Malacostraca > Decapoda > Coenobitidae > Coenobita > Coenobita brevimanus. The sequence continues at coordinate 39,701,005 of NC_137013.1, read as the reverse complement.
CGACCTGACATTCTAACCAGACCGAAATTCACTGCTTCCTTTAGGGGCCCTTTTGTTGTGCCATATGGTTTGCTAATGGGGGGTAAAAAGGTAAATTTGGAGACAGACGTCATAAGGCACTCAGTCGCAATGCTCATCTCCGTAATATAGGCCTTTGAGCCCGCGGCGGGTTACTCAACCAATATCCCCTACGTGTTACCCAATTGCCCGCAAAGAGACTCGAACCCTGGCGCTAACGGGCCAGCAGCTTCGCAGTCAGTGATGTAAACCCTTGGACTACGTTACTGACAGTCATACAAGAATTCCACTCAACGTGTAGGGTGTTTTCAACATAGCTTTTGTCAAATAAAACAAAGGACATTTCTTTGAAACCAGTGATAAATAGGGATGTGTGCCTGGAGGTAAAAAAAAAAAAAAAAAAAAAAAAAAGGCTCTGCGTGATTATATTGTGATACCAACTCTAACGTATGGAAGTGTAGCTTGGACCCTGCTGGAAGGATACAAGTCAAGAATGAGGGAAGTAGAAATGAGTTATTTGAGAGGAGCATGTAGAGATACATGGGGAGACAGATTAACAAATGAGGAAGTGAAGGGACGTTGCGGTGTGGATGTGGATGTGATAGAAAGCGTTAGAAGTACACTGAGGTGGTTTGGCCAAGTGGAGAGGATGGAGAGCGAGAGCCTAACGAGGTTAGTGTGAGTGTATGTGAGGTGGAGGAGGGGAGAGGAAGGGGGAGGCCGAGGATGAGATGGAGGGATGAAGTGGAGAGGTATATGAGAGAGGGGAGTGTGAGTTGGGGGGGAGGACAGTGAAATGACTGGAGAGAGGGCGAAATGGAGGCGATTTGTTTGTGGACACCCTTTACGGGATTGAGGCTTCTGATAATTAACAGATAGATAGACATTTCATATCAACGCATATTACTTTAATTATGTTTATCATACTTTGCAAGCACAATTTTACTGCAGTATAAATAAAAACTAAGACCTGGAATCATTTCGACCATATTCTAGATTACATAGGTGTCTTCGCAGCACCTCTTTAACGATTTAAGCTGCACATTACATCTTCACTTTCTCGTGTATGCAATTTTTAGTTTTAATATCTGCACTGTTCGCATCACTTCCATACAAGAGGAGACTGAACTGTTATGTGCAAAATAAATCGCTAAAGAAGAGGTGTTAACGAAATTTTCAGTCATTGGAGTAGGGATGAAATGTTACTTTCGGGCAACCACAAATTTCTGCTGCCTATTGATTTTCCCACTAATTTTCGATATTTTTAAAGATCAATTTTGACCTCTCTGTACTCATTTATTTTTGTAGTAGCCTATCCATCACACACCCCATCTCAAGAATGCATTATTCCATGGAAATTTTAGTAAAACTGTTCACAATACATCGACAGTTATTGCAGATTTGAATTCAGCATAAACTAACCAAATGACCTAATCCCCAAAGTCCAAGGGAGGATATTATGAAACACTTTGCAATTAATTCCACAGATTTATTTTTGCAGTAAGTCAAGCTATCTCTTGTTTGTCTTCCTGGAGGAAGAACACGAAAAGGAGTAAAAAAATAAAAAAATAAAATAAATAAATAAAAATCCTCTATCTTTTCTTACTGCAAATAATATAGTAATTCTCATACATCGCAACTTATTACGCCGACTGAGAAAATCTCAGGGTTAATCAAATGAAAATGTGACCTTCCATTCTCCATAAACACCCTGTATTTGTACCAAAGTTCTAGATAGGATTACACGTACTTAAATGTATAGTTCCACACACGAAGAGCTGCTATTCTTCAGTCTATATTACGTTTCTCGGCACCATTCACTACGGTATGTTACTTAATACTATGCAGTACATATTTTGCTTGTACAGGTATATTTACATAATAGCCGCGCAGCCTACGTCTTCCACAAACTAGCCATGAACGCTGACAAATATACCACTGAAAGCAATATAAAAGAAAACACTGGTGTGTACCACTGCATGACTTGTATAAAACAATTAAATAGCTAAAGAGTTGCGAAGTTGAGGGAGGGCGAGCGAGAAGGGTCGATCGAGTGGTGTCGTGTTGGTGGGTGTTTTGGCCAATACCGACCCACTGATAAGGCGGTGCGATATCATCATCTTTAGCTGTGGCAAATGCTGCCATGCCACTCTGATACTACTTGCACCTCTCACTCCTGTATGCAATATATCTTATAAAATTAATCTATTTACATTTTGCACATACATACTATAGCTGGTACATGTGCTAAAGGGCGATTTTATAACCCCTGATTGCATAAAACTATTTGCTGGAGTTGTGTGACAAGATCCACCACCTTTTGTTGTATAAGTACTTTCCTCACGTTTACAACAATATTCAATCATCGCCATCTTGGATTTCAAATTTACCCACCAGTGCCCTGTACCAGGCACCGTAGGCTTCGAGTGGTTGAAATGCATTATTAATTTACCACGGAAATGTAAAGAACAAAAGTCAGACGTATCATAATTATTGCATAACCTAAATTTTCAAGATTCCGAGTTGCACGAAATTACAAGAATACTAACGGGTTTGTAGAGTACTTAATTAGCTCTGGAAATGAGTGCATATTTGGAAACGTGAGAAATCAAACAAAAATGACACTTCCTCAGCCAATTTTGTCATACATAAGAGGGTCTATACTTGGAACAGAAGATAACGGGAATTAAAAAAAACAAAAACATAAAAACAAAAAAAAGACTAGATCCCTCAGGTACAAGAAGCATATCTTAATCATTTGATGCAGCTCACCTGAAATGAGGTGGCTACAGGCTGGTCACTTCTTGCGGAGGTATTCTCTTATATAGCCGCAGCAATGGAGAACATTATATTCCTGAAGTAATGTTCTCCGTTGCGCAAAATGCAGCCTAAATTTCCTGACGTGCCACCTTCCAAGAAGACCTTCCGAAGAATGGCGCCGGTCGGTTTCGGGTGGATCGTGAGGGAAGGAGAATGAAGCAGTATATTCCCAATGAAATTAATGCCGAATTCATAATTTGCTTAGCAGCAGTAAGGCTCAATTATGAAGCTCAAATTTTTTTCCACCCCCAAAATACAGCACATAGCTTTATCGGGTAGTTACTTCTGTTTGAATAAAGCATACGAGTATACCTACTTTCTTGCTGCCATCACTTTTCTTCGAGACAGCTTTTATTTAACGAAGACCATGGTTTTACCAGCCAACCTACAACCCCAAACCCTGAACTGACCAAAACATACCTCAACCCTAACATGATGTGATGGAGTGAATGAGCAGACTATCTGACTGAACCTAACTGGCCCTGAACTAAACATATTGCTCCTGAGTTGTTCAGTAACTATAGATGAAATGATCTGATAGATGGGCATGAAGTGACCTAAACTGACCACTGGACTATTTCATCATCATCACTATCATCCAGACCTCCTTTCCCACCCTAGGGCAGGATGAGGAGTGGCAACGTCCAGACCACTGAGCTCTATAATATGGTGAGTTTCTCAAGGGTAGCGCCGAGTAGATTGTGTGCCTGCCGACATAGGCACAGGGCAGCGCTGATGATGTTTATGCACTACATCCGACGCTTGCGCCTTTTGAAAATTGAAATCAGCCGATGAATTCGGAAAATATAGTGCCATAGTCCTCTCCGCAGCTAAAATATAGCGCCATGGCCCACTGTTCAGCTTATGTAAGCAACAGCAAAACAGAAACAGGAAGGAGGCGAGGACCGTGGGTGTTTTCAATGTGCGGCCAAAGTCACATGCTCGCTGCGGAGATAGTCCCTCCATACTATAGAGTTCAGTGGTCCAAACAGCTAAAGTTTGCCAGATTCAATGGGCCACGCTTCCATTCACTCATCATTCAAGCCATCAAAATCCTGGCTCCATGTGATAGGCCAAAAAAAATTTCATGTTCTATAGCTTCACATATACCTATCTGATTGAGCCATTCCGAACGCTGTCACGTTAAAAAGGGGTGCCAAATCCCTGCTCACGCGGTTCTCTGCACAAAATTCATCCAGCCAGCTCGATCCCTTCCGTACCTCCCTTCCTCACACACTTAACCACCATATCCCTCTCCACCTTCTCAGCCTACCTCGCCTCCTCCCTTCTTCAAATTTGTTCAGATATACTTTTCGCCTCTATTACCATCCATTCTCTCTCTCTCTCTCTCTCAAAAAAAAAAAAAAAAAAAAAAAAAAAAAAAAAAAAGTTGTTCTAACATCCATGGCTGCTGCTGATTGTCAGTTTGATCCAGGTACATAATTGTGAATGTGCTTATTAACTACTTGTATCATCCTTTCCTCTCACATTACTCTCCCATACGTACCACTCACTCCAATACTTACAAATCACTCACCTCTGACCGCAATGATCAGTTCCATCCAGATATTTGTGATCCCTTGCATTGACTCAATTCCCAAGAAGTGGCTGTTGTTTTCTCAATTATGTACTGTGATGCCATCAGGAGAATTAGGTTGTTCAACTACCCTTGAATGTACTGACTACAATATTCTAGCCGCAGGACCCCAATATCTCAAAGAGGGTAATAGGGAAATGGAAGTTACCATTTTTACAACTTGACCTACACTTTCCCTAAAATGAAAGAAAGAAAAAAAAAACTTGCCATTTGCAAAATAGCAAATGTGACTACAGTAGGAAAAAATTAACATTGGGTGAATAATGGTTTACCTCTGGGATTGGAACTTTATTTGTGATATGGTAAGAGAACAACGATACAATACAAATTGCTTATGGGTACTCCAAACTACAATCCAAACTACAGTATACCATAAACAAAAATAAGAATACTGTACTTCTATAAGGACAGCACTGATAAAACACTATTGTGTACTGCACCACGTTTTTGTAAAGCATGATTAAAATCATATAAACCTGTACTGCACTGAACACTGTTCTAACGCCATAAGAAACTGTACAGTACACAGTATACACTGTACTCTTCCATTTAATATTCTACCCAGATATAAAAACATTTCATATACTGTATATGTACTGTACTACAGGTACTACAAAAATTAAATTATTCAGGACTCTCTCTTACTTTACTACACTACTGTGCATTTACTATATACCTCCAACGTATGATCCATTAAAATACTGAGAACTCATAACTACTGTGCACAGATCTTGATAATAAATAACCTGCAAGATACACCATTCATTCTACTAAGCAAAGCTACTGCATTATATACTGTATGTCAATTAATCATATTCACTCAAAATTACACAAACTAATACTGATACACTAGTAGCTTACATCATCTTCCAGCAGAGAAATATTTCATGTCTTGTTCATTCTTATGTTTATCAGTTCTCCCACTATACAGGCAGCTCAAAGAGGAAAACCTGGGGCAAGTTCCTGTTGTTTCAAACAGTAATTAATTGATTGCTGGAACACTGAAAACTGTCAGGTCACTGAACAGCTGGTGAAACTCTGTAATAACACTACATGAGGAAAGTCTGTAGGCTGTAGCTCACTTATATTACATTCAGACACACCATTTTTTCAGTCATTATTTTATACTGTACTAGTTATTTCCTCCATGAACATACAGCACATGGACAACCTGTGCACCTAACCCATCACAAGGCTCCCCTGCCACTGTGTTATTGCCAGTGTAAACTGCATCATATGAGGGTTGCAGCTCAGCAAGGGTTACAGACAAGCATGATAACTTCAGCATCAATGGGAAAAGTATCAGGCATTTCACTTTCACCAAGAAACTGATAACCTGATAAAAGCACACAGTATTTATTCTTACAAGATCACCACTCCCATTTCAGTGTTCAAGTGACCATTATAAAGTGATACTCTTGCAGTACAAATACAGAATTTCAACCAAATAAGTACTGTACTGAAACCAAAATTTTCCAGGCGAAAAGGTTTAAAAGACGTGATGAACCTTTTTTTAAATAATCATATTGTTGATAGTGTATTTCAAAACGTGTAATCCTATAACCTGAATGTCTTGAATCCAGTTAACATCCTTTTCAGTTTAACTGCTACATACAGTATTTAACTAAGGAATGGCCTCTCATACTAAGGGGTTTCATGATGGGTACAACCATCAAGTTTGAAAAGCCTATCCTAGGCTAAATACTGTCCGATCACCAGATCATTTTTTTTTATAAAGGCTTCAGTATGCTTGCCTGTGTTGGCTGTGATCACTGAATGGTGGCTCTCCACACTTCTCAAGCTCTAGCAACCTCTCTAATCAGTCCCTTATCCTTGAAGTCATGCTCTATGACCTAAGCACTTTTTTTTTTTTTTTTTTTTTTTTTTTTCGGTGGGACTCCCACAACTCTACCCTCAATATTCATAACTCTCACCCACCACACCTCCATCCTCTCTACAAGATGGCTCATTGGAATGATTCATGGCTATCTTTGACATGATAAAGTTTATACCTGCAAAGCATAGCATATGACTGATGAGTGCTTACAGTACTTTCTTCTTACTTTCACCGTTTTTTTGTTTGAGCATCTGCACAAGACCTGTTGGATGGGACTGGAATTCTGCAGGTTTTATTGATGAGTTAGTGGATGTTTGGCCTATTTAAGATTAACACTATTGTTGACAGCCCTCCTAATTTAGTATAGAACCTTCCTGTTCCTGTTGCTGCATCATGCATGACTCATTTATGTATGAAAAATATCAATGTATTACTACCATGTTTTCAAGTACTGTACCAGGTATTCATTGCAGAAGGCCATGATTTGCCCATCAAGTAACAGCGAGCACAAGTGATCATTGGGGCAGTCTTAGGTACACTGGGGCTCTGTGAAGTACTAGTAAGGAGGAATAACCTTGTTCCAAAAATTTATTTATTTATGGTTTCTATATAGAAAGCACTACAGCTAACAATAATATCTACACTTTCTGTTGCTTTCTTTGATTGAAAATGTAAAATGAAACTCCACTGCATAAAGGTGAATAATTTCTTTTGAAAATATGCTAATAAACTAAGTTTTCCTGAGCTCACCTCACTTCACAGTGCCTGAAGGTGCACTGGCTCAATCCACCACATTTACCATTGATCAGGGGATGGACTGGCTATGCTCATTATGCTTATGCAGACAACATTATCAAAATGCTTATATTCAGTATGGTATATAAGCCTTCTCCATACATCCATTCATCTACCCATCAAAAGCATGAGAGCCCAGGGTTATGTTTCTATCAGGTAACCCATTCACGCACTACAATGCAACTGCCATCACAAAATTGTCTCCCGAAGATGCAGGTGATTCAAATTGCATTAAAGAATACGAGACAAATTATTTTTATTTAAAAAGTTGCTCATCTGTAAGAAGATCTCCCCTAACTTGGACAGCAAGGTATACAAAATCACCCTCTGAGAAACTTACTGCTGTTCATGAAAGGGTTGAGACCAGGCATTTAAGGTGCATGAGCTGTTGCTCTCCTTTGAAGGGTGTGTGTGAGCACCAAACCCCAATCACCTCCAGGTTTTAAATACTTATGAGCCTTCAGTATCAGTAAAAGAGTATTCTAGTATATAGAAGTTTTTATAGGTCCTTGGCTATGCAATACATTGCTAATTTTGCACATTTTCTTCTTTTTCACTCCTACCACAAGCATCACAGGATGATTTACCAGGTGAATAATATAAAAAGATTTCAGGCATAATGAATATTTGTCCATCCATCCATCATCCAATCCTTTGTCACCCCATGAGGAGCATAGGAACCCAGGGTTAGGCAAGCTGGTCCTGACATTATGAGAGTGACCAGCCTCACTCATCCCTGAGTGGCATTATGTGAGTAATAAACCCCAACCACACCTTGGATATAAACCTATACAAGATCAATCCAACCGGAGCACCTTAATTACCCACTAAATCTTTCCTTTTCCTTCTGCCTGTGGGTGACTCTACACTGAGTGACAAGCCAAATGGTTTCCTGTACATCAGGAAACCATTTACTACGCTGGGTGGTAACCATATAACCAAATTTTGGCACCTGGTAGTTTAGTGGGTAATTATTGCGCTCCAGTCAGATTGAGCCGGTGAAGGTTTATATCCAAGGGGTGGTTGGGGTTGATTGCTCATGTAATGCCACTCAGGGATGAGTGAGGCTGGTCACTCTCATCTTAAATGTCGAGACCAACTGCCTAGCCCCGGGCTCCTACGCTCCTCATGGGGCAATGTAGGATTGGATGATGATGAATGATGATGACCACCAGGCCCCATAATCTGGCTATATGGTTACCACCCAATGTAGTAAATGGTTTCCTAGTGTACAGGAAACCATTTGGCTTGTCACTCAGTGTAGAGCTACCCTCAGGCAGAAGGAAGGGGAAAGAAAGAAGGAAAGAGAGAAAGAAGAGGAACGATAGAAAGAAGGATGAGAGGAAAGGGTAGGCACCCGAGAGCAGCACTACATCGAGTAAGCGGATGGTGAGCGCCACCACCAACCACTAAATTAACTATATTATCATTAGTTTAATTATTATTATTTTTACATATTAATTCAATTTGTATACCCTTCTTGAAATATACCTGTACTTTAGTTTGTATGCCCTTCTTTAAATATTGCTGTACTTCAATTTGTATGCCCTTCTTTAAATATTAATGTACAGTACTTCAATTTGTATGCCCTTCTCGAAATATTACTTACTTGAATTTGTATGCCCTTCTTATCATGGAATTACTTCAATTTGTATGCCCTACTTATCATGGAATTCCTTAACATTCCTGCCACACTGCAATTCAAATTCTATGATTATTATTCAGCTGGGATTAGCTGGATAAACCACTTTTATTGAGCATCCCTCAATACTATTTTACCTGTACATTACACCATTAAATAATGGCATAATGCTACAGGGGATGCTTCATGTGGTGGCAGGAATACAACTAGGCAGCTTCACTGCCTAGTTGTATAAATGTCCCTCAACTCCCTCCCAATCCCCAAAGAAGGAGATATGGACTATAGATGGGTAACTTCATTCTGTGGTCCACTGGGTTTATCAGATGAGCCTGGGGCCAGAACAACAACAACAACCAACACTGGCATTCACTGTGTCCTTTATAACAATTTTTTCATGATGACACCTCAACAGTAGCAGTTCCATTAGCTGGTGGTGTTGGCGGGGTGGGCGGTGGTGGGGCGGCATACGGGCAGCCAAGAAACTGGTCAGCAATGCGCCCAGCTTCACGAAGTCCACTCAGGAAAGCTCCATGCACTGTAGCTGGGTAATTCCTGATGGTGTGCTCCCCACCAAAGAACAGTCTGATGGAAAGCATTTTAAAATATGAAAGTAAAAGACACTAACAGAGATATGGCAGCACTGTAGCTTTCAAATGACCAGATCAATCACCAACATATTTCTCTGAATAACTGGCATGTTTCAAATATTTAACCTATCCATTTAATCTCAATATAATATAGAAATATACTATACAGTAAATTACGGTCCAGGAAATTTGTGAAATAACTCATACATTATACAATTCCAGATCCAGTACACTCTTCTCTGCTGTAAGTACAGCCAAAGACCCACATGAACAAGCTTTTTGTCTCTTCCATCATGTCTCCTCCTGTCACCTGCTGGCTGGATCAAGAACCAAAAACATGAAACTGGCATATTACTCCATGTCATCTGCCCTTGGCAACTCATTCATTAGTTTACCAAAAATAGTTATATTCAACCAGGCCAGCTAACTGTTTGAGGTGTCTAGCCAACAGAGGACAAGAGGGGATATGATCAGATGAAATAAGCTGGTCAGCTTTAGTCATTGGCTATACTCAGCTTGACTGTAAGTCTGAAGATTTGGTGACTTCTTTTTTCAAATGAACTTATAACAAATAGCTTTGAATGGTGATATGATTCAGAAACTATGATTTCATTAATATTTACCATAAAACATGCTGAAATTTAATGAAAGTTGTCAAACATAAAAGCCCTGTACTACAAATTTAGAGCATGACATAACAGCCCTGTACTATAAAGTCAGACCATGAACTATGACACAGTAAAAGCAGGTAAAACTTCTGTAGGTATGTTTCAAGTGAAGGTATATCATTCATAAATTAAAGTAATTTTAAGAAAACACTTTACCTCGGTGGCATGGGAGGTGGATCTTGTGAGCTCTGTTGTCCACTCTGATTGCTGCTGTTGCTATTATTGTTACTGTTAGCATTGTTATTATTATTATTATTGTTATTATTATTGCTATTATTATTGCTGTTGTTACTGTTGTTAGAATTAGTGGTGTTACTGGTGGTGGAGGAAGAAGCAGAGGTGGTGGGTATGGGAGGTGCCTGTTGTGTGCTGTTCGGGGAGTTGGGATTATGGGGAGAGATGGGTGTGGCCAGGATATCATAGTCATTGCCAGAGGCCCCAGTGGAGACAAAGGAGTATGACCCTCGTGACCAAGGATCAGCACGCCATCGTGTCACAACAGTCTCCTTCGGCTGCAGGGGAAACCAGAGACAAAAGCATCTAGTAATCATCCTCTTCATTATCATTCTACACCTACTGTACTTCCCACAATTAAATGGGATGGGAAATCCTGAAATAAGTAAAGGAAAAGCACTCTATCTATCTATCTATATACCTAAGTTGCTTTCCTCTCAAAAAGAGGGGTAGCCAAGACAGGACGACACACTACCAAGTTACTCATCCACATACACACACATTTATTCGTATCTTCGCCACAAGGGGAGAAGGGACATATCCTCACCGCACCACACCACACGAGGGTCAACTGCACAGTGCAATCAGCGACCTCCACAGCAGTGCCCGACAGCAGAGCTGGTTTACCCCTGCCACATCATAATGGACCAATCCTGTTACCAGCACCTGACCTGATCAGCTGATCAGACCAAATGTGGGAGAATAATCCCTCGGTGCTGCGTCATCATTAATTCATTCACTTCTAGCCTCCAGTCATCCCTATCATGCGCAGCGACTCTTCCTTGCACTACAAACATCCCTCTCACATCTAATGCTCTCTTCACACTGTCCATCCATCCTATTCGTGGTCCTCTCAGCCTTACACTTCTCACAATTGATCCAGTTATCTTTTTCATCAATCGCTCTTCATCCATTCTCTCCATATGTCCAAACCATTGCAACACTCTTTGTTCAACTTGTTCAGCCATCTCAGCATAACTCCAGTTCTCCTTCGCACTTCATCATTTCTCACTTGATCCACACACGTCACCCCATATATACTCCTCAGACACCTGATCTCCATTACAATCAAACTCTTCCTCTCTGCAACACCCATATTCCACATTTCAGCCCCATATAATGCAGTTGGTACCATTATACCCCACACAGCCCTCTCTTTACGTCCATCCAAAGTGAACGGCATCAAAACACTGTTTCATTCCTCCCGACACCTTTCCTACTTCATTCATTCTAAACTTCACCTCTACATCTATTCTTCCATCCACAGCAACATGTGACCCCAAATACTTAAAACACTCTACCTCCTCAAGTAACTCACTATTTAGATCTACATTCATCCTTCTACTATCTACCAACCTCACACACCTCATCACTTTACGTCTGGTCTCATTTACTCTTAATTTCCTCCTTTCATACACCCTTTCAAACTCCTCTACCAACTGTCTCAATCTCTCCCCCCAAATCAGCCACCAGTGCAGTATCATCTGTAAACAGCAGCTGATTCAGATTCCACTCCCTACCATCAACATTCACCAGACTCAAACCCGCACCTAATACTCTCGCATTCACCTCCCTTACAATACCATCCATATATATATTAAACAACCAAGGTGACAACACACATCCCTGCCTCAGCTCCACTCTCACAGGAAACCAATCACTCACAGTATTTCCCACTCATACACACATTCTACTATTTTACATAAAAACTTTTCACTCCTTTTAACAACCTATCATCTAGTACATACAAAAGCAAAACAGTCCACAAAGCCTAACTATCATTTCTATCATACATTTTCTCTAAATCCATTAACGCCCAAAACACATCCCTACCTTTCACTAAATACTTTTCACACACCTGTCTCACAGCAAACACCTCATCCATGCATCCCCTCCCTCCCCTAAAGCCAAACTGCTCATCACCAATCACCCTTTCTGTGCCCTCTCTAACTCTCTTAATCAACACTCTACCATACACCTTACACAATAGGAAAAACAACAACAGTCCCTGGTAAAATGGGTCAAACACACAATCACTCATCAGTCAATAAAGTTTGTGGGCTACAGCTTATTTAGTGGCTCATATCTGCCAGTCCCTTATTAACCCTTATTAACCCATGGGCTGCGGTATACCTCTTATGGGCGAGATTTTCAAGCCCATACCATGAAATTTCTGGGGGGAAGTAGTATCACACAAATTTTATGGTTTATTAGGCTGGCTATAGTATCATCTCTCATCCTCCACCCCCAAACCTGGGACCAGAAACAAAGGAACAGTAACTGATATGAATGAAATATATGCACTTCCTAACACTCTTATCATGGTATGAGAACGTGATAGGACTTAAACCTGTTTCTTAAAACTAATTCTTGATACCAAAACCAAATGGAAAGCCAACAGTTGCTCGGGCAAGAGATGGTGGGATGATACTGATTATCAAAAATATTACATCATACACAAGTTGTGGCATATTGTGCTAAATGGCTACTCATTCAGTAGTACTCAGTCTCCCTTTGATAGTTGTCCATTTCCCACTAAAGGGTAAACTTTCAATCACAATAACTTCAAGGCTATGGCCAGTTAAGCAAAAATATTTCCTGGGTGGTGTGCCATGACATTTCCAGAGAATAAAGATACATATGCACACATTTCGCAATGGTAGCTAAAATTTCCAAACAGCAGTACCATGAGAAATTTCACAAACAACCTGGGCCACTGTCCATGTGTTAAGTGAAGAGGCTCATGGATATGATACCATTATTCAAAGCAAGTTTATCACTATGTGGCCAGGCTTCACCCTCATTGGCATGACAGCAATGGTAACAGTTAATCCCTTACTACCCCACTGGAGGCCCTGAAGGGCTTGGAGTGTGGGAGGGTAGACTACTGCAGTACAGATAATTTTAACTATAGTAGACACCCTACATTACTTGCCACAGTTATATGACAGGAAAGCCTCCAGTCACATCATGAATTTGAACCGTGGCACATTAATGCACACTCTTCTCTGACCTGAGACGATCAACAATGTCAGTGAGGAATCCCCATCTGCTTCTTAGTGATCTGAACTGATGCACAATGTATCTGGCCTTCACTCTAACTGGTGTCACAGATCACAAGGTCACCAGGCACTTTAAAGTCAAAATCATTTACCATATGTGCTGAAAGAAATGGATGGAACAGAATAACCAATGTAAAAGCAATTCTGGAAAAGTGACAGTATGCTATGAGTACAAATTTCGTAAATGAAAATTAGAGCCACTTTCAGGTTTATCCCCAGATGTTGGATTCCTACAATAAATAGGGCACTAGTAATATTGTAATTGAAAACAATGTTGAGGGTGGTTGGCATTTACTATTTACATAATGCCATTCAGGGGTGAGCAAGTGACCATCTAACATTAAATGTCTGAAATGAATAGGCCCACCCAAGCTCTGGGTCCATATGCACCTAATGGACCAACAACATAGATCAGATGGTGGATGAATGAATACTGAAAAAGTTCCATGCATCCATCGATCATCCAATCAGAGCTGCTAAGAATATATGCCAGTACCATAATCGTACTCAATTACAGTATTTCATTCTGACTACGGACAAAAACTTTAATTCTGTTATGTGAAACCCTATAGATTATATTTGCAGCACAATGTCTCGTATCACTGCTCACAGAAATTTCCATCATCATTTTATCTTGTGAAGGAGGTACAAATATCCCAGCAAAAAGTAAGTGCTGACATGAAACTGAAATGAACATTGACAGGTGGGGAAAAAAAAAAAAAAAAAAAAAAAAAAAAAAAAACAGAGAGAGAGAGAGAGAGAGAGAGAGAATCTTCTGGGTTAGTGTAAGGGACATAAAATGTATTTTCTTCCAGTAAAATGAAGAAACTAATATTGTACAGGTCACATTTCAGGTAGTGGCTACTGACATACATGGATACAATACCAATCTACAGAAGGCATCGGAGAATGAGTAAATATTGTAAGGAAGAAAGTAATTTAACAGATTTTTTAATGCTGAGAAAGAATGGATACAATACCACTCTCCAGAATGCATAGGAAAATGAGGAAATAATGTAAAAAAGAATGTGATCCAACAGATTTCTTAATGCGGAGAAACACTATATTAAAAATGAAAAAATGAGTGTCTTTGCTTTTTAACTGGATTATCAACTACTGAATGTAAAAAATAAAACCATGGCTTTAGCTCAAGGGCTTTTTAAATTCTCCTCTGGTTTACATCAAGCAGTTTTATTCTGCTTACAAGAGACATCCTTCAGGTAAAGGTGTTAATGAAGAGCTCTGTATAATGAAACTCTTACCTGAGGTACAGCTGAGTTGCCAAAGATGCCCTTCAGGACAGCAATGCAGCGGCCAACAATAACATCATCACTGACATTCTCCATGATGGCTGCTGCCTCCCCTGCCACCAGTGCCAGAAGTACTGGTGCTCGATACAAATTCCAAAACAGGAACAGCTCACCTACAGACAGACAGAATAGTAAGTCTGATTTTGTGCTGAAACTGCAGTTTTTTTTGCTGTGTTCCCAGGCTCATCTGGACATGAACTCGTTGGGCTACAGACTGAAGGACCTTCTTTTGCACTCCATCTTTCTCCTTCTGAGGGCTAGGGATCGGGTTAAGATACATTTATATAACTTGGCAGCTCCACTACCCAGTAGTATTGGTGCCACTACATGAAAGCATCCCTCTCCAGCACCAACAGAATTGCAGTAAAGAAAAGGAAATATGTACAAAAGGTACAGATGTAAGACATTTATATTTTACAGGTATTCCTCAGTGTAAATCACAGATCTAAAATATCACAAGTTTTTCTATACAACTGGTTTGGTAAACTGGAGGAAGCCAAGAAATCAGCTTTACAGATAAAGAGAACTTTAATAGGGAATTTTTCTACATTTTAATGTTAACTTAATGGCAAACAAGAATGTAAAAAAAAAGGCCAATTTACTACAAGGACTTACTGTACCAAACAAGGTTCTGTAATATCTTTGAGAACATGGATAAAGTGTGAAAAGAAGCTCCAATCAATCTTCCTTCCCACCTCCAATGTTACACAGCACAGTGATAGGTACAAGGATGCTTCCAACAAAGGAGTGGGTTGACACATTTCTGTACCAATGTGACATGGGTGTGAGTAGGAATCCCAGCACCTTGCTCCCACACCTATTAGTGGATTTTAACTCCTTAAATCTGATGATTTAGTTGAAATTCTATTCTATGGGTACCTTCAGACTATTATGCTCAGCTTAGGGAGAAAAATTAGGTTGTGAATGGGCTAATGAAGACATTTTCTAATACCATCACTACAAACTGTTTCTCCAAAGTTAAAAGAAAACCACATTGAGTCAGCAATAAATAAAAGAATAAAATAAATACATTAATAATAATAATAACAATAATAATATTAATACTAATATTAATAATAATAATAATAACAACAACAACAACTAGATTCACAGGACTGATGGTATAGAGCAATTTTGTGGGTAGTATTTTTTTCCCCTTATCCCCTCGCATACCAGTACAGGTATGTGCTGAATTACAGAACTACTCACTACATCTTATCTAATATAATAATCTGGTTAAAACAACTCAATTTTTTACACTGTGAAATACAGCATTATTCATTCATTAATTATTATTCATCATCTAATCCTATGTTGCCCCATGAGGAGCGTAGGAGCCCGGGACTAGGCAAGTTGATCCTGACATTTAAGATGAAAGTGACCACCTTCACTCATCCCTAAGTGGCATTACATGACCAATAAACCACAACTATCCCTTGGATATAAACCTGCATCGGCTCAATCCGATTGGAGCGTCTTAATTACCCACTAAACCACCAGGTGCCATAATTTGGTTATATTGTTACCATCCAGCGAAGTAAATGGTTTCCTGATGTACAGGAAACCATTTGGACTGTCAATCAGTGTACAGTCACCTGTAGACAGAAGGAAGAGGAATGAATGAAGGAAAGAAAGAAGGAAGGAAAAAAGGAAGGAAGAGAGGACAGGGTAGTCACCCAGGAGCAGCACTACATCAAGTGAGTGGATGGTGAGCACCCCCACCTACCACTACAGCACTACTACATAAACAAATAACATAATGGCGATAAAAAATAATAAAATCTGAAATGCATGGTAAAATTAATATCATACTACCTCTGCTAGCAGTGGTGGAACCAACATGGCCAAAGAGGTTGGCATTAGGGTCCCAGAACACACGGTCAAAACACAAGACAACCTGAAAGAAAAATATGTGTTCTGTACAACATTTATTACTGATATGAGATACATACTTAAGTAGCATTTTTGGTAGTTTCCATCTTTGGTGTCTCACTTTATTAAAGACAGTGAAAAATCAAATACTGTACCCTCAAACTTTCTCCAATTGTTAATGTATCTATAGTTTGTCCGCTTTAACTTGGTGGAAATTTTCATCCTTTTGCAGAATATTTCCAATTTCCCATAAATAAATGGCAAAATAAGATTAGACTATGGTTCTACATCCTTACCATATAACTTGTGTGTGATCAGCATCATATTCTAGTGTTAATCTCTTGTCACAGCTCAGTCATCATCATGGAGAGAAGGCAATTATCAGCTAGGTTAATGTGGACAAAGAACAGTAAACCATACCTACTGTAACAAGAAAGACACAGTACCCTGAACTGTAATGAAAACAAACAATAATGCCAGTAAACAAGGATATGTAAACCAAAATACATACACGTACAATTCAAATGAGATACAGATCACATGCTGAATAAGTAAACTTCTAACTAATGATCATGACCTATCAATTTCCTTTTTCTTCGAACTATATTTTAACTTTCTTACATAAAGGACAAAGTTTACGATTTCTAATATTGAATATCATCATCATCTTGCATAATATTTGTGCTATCTCAAACTATTTCATTCAGCTTAGACTTTCTGAACTAGAGGAGTCAGATGCAGCCTTCACTAACCCCTGTAATATGTGGGATCTTCCTGAGATTAATAAACCACCTGGGTATACCTAGAACTAAACTAAACTAACATGTCACTGCAGTGATGGGATTAATAGCCTGTTATACATCTCAAGCTGCTCAAAAACAATGTCAACAATAATGATATGACAATGTAATAATACTAATAATAATAATCCATCCATCCATCCATCATCCAATCCTATGTTGCCCCATGAGGAGCGTAGGAGCCCGGGGCTAGGCAAGTTGGTCGTGACATTTAAGATGAGAGTGACCAGCCTCATGCATCCCTGAGTGGCATTATGTGAGCAATAAACCCCAACCACCCCTTGGATATAAACCTTCACCGGCTCAATCCGATTGGAGCACCGTTATTACCCACTAAACCACCAGGCACGAAAATTTGGTTATATAGTTACCACCCAGTGTAGTAAATGGTTTCCTGGTGTACAGGAAACCAATTGGCTTGTCATTCAATGTACAGTCACCCACAGGCAGAAGGAAGAGGAAAGAATGAAGAAAAGAAAGACACAAGAGAGAGTGTAAAGTCACCTGTAGGCAGAATAAAGAGGAAAGAATGAAGGAAAAAAAGACAGAAGAGGATGGACTGAAAGAAGGATGGACGAGAGGAAAGGGCAGACACCTGAGAGCAGCACTACATCAAGTGAGTGGATGGTGAGTGCCCCCACCTACCACATAATAATAATAATAATAATAATAATAATAATAATAATAGTAATAATAATAATAATAATAATAACAATAACAACAACAACAACACTAATAATAATCCATCCACCATCCAATCCTATGTCACCCCACGAGGAGGGTAGGAGCCCAGGGCTAGGCAAGTTGGTCCTGACATTTAAGATGAGAGTGACCAGCCTCACACATCCCTGAGTGGCATTACGTGAGCAATAAACCCCAACCACCCCTTGGATATAAACCTTCACCGGCTCAATCCGATTGGAGCACCGTTATTACCCACTAAACCACCAGGCACCAAAATTTGGTTATATGGTTACCACCCAATGTAGTAAATGGTTCCCTGGTGTACAGGAAACCAATTGGCTTGTCACTCAGCATAGTCACCATAGACAGAAGGAAGAGGAACGAAAGATAGACTGACAGAAGAGGAAGGAAGGAAGAGAGGAAAGGGCAGGCACCCAAGAGCAGCACTACATCAAATGAGTGGATGCTGAGTGCCCCCACCTACCACTAATAAAAATAATAATAATAATAATAATAATAATAATAATGGATGCAGAGATGATTAAGTGTAGTGGAGAAAGCAGAATGAAGTGCTAGTTGGAGATATGTAAGAAGGCATGGATGAGTGAAACTGTGCCAGTGGAGTGGAAAAAGGCAGTGACTGTACCCCTGTACATAAATAAAGGTGAATGAAGTGAGTGCAAGAATTATTGCGGCATAAGTCTACTGAGTGTGGTAGGGAAGGTATATGGAAGAATATTATTGAGAAAGTAAGAGAGATCAGAAGTCCTAGTGACTGACAAACAGGGTGGCATTAGGAGTGGCAGAGGATGTGTGGATCAAATATTTGCAGTAGGCAGATAGTGGAGAAGGCATGTGGAAAGGACTATATGGTGTTTATATACTATATGGATGTGGAAAAAGCATATGACAAAGTAGACAGAGAAGGATTGTGGAAAGTTTTGTGCATGTATAGTGTAGATGGTAAGATGCTAGGTGCCGTCAAGAGTTTTTATGATGGTAGTGAGGCATGTGTAAGGGTCAATGGGCATCTAAGTGACTGGTTTACAATCATTATGGGCGTGTGACAAGGTTGTGTGATGTCTCCATGGTTGTTCAATTTATATATGGATGGAGTGATGAGAGAAGTAAAAACACGAGTAAGAGAGAGAGGAATGGCGCTGGTAATGAAAGGTGATGGATGGAATATCTCAAATTGTTGTATACTGATGATGCAGTGCGCCTTGCAAATACCGGACAAGAGAGTTCAAATACCTGGGTACAGGGACAGAAAAAAGAAGAAAATGTGCAAAAGAAGCAGAAAGTGGAGTGACACAAGGAAGGAAAGAAGCTGGTGCTATGAAGGCCTTGATAAAAAACAGAGGCTTGAGTGTTGCAGCTACACGTGGCTTACATGAGGGAGTGTTAGGGTCAGCTTTAACATATGGATGAAACTACAGTGTGGCATAAAAATGGATAGTCAAGAGTAAGAGCAGTGGAGATGAAACTGTTGAAGAATGTATGTGGAGTACAGTGACAGGATAGGATACAGAATAATGTGCTATGTGAAAGATGTGGAGTGAGGTTGTCTGGACACCACAATCGAAGAGGGTGTACTGAGATGGTATTGTCATGTGGAGAGAATGGATGACAACAGAGTGGTGAAAAAGGTATATCTGAGTGAATCTGAAGGAGCAAGGAAGCAAGGTCGGCCAAGAAGAGGGTGGAGGGATATGGCAAATGGGTGTGTGAAGATACGAGGTATGGAAGTTGGTAAAGCTAAGGGACTGACAAGAGACCAAGCTGGCTGGATGAATGTGCAAAGCATATAACCAGGGATCTGGCACCCTTTTTAACCTGACAGCGTTCGGACTGGCCCTATCAGATATGTATATGTGAAGCTACAGGACGTGGTGAAATTTTTTGGCCTATCTGATGGAGCCAGGATTCCTTGGGCTTGAATGATGAGTGAATGGAAGCATGGCCCATTGAACTGGGCAAACTTAGGCTGTCTGGACGTTGTTACTCCTCACCCTGCCCTAAGGTGGGAAAGGAAGTCTGAATGATAATAATGATGATGATGATGATGATGATAATAGTGTTTTGTTTCTCAAAAGTGTCAGTTCTTAGAAAATCCAATAATGCTTAAAACACGTTTCCATCTTTATAATTACAAGAATTATGACATTACTCACATACAACATAAACTTCATCTAAAACTCACCTTATTGAGATTACCAAAGCCCAGACGATTAATGGCATCAACTTTCCACTGTGGAAGAGGTGGATTGAAGATAACTGTATTTGGAGGACTCTGACCACCAGCCACAGATTGCTTCAGTACTCCTAGCGGCAAGGTACACAGAACTGCATCCGCTGAAAGAAATAAGATATCAAGAAAAGTCGGTATGCAAAAGGATACTGCTAATGATACTGGTATTTGAAGAAAAAAAAAAAAAAGTAAAATAATTCAATACTAATTTAAAAGAAGGATTATTAAATAAGAAGAGAATGAATTAACAGAACAGATAAAAAAATGTTTGGATGTTAGCATTACAGAAAAGAAATACAAGCGAGAGCCGTAGAAATGACATTATTAAGAAATATACAGAAACTGGGATGTAGAGACTATAGGAAGATAAAGATGTGACAAGGGACAACATAAATTTACAATATCTCTGTGAGTCTTTGGGGTGGTATAAGTGTACAAAGTCATGCATGACAGCAATGGAAAGAACACTGTTAAGGAATGTGTGTGGCATGCATAAATAGACAGGATAAGAAATACATTAATAACTGTAACACTGAAATAAGTTTAGTGAGGAGCCGTTTTTTACTGAATAATAACTGTGGATTCTTGAGACACTGAAGAAGTACACAGATACATCCACTTAAGCCAATAGGTACAGTACAATCCATGATTAATGTATAAGACCTTCAGAAAGCATCCTTGCCCCAGTGATTAACTCCTTCATGAGCACCACTGCAGTTCAAAAGCATACAGTACTCTACTGCAGTTGCATACAGTGTACAGTATAACTCATATGTTACATAGTTCTACCTTAACCCTTATATCCAGCAAATCATACCTTAACCCCTGTATCAAGTAAGTCATATATTGTAGCATTAATAACAATAATCATTATCATCATGTTGACAACGATGATGATGATGACGATGATGCTGTACAGATTACTGTATGCATACTTGTACAGGTATTATGGCACTGAAGCACAAAAGTATAAAATCAGCAAAACAGATGACACTGATGTCACTGATTAGTGAGTGGGGTACCTTTCAGTGTCGCTGGACTGGAATGGTTGCGAGCATTGGAGACAGTGACCTCAGCACCTTGAGCCGTGTAGGAGATCTTGCGAACGGCTGTATTCAAGCGGATATCCAGACCCTCACTCAATCCCACAGGGACACATGAGTACCCATTTCGCACTGAAGGTGAAAAAAAAAGATAGAATGCAGATACAGTAGCTAGTAGCTACATCCTCATTATGACTTGTATTTGTTTAACTGCAGGATATCAACATACTGGTCATTTCTTTAATATATCTAAACTGTTCTTCTTGCACACTCTTACATACTACAAAAACTCCTTATTATCTAATCTAAAAATTACGCCACGTTTCCTCTTGAGGAATCCCCGTACTGAGGATGGCCATGTTACGGATGATGTTTGCTAAGGACTGGAAGTTAAACCAAGTGCCGAAACCAGCTAATTATATTCCAACTGTTACTGACAGCTCTTGGGGGGGGGGGGGGGAAAGAGATGTGTAAGTGAACGACTCAACTTGGTAGCTTTGACTCTATGTACAGTCACTCAGAAAAGGGATCAAGTGACTGTGCTTGTAGCTGAATCATTCCTGCTGTTGAGTGATGACTACCAAGTTTGCATCAACATTTCACTCCCATCACATGGTTGATGGTTGCCATTTATCTATTATGTGCTAATTTCTTGTTATAACTAGCCTTTAATATAATTTGCTGTTGCTATCAACCCTCTCAAACTCTTTCAACAAAACCTGAGTCCAACCGTTTCAAAGCACTGCATGACCCCCACGGGCTGGTCCAGACCTTACACACCACACACCCCTCACTAAGCGATGTGTGTGACATCGGAAAATGTTTCCATTCAACTTTCTCCCTTGTTGTTATTTATAACTGTATTATGAAACTGCTACATGTTAGCTGATTTCTCACAGATATATATATTTCACCAATGTTTTTTGAAAGAAAGTTCTAGAGCATTCATCTGCGATGATTTTCATTAAAAAATGACACTTCTAGCTTTATTAGAAAGATTTTCATGGCGTACGGAACAGAAATATCTTACGGTCTTTGACCACACCTGGGCGCTTCAGTAGTGGCTGGCTCGACATCGTAAAAAGTTTCCAATCATTTTATTCCCCTGCCCTTATTTGTTATGAAATTACTACATAATGTAAGTGAATAAATGATCTTCCTAATGAAAGAAGAAAAAAGAAAAGAAACTTACAGTACCATGTTTTTTTCTTCATACATTTATTCAACACTGATTTTTTAGAGATATAAACATTCTGTCAATGCTTCTTGAATGCTCTACAACTTTCTCTCAAAAAGCACTGATGAAATGTTTATATATCTGTGAAAAATCAGCGTTGAATAAATAAGTGAATGATGATATATGGTAATTTATTTTCTCTTTTTTTTCTTACTTTTTTTTTTTTGTTCATTATGAAGACTGTTTATTCATTTATAACAAGTAGCAATTTCATATCAATACAGTTATAAATAAGGGCAAGGGAGAAAGCTGAATGACGCAACAGAAAATCGTGGTGAAAAAATACTGCAACCTACATGGTTGGACACAACCTGAGTCAAAAAAGTGCGAGTGGTTGGATTTCACTTGGACGCAACCTGCATTGAAAACATGTGAGCAGTTGGATTTTTTACTGAGCCCTCGTGTATGAGAAGATTAAGTCTAAAACAATTACTGTACAGGGAAAAGTATAATCTTTTCCACTGCCTGCATATGAAGTTGTTTTCTAGACTGTACAGTTTATGCTACTACTGTATGTGAAATTGTATGGGAAAAGGATTGATATTTTGGAATGCAAACTTGGCTAACTCCTACAATCCAATGACTATTTTGTTATTTTATTCTTGGAACTTTCTGACACTTTTATTCAACTAAGAAAAATCCTCTCACATTTAATGGGTTAATGAAAGCTACTTCTCAAAGCCTCCAATTTGAAAAGTCTCTCCTAAGTTTTCTAAAATTGTCTGGAGGTAGTAGAAAATCACAGGAGTGAAGGGGTTAAACAGACTGGTTACTACAGTTTGCAGTACCTGTGAGATGACTGCCAGAAAACTCAAAGTCATCATCCTGGTCCCAGTGCTTGAGTGAGAGGTTGGTTAGCGGGGTGGCATTTGCAAATTCCAAGTTCGCAAAATGCCAGTCGAGGATCTGGCGGTCACGGGAGGACAGGTACACATCGCTGGGACTAGCTGCCTCGAGTTCTTGTAGCTTTTCCTCAATCTCACGCTGTTGCTCCACCAACAAATCCCACTCCTGAGTTGTTGGGAATGGTAGCCCAACATTAACACAGTATAGCATGTCCTCATTATGTATACAGCATTACCTTTTATTTGATGCTCATTTTTGCAGTCAGTTCCTCAGTAACTTACACATATACTGTCAATTAGTTTTTTTAGTACCTATAAAGATGATCAGCCACTTCCCCAATTTATAGAACTAAATGTAGCAGGTATCTAAAACGCTGTGATATACCATTACCGGACCATATCCTTGACATTGCCACCACCCACATTTAGGAAAACATCAACTTGAGTGCCAGGCAATCATCTACTTCATGAAAGGCATTCCTCTATTTCTTGAAACATCTTTAGAGATACACAGGAATACATGAGAGTAGGAGTGTTTTTTAAAATCCTATCAACACCCAACAGTTACCATCCATCCAATCCTCTATTACCAATCAGAAGCAGGGGGGTTCAGGGCTTGGTTATAAAGTATAATGTGATGTTCAATGACTGACATTTGTCACTGAGTGGCAATATGTGAGCAATAAACCCCAACCATCCCCTTATGAGTTACATCTAGTTACAGTACCAACAAAGGCATAGTGGCTTTAATATTGTCCATTATGCTTACTGTATACCCTGGAAGGACGTTCACAGGATGGAACAGTGTTGTGAATGACAATAATTAACAGCCTCGCTATACATTAATATCTAGTTTCCAAACACCTGACTTCGCAAGCAACGTTAACTCCCTTAGCCTGACCCAGCTGACAAACTCATTTGTATTGCTGCAAGGATCATAAGAATTACACTGAGAATGATGATATACAGTATATGGGATACCCTGCTATCCGATACCCCGGATTAGCGATGGGGGTTGAAATACCACCCTACCTCGTCTATCGCAGGCCTACCCCCGGTTTTGCAATAGGTCCTGTGAGGTATCGTCTGGGCGTGATAGGCTAAAAGTTTGACTTACACGCGCTCTGCGAAGCTGTGCCCGTCTACCAGCGAGAATGCACAAAAATGCTAATGCAGCAACCACACCCATCGCTCACCCCGCACGCACCCAATTGTTGCTCTCCCACTGCCCGTTACTGAGTGAGGATCTCTCATATGCTCACCTATCCCACATCATGTTACATCACCAATATTACCCAAGCCGATATTGTAGTGCACCATAACTGTGTCCCAGCAGTGCCAGTGAGTAAGGAAGCAATACGAACCGAGTGTTGTGTGTGATTCTGTGTCATTTTTGTACTAAATAAGCGTGATAATGTCTGGTCAGGGCACTGATCATGGTGGGGCTAGTAGTGCTAGTGGTGACCCTAGTTAGGGTAAGCTGCCTGTTAGTGCTGGTGCAGGTGATGTTCCCATGCAGCACCAGCATAAGAGCGTTTCAACAGAAGTGAAGTTAGATATTCTGAAGCAGCATGACAAAGGCGAAGGCGCGTGTGACTTGCCTCGGCTCTCCACCTCCACAGTCGACTGCCTCAACCATTATAAAGAAAGCTGCTGCCATCACGACTGCCACTGGGGAGATTGCAATCCTCAGCACCTCTCGTATCACCTGCCACAGGGAGCCAGTGATGGAGGAGATGGAGAGGATGCTTTGCACGTGGGTGGAAGACCAGAACAGGAAGAAGGTGACCATAAGTCAGGCACTCATCTTTTCCAAAGCAATCTCCCTTTGGGACGATTTAAAGGCGATAAGAAATTTGGATGCAAGTGAAACCTTTACAGGCAGCCTTGGCTGGTCTGACAGCTTCAAGAATCGGGCAAGCCTGCACCACGTGAGTATGTCTGGCGAGGCAGCAAGTGCGGATGCGGTGGTGGCGGCAGTGTTCCCTGACAAGCTGAAATGAACCATTGCGGAAGGTGGCTAAAGTGCAAAGCAAGTCTTGACTTTCAATGAGACAGGACTTTTTTGGAAAAGAATGTCCTCCAAAACATATCTTGCAATAGAGGAAAAGTCCACATCAGGGTCCAAGGCTTTAAAGGAATGGCTTACACTTCTGCTGGGGGGCAACACCAAGGGTGACCTTAAGTTAAAGCCACCTCTTGTCTACCACTCAGAGAATCCATGGGCTCTGACTGGCTTCGTCAAGGAGAGCTTGGTGGTAATCTGGAAGGCTAACAAGAAGGCCTGGCTGACGTCTGACATCTGCTCTTCTTACTTCCATTCATACCTCTCTTGTGTCCTGAAGAAGTATGTCTCCCAAAGAAAACCTAGCCAACTGATTCCTCCTGGTGGATGACAAGCCTAGCCACCCTCCTGTGATAAAAGATTGGGCCAGCAACACTGAAAGTGATGTTTCTGCCCCCCAACACCACATCACTGTTGCAACCTAAGGACCAGGGAGTGATCGCCATCTTCAAGGCCTATGGTGCTACCTCCGGCGAAATATACAGCAGCTCGTGAGGGAATGTGACAGTGACGACCAGACAACAGTGCAGTCATTTTGGCAAGAGTACAATACCAAGCACGCCATCAAGAACATCACGGGTGCCTGGAGGGAGGTTAGCCAGGCCACCATGAGCAGAATGTGGCGCAAGCATTACTCATTCACCGGCTTCCCCGAGGGCGTGCGAGCACCGCCAGTGGAACGGGTGCAACAGGACATCATACAGCTGTCACACGAGGCAGGATTCATTGAGGCGGATGAGGAGGACGTGGAGGAGGTCCTGGAGAGCCACAGGGAGGAGCTGAATAACGAAGAGCTCCTCAACATGGAGATCTAACAAGCCCACCAAGAGGCACAGGAGGAGGAAGTCGACCCAGAGGTGCAAGCCATGAACAAAAAAGATTCTAAAGAGATGGTGGCCCACGCTGATGAGGTATGAATGACCCTCTCCCAGGACGAACCAGGGACGCAGCTGATCATCTGGAGGAGGGCATGAAGGTGTACCGAGTGATGCTGGACGAGATGAAGAGAGCAACCGGGCAAACGATAATCATGTCATTCTTAAAGCACGACCCCACCACACATTCGTCCCGCAGCCCTCCACCAGCCGACAATCTCCCCAGTCCTCCACCAGCAGAGAAACTCCCAAAGCCTCCTCCTGCCGAGGAAGTTGTGCTCAGCCCTTGGTGCTGGACCTCCTCACATCCAGCAGATCCCCATCCCCCTCCATGCCACCTGAGTCTCCACCGGTGCACTCCCTCACTCCATCGCTACCTCCCTCACCCCAGCCTCGGTCTTCAACCCCGACACCACTTTGGCCACCACCTCTGTCTTCCTCACCTACACATAAGCCACCGCATCTGTCTCCCTAACAACCACGTGAGCCATCACATTGGTCTCCCACGCCACCTTGTCATACACCCCATCGCCATCTCGTGAGTCATCACATCGGACTCCATCGTCACCTCCTGAGCCATTGCATCGGTCTCCCACTACCAACACCCCACCTCACCATCCTTCCCCCTCCCCTGACCCTCCCCCAGAGATGGGGTTTGAGGGCTTTGAGGAGGATGAATGAGTGCTAGGGAGCACCACATATCCCCTACCCTTGGGGGAGACAGCAAGGATGACGACCAGGACCCGATGTGGACTTAAATGAAGTAAGTGATGAGAGCTGTCTGATATTCTCTGACCTATTTTTTTAATAATTTTCAGATTTTATTTGTCAGTTTTTGTGAGTTATTAACAAGTTTCAGGCTTAGGTTAACTTTATTTAAAGCTGTTAGGCCATTTAGATGGGCTATAAAGTTGCTTTTGGACTCAACTGGGTGGGTTTAGGACTTGGTTGGAGGGGAATCCCAAAGCTCAAAAACATATCCCTATACAGTACTTTACATGTTAAATCTAGACCGCTATACGATACCCTGCCTAGTGATGATTTTTTTTCTTAATGCATCCCATCGTAAAACCAGGGTGGCTCTGTATACGCAGTACATACGGTATACGTACAGTAATACCTCGATATACGATACCCCTAGATGCGATACTCCGACTTAACGATGGGGGTAGAAATACCACCATACCCCGCCTAACAATGGCCAAACCCCAGTTTAACCCTTTAACCGCGGGTATTGTTTTAGTCTGACTGTCCTCTCCCGCGGGGGTTTCAGCCAAATGTAAACAAACCTTTAAACCTTAATAATTCTGCACAGAATAAAGCTAGAGAAAAAAATAAGGTACCATTAGAAAGTACTAACCTTCAGCTTTCCATTGATGTAGGTTTCATGACTTTGTTGACTTTCACAGGACGGGCAGTGCCGTTAGAAGTGAGGGGTGTAAAATCACTATTTTTCGCTCACACATCATTACCTTCGCTCATACACCATTACCAAATGCCAACCTCATTCTGATAATAATACTATAAACATATATGAACACTGCACATACGATAAACACCCACTCTGTGTTCACTGAGGCAGGTAAAAGGCACTGTAATTACCTGCACTTCACTGCCACATCAGCGGTGTTGTAATCACTATTTTTCGCTCACACACCATTACCAAATGCCAACCTCATTCTGATAATAATAATATAAACATATATGAACACTGCACATACGATAAACACCCACTCTGTGTTCACTGAGGCAGGTAAAAGGCACTGTAATTGCCTGCACTTCACTGCCACATCAGCAGTGTTGTAATCACTATTTTTCGCTCACACACCATTACCAATTGCCAATCACATTCTGATAATAATACTATAAACATATATGAACACTGCACATACGATAAACACCCACTCTGTGTTCACTGAGACAGGTAAAAGGCACTGTAATTGCCTGCACTTCACTGCCACATCAACATGTGTTGTCACTCACACAGCTGGACAGATACTGATGCGCGCTTGGTCAGGGGTGGGGTGGGGGGCCCAGGGGATGGGAGGTGGGGCCCCAGGGGGGGGAAGAGGGAGGGGGGGGTCGGCTGGAGTGAAAGAACTTAATAGCTACTCTCCCTTGAAACAATTGGTGCACGGAAAAAACGCGGGGTATTCAAAATATTCACAAACATTCAAGAATGACACCCGCGATTTGGTCCAGTTTTTGCAACGTCATTCTGGAATGACACCCGCGGTTAAAGGGTTAACGATGGGTTTTGATTTTTTTTTTTTTACCCATATTAATGATAGACTAAAATTGTGTGTTCAGGTTGAGCTATAAACTGTTTTTAGACTTAGATCAATGTGTTTTAGCCATTGGTGGGATAAACATTGGTACCGTATTTTGGGGTACAGTTTACTGAGCTTGATTTTTTCCAGACTTATATTTGATGATTTTCATATTTTATTTGTTGGTTTTAGTGAGTTATTTACAGGTGTTAGGTTTAGGTTAGCTTTCTTGACAGCTGTTAGGCAAATTAGATTGTCTTTAAACTTTTACCAGGGCTCATTTGGATAGGTTTGGGTCTTGGTTTGGGGGGAAACCCAAGGCTGGTAAACGCTTCACATGTTAAACGTATCCCGATATATGATACCCCGCCTAACGATGGGGTTTTGCCTAACCAATTACATCATTAAACCATGGTATGCCTGTATATATATATATAAACTGTACAGTAAAACCTCGATATAACAGACATCAGTATACCGGAATTAGTTTTTATTGGGGTCGAGAAGCCGACCATACTAAATTCTTATACAGTAATCTCTCCACTATCCGATGTAATACAGCCAAAGGCATGTCGGGAAAGTGGGTCCATCCGGATAGTGGACCTCTGCCTCCTGGACTGGTACTTATAGACCCTAACCCAGCCTAACTTTGAAAGCCACCTAAATAACTCCCTACCAGACATGCATAGCACCTATTTAAGGTCCTATTCACACCAATAATGGACATAAAGCATGAAATAAATGAAAAGGAACCAGAGAATGAGGAATTAGAAGTGAGTATGGAAAATATTTAGCAGTGTACAGGGTACTTACAGCACGTCTGTGGCCACCTCCTCTAAGGCTCTGGCAGTGGTGAAAATGCTCTTGAAGCATGTACAGTAATCCAGTGTTGTGCTACACTTAATTCTTTGCACTGTGAGTTACAATTGTTTAACACTGCACATTCTGTTCTTAAGTGTGCCACACCAGTTTCAACCGCCTTGCACTCCACACTTAATCCTTTGCACTCTAAATTCTAATTTCTTAACACTGCACAAAACTGTAAATTCCCATGTGGTCATGGCGAGGAATTGCAGTTTATTCACAAAAACGAGCACGTGCGGCATCCATTGTGATGAACATCTACTCATGACGGTGGTTAGGCAGTAACTGGTGAGAGAGGAGGAAGGAAGGGGTGAGGGGTCATAGTAAACACAGCTGTTCGGCACCACGCGCCAATTTCAAATTATGGGTTGGAAAAAATTTGGATTTTGGGGGGTTTTTTTTTTTTTTTTTTTTTTTTTTTTTTTTTTTTTTTGGGTACTGAAGGTCCAGACCCACAATGTCCGGTAAGTGGAGAGTCCAGATAGTGGGCGTCCAGATAGTATAGGGATTACTGTATATCGGAAAAAGTCTGAAGGTAACTAGTAATAAGTGAAATATACAGACAAAGTGAACATCTTTAGTGTGTAAGATGGTAAAAAATAAGGTGTATAAAGTGTATAGTACAGTATTTAAAAAGTGTTTAAAATTAAGTTGTGGCGCTCCAGTCTGATAGGCCTGGTGCAGATTTATATCTAAGGGGTGGTTGGGGTTTATTGCTCATGTAATATCACTCAGGGATGAGTGAGGCTGGTCACTCTCATCTTAAATGTCAGGACCAACTTGCCTAGCCCCGGGCTCCTATGCTCCTCATGGGGCAACATAGGACTGGATGATGGATGGATGGATGGATGGAATAATAAAGTACTGCACTGTATATACAGTACATACATATCTAAGTCCGTTCATCTTCATTTGTCAGAGACTTTCATCCTTTGGCAGCTTATTTTATGTACTGGTGAAAGAGAAGTTTGAGATTGTAAACCTCTGCCTAGGCTGATCTTATGGAGATGTTACCTTGAAGTTTCTGTGCAAGCATTGTAGGCATTATTTATCGAGTCAGAAGCAAAATTGTTGAAACTGACACAAGCCCATAATGGTAAGGAACCCTTTACAAAACTCCTGGATCTGGAGGATGCTCCAGTTCACCACCAAAATCTACCAGTAATAAATTCTTCCTTGGGCGATACCCTACCCCTTCAAAAAATTTCAGCAAAATCCATTCATAACTTTTTGAGTAATCCTGCAAGCAGGCAAGCAAACCATCGCCAGCAAAAACATAACCTGCTTGGCGGAGGTAACAATACTACAGCTCTCCAGCCTTTCCACAGCACTTCTGCATGACTAACATCTTATTCTTACTGTGACTAAGCATTCAAGATGGAGATATGGCAATTTTAAGTCAAATAAAAGTGGAATAAGTACTATAAAGTATATAAGAAAAATTTCATACATAAACAACAATTCCTGTAATCAATCTGCTAAGCCTTCACTTGACCAGGACGATGAAACCACTTCTGCTGATACGAAGATATATAAATTAGGAACAATGAAAACCAATATCTATTCTGTACGTGATTATCTAATCCCCTAACAACTCACCTTACAAGCATTCTGCAGCTCCCGTAACTTGACTCGGTACACAAACTCATTTGTGATGTTGCGAGGATTACGTTTTTCTGTCAACTGGCCATGCTCTCGGTGCAGCACACCAATCTTGTCATGTAGTGACAGAAGCTGTGGGAGAAGTTGGTTCAACTGTTTTATTATGAAAGGGTGGTGGAAGGGGTTGGTGACCATCATCCATTTGCTGCCTACTTCTTTCCCCTTTACCATTCTTTTTCTATGTCTGCCCTCCTCTCTTTCCATTTCTTCCATCCTCCATTTTTTATTACAAGTACTCTTCTTTCCACTTAAGGTGACTACATTAATTGGCATGCTTAATAGTCTCCTGTAACTCTGGAAACAATTACAAATGCTGGGTAGTATCCATATAACCAAACAACAAGGTGATGTGGAGCCTACTGTGGTGCCCCTGTTAAATGCGTGGAGATGCAAATATATATACAGCATCCATCTAGGAACCAAATCTCCACACGCTTCCCTGCACCTCGCTGTGGCGAGGCGCTGTCTTCCACAAGGAAACATCAGTTCATTTCATGGGGCAGCCCTGCAGGGGCAGTTGCTTGCCAGTAAATGAAGGGTATGCTCTGCCATACAGAGCAGGGTTTCTCAGCAACAACAACAACAGCAACAACAACTATGAAAGGTCAATCCTTATCTGAGAGAGATCATCTGGAGGAGGGA
Organism: Coenobita brevimanus; assembly: GCF_032717465.1. Classification (NCBI taxonomy): domain Eukaryota; kingdom Metazoa; phylum Arthropoda; class Malacostraca; order Decapoda; family Coenobitidae; genus Coenobita; species Coenobita brevimanus. The sequence continues at coordinate 39,669,325 of NC_137013.1, read as the reverse complement.
AGACTATAAAACATGACATTTACTATGTGAGAGTTCATGGGAACTGCCTCTAACCCTTTCATTACACGAGATCTTTCCTAAACTCAGAAAAACCATCTGTGGGTGCCTAGAACAAAATACTGTACTGTTCAGTGACTGTCATCTCAATAAATGTGCCGGTATTACAGAATGTTTCAATCCAATTCACTATGAGCAGTATTTTTAAAGCTCAATAAAATCTTTAGAGGGCGACCAGGAAAAAAAAGTCATTATATTGAAAGGATTAATAAAATTTATAATATGGGATCATTTTCACTGATTCTTTATCGCAAGCTACTTCCTTACTGGAAAGAACATTACCTCTGCCCTTTGACCTATTAATTTCCTGCTCTGAATTTTATTTTGGTTAATATCTATCAATATCATTAGACTCAAGGAAACCCAATACTGTGGTCTGAAAATGTGAAAACTGTGGTCTGAAAATGTGAAAACTGTCATGATTAACATGCTGGTCAAGAATAAAAAACTTTGTAACTTATTCCAGCTTATGATGCATGACTCAATCAGCTCATAAAAATATGCCACAACCAAATCATTAACCTCGCCTGATTCAACTAATGAACCTGTCAGCTACAGAGTATACAACACAGGAAATGAAAAATGCTAAGTCATTAGGAATAATTTACTCCATACAGGGACAAAAGTTTAAACAGCTGTGAAACATTAATAAATGGAGTCTTCATCAGACTAGGTGCTAAATAACTTACAATAGTCTTACCTGTTACTCAGTGATTTCTATGGCACTTTAGTAGCAAAGATAGAGCATATTCCCTTCCCCATACTCTTTCTCTTTCACTAACTTCCTTTCTATCAACATGCACAATGCCATCAAGATAAGGCAGCTACTTCTACATTCCCTGATTCTTGGAAAGAAGCCAATATCCACCCAATTTCGAAGAGAGGAAGTTCCTCTGACCCCCTCACTACAGACCAATAACTATCATGTCTTCTCTTGGTAAAGTATTTGAGACTGTAATTAATATGCACACAGTTGAACATCTTGACTCCAACAACTTAATCAGTGATGGACAGTACTGTTTTTGCCACAAAAGATCCACTACTGATATACAGTACAATACTCAAACTCCTGACTCATACCATCCATCAGTCAACTGACCAACATGGAAAAACTCATACAGTAGCCCCTGATATTTCTAAAACTTTTGACAGAGTGTGGCACTGTTCCCTGCTCTCCAAACTCCCTTGCTATGGCCTAATATCTTCTGATCCTCTGATTTCTTCATATCTCAGCGACAGAAAGATAAAGAGTTAAAGAAGATGATGTACATTCCAATTTCCACTCGATTCATGCCCACGTGTCACAAGGATCAGTTCTGGCTCCAACCCTGTTCCTAATCCATATTAATGATCTATTATCCACCCCTCATAATTCCATCCATTCATATGCAGATGACTCAACACTTCACAGTTCACATTTCAACTACCATTCACAAAGTTCAGTACAGTATCTCTTACTCACAACTCAGTAAAGCAATCTCCATAAATCAAGACTTATCCAAGACCACCGAATGGGAACAAAACAACACTGTGTCATTTAATGCTAGTAAAACCAAACACATACAGATATTGCCTGATTGTTATATTACCTTCAATGCTACTAATATTCCCATCTCTAAATGTACTGAAATTCTCAGTGTCTCACTTAACAATGCCCTGAGCTGGACCTCTCATGTTAGATCACTTGCTAAAGCCGCTTCAAAGAAACTTGGATTATTGTAAAGAGTCTGTTAACTTCTTCACTTACCTATAATTTATGAGTCATGCACGCTCTCAGCTGGAAAACCGCTCACCCTTGAGGAATGGAAGTGGAAAGATTGCACTAAAACTACCAGACAAAATTCAGAACAAAGGTATTAGAATTATTAACACCCCGACTATTATAAATAAACTACCTCTCCTACATGCAAGAAGGAATGTTGCCTCCCTTGCATTATTTTAAAAACTTCTATGGCACATGCTCAGACGAAGTTGCTTCCACTGGCCTCTCCATGCCTTCCCCCGCACTTTACAGGCACCTCGTAGAGCTCATGACTAGACTGCCACACTGCCATATTGCAGAACTTCTGCTTGTCAAAATTCTTTTATTCCCCTAACTGCACCTCTTTGAAACTCATTTCCCTAGAGTGGTTTCCCCCCCAAACTTCAACCTACAGCTGTTCAAGTCCAACTGTTACAGATTTTTTATGAATGGAGGACACCTGTACTCTGGTCTAAGGATTTTTTTTTATTTCATTTGTTTTTCCTTCCTGTTCTGTTATTAAAAGAAAAAAAAAATCTAACACACTGACTTACTTTATTTAGTACAGTCTTCAGTTTCTCCTGCAGTTTAACCACAGTCTTCCAGTGTGTCACCTGTTTCTCCTTCACATGCTTCTCTTGAAGGCTGGAAAGACATGATAAGATTATGACAATACTGTACTGTGTCAAGCATATCAGTACTCTTTAGACACCTTTCACTATAAAAAAATATATATAAATAACAGTATATGGTGGTAATTTATTGACTTTATGTCCCTGTCATCACATACAGTAATAATCCAAGATGATGGTATGACACAGTGAGTTGTATGAGACAATGAGCTTTGTATGTTCAGGAAGCAAAGAACTATCCAAGGACAGTGTGCACACAGATGCACAGAACAATGGTTGCATTTGTTTTTGTTTTGTTTAAACCTGGCACCTATTGGAAGAGCTCATTCTCAGAGGTACTTCTGAAGCAATTTTGTTGTAATAATCATCAGTTTGTGACCTGACTGATGGAGCAGAGAAAATTTTTCAGACCTAAGTGGTAAGTTCATAAATCTGTAACAATTTTACTAGTCACACTGCAGACACATATAAAGAAGTGATGGAATGTTGTGGTGTTCCCATGGATATTCTTTCTTCGAAAGCATTGAGAAAAATACCCTGGGATGGTCTGGCCATGTGGAGAGAGTGCAGAATGAGAGGGTGATTAGGATAGTGTATGTGAGTGAGGTGGAGGGAGAAGGGGAAACTGAGGATGAGATGAAGGGTGAAAGAGGGGGGGAACATAAATGGGTGAGAGGGTGGCCTGATGGCAAAAGGGAGAGTGCATGGAGACAGTTCGTTTGTGACTGCTCCTTCCAGGAGTAAGGCACATGGATATGGGTAGACAGATGGACACTGCAGAGAGCAATTACCTCTAACAGTTTAATTCCTTTTCTAATTGCTAGATTCTCGCTTTCTCATGTGACAGGACTTGAGGGAGGAATGATTACTGACTACCACTGACCACACCCGGTCTTTCACTTGCGTGGGCAATAGAGATGTACTATCACTCATATATGTAGGAAGAACTACTGACAATGAGCCTCAACCTAAACTTACCGGTTGCCCCTTCACTGGCACGTCAAACGTACAGAGCAACTTCTCAAATCCAAATATCCAATTTCCGAAAACCTCTACTTTCCAAAACACAGTATATATTTATGTGATACAGGGGGACTGGTATCACCTGTCTGCACACAGTCAATGCATATTTGAAGAAAAAGTTTTATTTCTGAACATGTATAACAATAGGTAATCAATTACCAATACAAGGCACTGCACTGTATTCACTGATAATGATAGTCAACGTCTCATTACCTATCTTGTGAGTCTAAACTCCAGGATTTTCCATTTTCCATAAAACCCTTTAGACCCAAACATTTTGAATTTCAGTTTTTACTGTACTACCCATCCTTTTTAAGCATCCATGCCACACCTTCATCATCAAATACCACCATGTCTACACTCTCCATTCTTTGGCACCAACCCTCCCTGTATCATTCACATCTATACAGTAATACTATCACCATATTCCCATACACTCTCCATTCCTAGCTTCCAAACCAATCCTATTTGTCCACCACTACCATTATCTCATACCCTCTCTATACAATGCTGCCCTGGAGACTCACTTTATAACCCACTCAAGCCCTTCTCCAAGACTAATAGGCCGGTTGTCAATGTAGTTGAAGTCCAGTTGGTGAGAGAGGAAGCTTGTTGCCTCCAGCAAACGGTTGAACTCACGCTCTACCATCTCATCCTTGTCCTTCAGTACCTGTACACAATGATCGGGTACAAAAGTGTTAGATACAAACTATCAAAGCCCTATTAGGGCATTGCTTAAAAGTCTACAACAGTCAAGCAAATCACATCTGAAAAACACCAGTGAGAGGCAGAGATAGGGCCACTCCTACATGTGCTTCCACATTTAAAAATAAAGGAATATATACTGGAAAAGCAATGAAAGGTAAAAAATAATGGATCAAAGACAATGAAAAATGAGAGAACAATGGACAAATGATAATGAAAAATATGAAAATAATGGAAAAAAGATACCAATTAAAAATACTGTAAGACAATATTTGACTAAAACCAATGAAAAATAAGACTGCTGCATCCAATCTACTATAGCACTATCATACACATTATATATGTATATATATATATATATATATATATATATATATTGTTACGGAACAGAGAAAGATAACGTACACTTTCAGTGAGAATGCTAAAAATCACTACTGTCCCGTAAAGTTCCAGGTTCAAAACAAAAGAGTTAGGTAAAATTACAAGTTAAAGTTTAATGCTTAAATTAACAACAAAACATTCAGGACTCATAAGGATAATGTAATGGCAAAAACAGGTTAAATATATGGTTAACTGCAATAGCCTCTATTAACACGAAATTAGCAAGAGTAAATTTATCTAAGTCAGCCCTGATAAAATGAGATACCAGATAATACTCAGTGAATGCCAGATAAATAATTACAGATACAAACTATTATAAAAAATAACTGACATAAAGAACCCCACACGAATTACAAAAACTTCACTAGGCCTACAAATTAAACTTATGCTATACAGTACAAGAAAAAATGCAACAACAGTTATACTCAAATTACACACAGCTGCTAGATGGTTGGAGATTTCTTGAGCACTCACAATAATAATATCTGTACAGGGGAGGACAGAGATGTGAACAAAATGAGGAGCAGATCTAAGTGGCCATGATGCAGAGACTGAGCTCATTATATAGGAGCCAGGAGAGCTTGATACAACTTGTAATAAGGACGCGCAAATGAAGCCATGGGGACATAGAGTTGACAATCCCGCTCTGGACAACAGAGAGAACGACTTACTCTACTATAACGGTAGAAGGGGGGACTGAGGCAGAACACGCTCGTGATCAAACATGCAGCATACTGTGCGTTAAAATTACACAAAGGATGATGAAATCATAGGCTATGTAACACCTCCCCACAAAGAAAAAGAAATTTACAAAGGAAATTTCTTATTACTCTAAAAACAATCTGTCTAAAGTCTAGATAAGCAATCTGCAATAACATTTTCTTTCCCCTTGACATGTTGTATGTCTAATGAATACTCCTGAAGAAGTAGACTCCATCTTGTCAATCTCTGATTTTTATCTTTAAACTTACTAAGGAATTTCAGTGGGTTATGATCGGTATAAATGACTATGGGGTCAAAACCAGAACACAAATAAAATGAAAAATGCTGTAAACCCAAAATCAAGGCCAAAAGCTCTTTCTCAATAGTTGAGTAGTTCTTTTGAGGTGGAGTGAACTTCTTACTGTAATAAGATACAGGATGTTCAATACCCTGATCATCCTCTTGCAGCAAAACAGCCCCAGCTCCTGTATCACTTGCATCAACAGCCATCTTAAAAGGCTTAGCAAAATTTGGAGTAGCGAGCACTGGCTGACTTAATAGAATAGCTTTAAGTTTGTTGAAAGAGGATTCACAGTTATCGGTCCAGACAAATTCAACTCCCTTTTTCAGTAGGTCTGTAAGTGGTGATACAAGAATAGAAAAGTTAAGAACAAATCTCCTGTAATAACCTACCATTCCCAAAAATCTTTGTAGCTCTTTCCTACTTTTAGGTCTGGGAAGATCACTTATAACCTGAACCTTAGCTCCTGGTGGTGCAACATGTCCATCACCAATTACATACCCAAGGTACTGAACTTTAGCTTGACCAAACTCACACTTTGATAAATTAGCTACAAGATTAGCATGAACTAAACGGTCAAGAAATTTACTGACATGGCATAGGTGATCTTTCCAGTTGTCACTGAAGATTAATACATCATCAATATAAACAACACACCCTGCCAAACCCTCTGTTACAACATTCATGAGCTTCTGAAATGTGGCTGGTGCATTCTTCATACCATACGGCATTACAGAACATGCAAAAGCCTTTCCTAGTGTTACAAAACATGAGATCTCCCTAGCACGTTCAGTCATAGGTACTTGCCAGTATCCCTTTAACAAATCAAACTTACTTATGTACCTAGCCTTTCCGATCTTGTCTATGCAATCTTCCACACGAGGGAGAGGGTAAGTGTCTGTTTTGGTTATCTGATTAACACGTCTGTAGTCGATGCAAAGCCTCTGTGACCCACCTGGCTTAGGGACTAGAGTGACAGGAGAACTCCACTCGCTCTGACAGGGCTCAATCATCTTGTGGTCCAACAGGTAGCCAAGCTCCTTCTGGATGAGAGGAACTTTCACTGGGTTCACACGGTAAGGAGGCAATTTAATTGGCTTTGCGTCTCCAACATCGACATCATGCATCAACACAGTGGTTCTTCCTGGAGTGGCACGGAACACTTGCGGGTACTCCTGCAGTAATGCCGAAAACTCCTGCCTTTCCTTGGGTGGTAGATGAGAAAGCTTAGTCTGGAGATCATTCATGATATCAGGATTCTTCCCCAAACTATCACTCAGGCTCATACTGCATGGGAGAGCTTCATTTGCAGACTCGGGTGGAACAGCTACAGTGCAGACTGGATTATTTTCGTCCCGCCTGTGATATAACTTTAGCATGTTGATGTGACATAGTTGCTTGCTCTTTCTACGATCTGGTGTGGCAATGACATAGCTGACATCACTGAGTTTCTTCTCCACGAAATAAGGGCCACTAAACTTGGCTTGAAGAGGTTGCCCATGAACTGGTAGCAGAATCAAAACCTGATCTCCTGGCTGAAAGTGGCGTAACCTGGACTTCTTATCATACCAAGTCTTCATCTTCTCCTGAGCAGCTCCTAAATTCTCTCTCGCCAGCTGTAAAGCAGTGGACAGCCGTTCTTTGAAATTCATCACATACTCCAGCAGGTTGACGTCATCTTCCTCCGACAGCCAGCATTCCTTGAGTAGCTTAAGGGGTCCTCTTACTTCATGGCCAAACAGTAGTTCAAAAGGTGAGAAGCCCAGTGATTCATTTGGAGATTCTCTTGCAGCAAACACAACGAATGGAAGACCTTTATCCCAGTTTTTCTGATGTTCCAAACAGTATTTCTTAAGCATCGATTTGAGTGTTTGATGATATCTCTCCAACGCTCCTTGGGTCTGGGGATGGCAAGCTGAAGAAGCGATCTGGGTGATGCCCAACTCTTTCAGAGACTGTTTGAAAACGTTTGACATGAAATTACTTCCTCGGTCTGAATGTACCTCCTTAGGCAGACCAAACTTTGTGAAGAACCCTAGCATTTCCTTAACCACGTTCTTGCTGAGATATTTCTAAGTGGAATGGCTTCAGGATAACGAGTAGCCATATCAATCATGGTCAACACATAAGAAAATCCTGAAGAAGTCTTAGGAAGAGGGCCCACAATATCCACCAATACACGGGTGAAAGGCGCCTCAAAAGGAGGAATGGGAACTAGAGGTGCAACCTTTTCGGTCTGATTACACTTCCCCACAACTTGACAGGTGTGACAAGACTTACAATACCAGGAAACATCCCTGAAGATACCTGGCCAGTAGAAGTGTTTCAAAATGCGTGCCACAGTCTTCCTCACTCCAAGGTGTCCTGCCAAACTGGAATCATGAGCCACTCTAATGATATCCTGCCTACAAACACGAGGGATGACAACTTGATGTACAACCTCCCATTCACAGTCGGCTGATGCTGTTGGGGGTCTCCAATTCCTCATAAGTACTCCTGACTTTACATAATAACAAGTAGAAGCACCAGCTGACTCTTCCTCACTGCAAGCAGAGTTAGCTAGACCTTTCAACTCAGGGTCAGCAACCTGCAACTCAACCAACTCTTGACGAGACAAATTATCAACACTACGGGGTACTGCCTCATCTGGTGAGTGGTCCAAATTAGCAAGAAAAGTGTCAGCTAGGATAACATCATCATCATCATTATCCTCTAAATCACCAGTAACTTTAGACTTAGCCCTAGTGACAGCACATGCAGGGAACACATCAGGGACATCACAATCCTGGGACGCAGCCACTGGCTCACTAGACAACTGAGGAGCTGGACACACTTGACTTCCACCAATATCATTTCCAAGTAAGAAAGTTACACCTGACATTGGGAGTGTCTCAACCAACCCAACCATAACAGAACCATTAACAAAACCAGACTCTAAATTCACTCTGCACAGAGGAACAGAGAAGTAATTATTCCCTACACCTTGTAAGATTACAGTTTCATCAGAGGAATCAAAATTAGAGCCTAGAACACTGGTCAGCATAAGGGATTGGCAAGCACCTGTATCACGATATATTTTAACTGATTTCCTGTCATTACTGTCCAGAGGACTGACAAAACCATCAGACAGGAAATTAGCACATGAACTCTTGAGAGTGTCACCCACGTTACTGCTCAAAAGAGGAGCTCCATCATGAGAATTTAAGTTACCCCTCAAAGCAGGTTCAGTTAACTCAGTTAAAGAATTCTGGGAACTCTCAAGAGTGGACACTAGACCAATTGACTGAATATTTAAAGACTCCTTTTTGTTCACATCACGCTGTCTCCTGAAACATCTCTCCGTAGTATGACCAAGCTTACTACAATACAATAAGTACATTTACTTTTCTGAAATCTAGAGGTGAAGCTGGTATTTACTTCCTGAGAAACATCATCCTTATTCTCTTTCCTGTTACCTGTACTCTGAGTAGAGGCAACGTACTTACTCTCAGCTTTCCCTTTTTCTCTAGAATATCTCTTGTGAGTGAGAACATACTCATCAGCTAAAACTGCAGCATCAGACAAATTATCTATTCTTTTCTCATCAAGATATAGGCTTACATCTTTACTAATACACCTTTTGAAATCCTCCAGCAAAATCATCTGCTTAAATTTACCAAAATCAGAATCCACATTCTTAGAATTTAACCACTGCTCTAACAAATCTTCTTTGATTTTTGCATACTCAACATGGGATTGCTTATCTTGCTTGTAAGTTGTCCTAAATTTTACTCTATAAGCTTCAGGAACAAGCTCATAGGCCTTAAGAATCAAGCTCTTAACTACATCATAATTATCAGATTGATCCTGAGGCAAAGATGCATAAGTTACTTGAGCTTTACCGGTGAGAACAGTTTGAAGGAGTACTGGCCAATACTCCTTAGGCCAATTAAAACCTGTAGCTACCCTCTCAAACAACTGAAAATACTTTGTTAAATCAGATTCATTAAAAGGAGGGACAAGTTTAACATTTTTAGCCACATCAAAACCATCAGAGCTAGATGATCCAGTTCCACCTTGTTTCATGCGATACTCATGGTCTGCCTGAATCCTAGCAATTTCAACTTGTGCCTCAGCCTCCTTAGCTTTTGCCTGAAATTCAGCCTCCTTAGCCTTAGCCTCCTGCAGGGCTAGCTGTAACTTAGCTAATTCAATCTGCGTTTGCTCATTTGGAGGAGTTACATTAAACAAGCTTTTATTAATCATGCCAACAATTTGATCTTTAGAATGATGAGAGTGAACTGCAATTCCCAATTGTTGAGCAACAAGCTTAAGTTCATTCTTTGTTCTGTTTTCGATATCACATACTGTTTGCACATTTGACAAAAAATCTTTGGCTTCATCAAGTGTAGAAATAGTAGCCATCATGAATATATCACAGTCACAAAATATCAAACAATATCCTTATGATAATATCCTGAATATCCTGATATGAGGTCGCCAAATTTATGTTACGGAACAGAGAAAGATAACGTACACTTTCAGTGAGAATGCTAAAAATCACTACTGTCCCGTAAAGTTCCAGGTTCAAAACAAAAGAGTTAGGTAAAATTACAAGTTAAAGTTTAATGCTTAAATTAACAACAAAACATTCAGGACTCATAAGGATAATGTAATGGCAAAAACAGGTTAAATATATGGTTAACTGCAATAGCCTCTATTAACACGAAATTAGCAAGAGTAAATTTATCTAAGTCAGCCCTGATAAAATGAGATACCAGATAATACTCAGTGAATGCCAGATAAATAATTACAGATACAAACTATTATAAAAAATAACTGACATAAAGAACCCCACACGAATTACAAAAACTTCACTAGGCCTACAAATTAAACTTATGCTATACAGTACAAGAAAAAATGCAACAACAGTTATACTCAAATTACACACAGCTGCTAGATGGTTGGAGATTTCTTGAGCACTCACAATAATAATATCTGTACAGGGGAGGACAGAGATGTGAACAAAATGAGGAGCAGATCTAAGTGGCCATGATGCAGAGACTGAGCTCATTATATAGGAGCCAGGAGAGCTTGATACAACTTGTAATAAGGACGCGCAAATGAAGCCATGGGGACATAGAGTTGACAATCCCGCTCTGGACAACAGAGAGAACGACTTACTCTACTATAACGGTAGAAGGGGGGGACTGAGGCAGAACACGCTCGTGATCAAACATGCAGCATACTGTGCGTTAAAATTACACAAAGGATGATGAAATCATAGGCTATGTAACAATATATACACTCAACCCCCGGCTATCACGGGTTCTGCTACAGCATATCTCGCTATCACGCCTACATAAAAAACTACCCAAATACCTTTATCATGCACTAAATGCCTGCTATCGTTCACCGCAAATGTTCGAAAATTTCAAAAAGGCCAGGCTCCAGTGCTCCGCCCAGCCAACAAAAGCTTCATTCCGTGATTGGTCGTGTGACGTCAGCGCCAGCCAAGCACTGATTGGCCGCCCGACTGAGTCTCCTGCCCTCCAAACCATTCAAGTGTGCGCCCTCAGACCGTGAACAGTGATAGCAGGAACAATAACCTTTTTTATGATAGGACCATGGCCAAGTACCCCCTCCCCGTCCCCCTACCATCACCCAACATAATGCTGCGGCACCTGGCAGGGAAGTAAAGAAGAGGAAGAACCTAAGTTATGCAGATAAACTGGAAATATGAAACTTATAGAGAGAGGTGAGACCAAGCAAAGTGTGGGGAAGAAACATAACATCAATGAATCAACTGTGAGGGGTATTTATAAGAACTGTGATCACATCATAAAACATGCTCATTTTTAGACTATTATATATTAATATGTGGTACAAAAAAAGTATCTTAGGGGTAAATATTGAGGTCATGGCACCAATTAGAATTATTACCCTAAGTTCTTCAATTCGGCTATCACGGTTTCGGCTATAGCGCAAGCATAGCGGGACCAATTGGGAGTGATAGCCGAGGGTTGAGTGTATATACATATATTACCCCTCCAATGGTTGCAAATTATATGTGATTACTTGTTTATTAACACTAAAGAAGCATTTGTAAAGCAATAACAATAAACAATAAAAACAATTTGGGGCATGTCACAGGCTTGGCTAGCTAAGAGGGTTGCATAGGTGGAGGGTGCAACAGTCACTTAATTATGTAAAGTTCTGCACTTATTTACTTCATTTTACAATAAATAAAACTAAAATGTAACACTTGGAATATAATAAACTAAAATGTAGCACTTGGAATATAAGAAACTAAATTTTAACCCTTCGAATAAACACCAAGTCACAACTCTGTCAGTGTTCAACTTACAGGAAATTCTGCCTTCTGCATGGCCGACTTATCAAGGTTTACTGTAAAACAATCTGATTTAGCCTACAATCTGAGGCCTTATCAAAAGTGCTAAGAGGCACTACAGGAGCCTTTACCTGGCGCAGTGCCTAGTGGTGACACAGGATGGCATGGACGAGCCTGAGTATGTGGATTCACAAGTGAAGATAACTCTGCAGACCTTCAAAAACTACAAGTAGCTGAATGGCATGCTGAACTGGGCTGACGCATGAATGCGAGTGCCATTAAACACTAAAAAATGGCTGGACCAAGGTGCTGGGCCTCCTCAAAGGGAACAAGTCCACCTTCAAAGCCAACAGATGTGGCAAGTATTCTCATTTCCGTCAAGCAAGGGAACACTGATGTTCACACTCTAAATGAATGGCTATACAAGGACAGTAGAGTATCAGGCTACCACCACTTGATGGATGAGGAGATACCAGCAGAGGTGCAAGTTCCTGAAGAGGCTCAGGAAGAGGAGAAGCCAGAAGAAGAAGTGTCTGGGCCCCCTTTGGCAGCATGCACTGATGCAGCCAATACTCTACTCTGGTATACTGACAAGAAGGGAGGAAACATTTTGAAGCAATACAAGTCTTTACATGTCATAAGGCTCGTGCAGATACTGGAACACCAAATTGGAGGGGCACAACGAAAGATTTCTGAATTCTTCAGATCATCATCAAGATAAAACAGCCCAGCGCACTGCCTGATTCCAGCAACATTTCTATGGCACTGACTATGTCAGCCAATTTTCTCCCTCCACCCTCCTCAGATGATCAAGTCCCAGCTGCTCCAGGTCTCTCTCTCCTGAGCTGTCTGTCGTGGAAAGAATTACCACCATCCACCAAGTGACACCTTTTTATTGTTAATGGGTTTAAACTGTGTAAATATGTGAAATCAGTGTGCGGCAATGATAAAAGACATGAATGTATACTCGGTGATCAGGCTTATGAGGACTGTGTGGGGATGTGGAAAAGACTATGTTTGAAGTTACTGTTCTATATTGTTAAGTGTATAAGATTGGTGTACCATATGTACTAAGTGACGAGCACATAGAGCAGCCAGTCATCACAGGTGGAGCAGCCAGTCACCAAGCACAACGAGGAGGACCAAAGTCACAAGGTAAACAAAATCCATTTCCTCTTGTATTTCTCTTCTTTTCATTACTGTCTACTGAAATGAGGGCCAACATTACTTCTCTATTGCTTATTGATCTATTATATATAAAGGAACACAGGTCACATACATAGTGTACCGATTTATTTATGCCTCATAATTTGTCTTACGTGGGGCACCTACTGGGCCTTTTTCATACACAGGAGACCCTCACTAGCACAAACCTCGATATAATGGATTTTTAATTTAACAAATGCATCACAGCACAACAAATTTTCATCGCCTATACTGAACAGACATTGCTCATTAACCCGCCCCATCCCGACCACTTTTCCACCACTGACTCCCCCCCAATCCCATTAGGAAAAAATTTTTTTTGGCTCAAACCTTCGCTTTTGGTGAGAAACATCGAAAATTCATAGAGAAATCGCTCACCTGAGGTTTAAAATACTCGATACAGGTAGGAGTACCTCCTTAACTTACTGGGTTTTCTATCAGGATGGCACCAAAGAAAACGAGTTCTATGGGAATATAACTATTTCACATCACTCATAATCGGTATTTATTTATTTACTTGGTACGAATTTATATGTAGTACGAGAGTATATTGGTTTTCAAGCAGTAATATAGGCATTATAAGCATTGTTTCACTCACTAATACCTGACCTTTTTTTGCCACATTACCTGATCATCATTTCTAACTGTTTCTTCCTCTAATGCTATGTAAAGTTTGTTCTCCACATTGTCATTGATTGGGGAATCACTCTGGCCCTGAATTTCGTACCGTGGCATGACATGGCTATACTGGCCAGGTCACTGATAACAGGTGAATTGCTGAGACAATGGCATGCGGGGGGGGGGGGTCATGCTGGGTAAGGCATTGTCCCTGCCTGGCATCTTGTAGAGGAAGGTGTCACGTGTATACGTACCAAAAATCACTTGCGAAAATTGAAAATTGTGCAAATTAGGGGCCTTGCAATTTTTTCGCGTTTATGTACGTTGACGGGATTGGCAGTGACAAAACGTGTGGACGTTAAAGAACGTCGACGGGACGCCGCGGGTTAAATGGGACCGCACAGCATATACTGTATGTGTTCCCTACCCTTTATACTTGACCTGGCCAGAAACTGCCCTCTCCCCATTGTGACTGGTGAGCTGTAATAACAGATCACAGTAATACTATACTAGTCATGAAGAACTGGTATGAAAATGTTAAATAAGCTTCAAAGGGGCAAAAGTATTGGCCAAGTTAGTGTAAATGGTTATAGTACTAATTTCTGTTCAAATGCAGTATGTGCTTAAATTCCCACCTGGGGTGGGGTGGCTTGGATTTAACAAATTTTTGGCTTGAATGAACCTGGCTTCCCCCCAGTTAATCCATTATAGCAAGAGTCTACACCAATCCTAGGTGCGATATACTGTAGTAGGTCTCTATCGGACATTTTATAGGACAACTTATTGAATATATTGTCCATCTATTCCCTCAATTACTCCATTATAACAAGGTCTCACAATACTTGTTTTCTCTTTTTTACTAAAATACCCCAGCCTATTAATCTGTGTGTTAGGGTGTTAGTCCATTACAGTACATTGTAAAAAACAAAACTTCAAGGGGCAATTATATATGGTCTCACCGTGTTGCCATTGGACTCATACAGGGGACACTTCTGTTTGATGCGGACCAGCTCCATGTTGATCTGCTTGGAAAGAACATTGACAGGATTTCCTCCCAGCCCTGTCACCACCATGGCACCCAGATCTGCAATGTATGGGCCCTTGCGGAACGTGGCAATCCTCCCTCCAACACGGTCCTGGGACAAGGAATAATGGCTAAAGGGTTGTCATCATAATCATCATCATCACACATATTCTCATTTAACCCCTTCAGTCAGAGGACAATTTAGTATTCTTTCTTTTTTTGTACTGTTAGTGATTTTTTTAAACTTACAAAGGACCTATGTTAGTAAAAGTGTTAACTGAAGAATGTATAAAACCCTTGCAGAATCAATAGTTTCTTCCAAACAAAATAAAATCATCTGCTTGTACCAAGAACAAAACTGCATCATGCTGAATAGGTTAAAGATCAGGCAAAAAAAAAAAAAAAAAAAAAATTTCCTGTACACCAGGAAATCATTTACTACGCTGGGTGGTAACCATATAACCAAATTAGGGCGCCTGATGATTTAGTGGGTAATTAAAGCGCTCCAATCAAATTGAGCCAGAGCAGGTTTATAACCAAGGGGCGCTTGGGATTTACTGCTCACATAATGCCACTGAAGGATGAGTGAGGCTGGTCTCTCATCTTAAACATCAGGACCAACTTGCTAGCTCCTGGCTCCTACTGTACACTCCTCAAGGGACAACACAGGATCAGATGATGATGATGAAGTACTGTACAAGGAAAAGATTGTTGAGATAGGACACTTCCAGCCACACTTCACCCAGCACCTTGCAGGAAAGACTGCATGGCATTAAAAAAATATTATGTCACTTTAAAATGCAAAGATCAATTACAGTTCCCGATGGACTTCCGATACAAAAACGCCAGGTTGGGATGAAGGTCATTAGCTCTGTGCAATTTCAAATCTTCAAGAGATGGATGGTTATTTCTGTGATGAAATACCATCAGGGATGCAGGCTGGCCAGCTCCCCTATTAATGTTCTAGATTTCAGCGGCCTTGTTTTGGCCCTTATATGTAGAAATGGGTAATATGGAATTGGCAGTTATAAGTTTACCTTTACAACCAGTAACAGCACATGTTCTTCCAAGAGCATTTACAATAATGTTTCTCTGCCCCTATCAATGCCTTCAGTACTATTCTAGCCAAAAAAATCTCAATTTCGGTGGTAGCATTTGGCATTAACTGTAGGGGGATATACGCTGTAATGGAGGTCTTATCAACAAATCACTATTACTCTTCCACACCTGATGCATACAATTCAGTCCACCCTTATCCTTCTCTACAACAGATGCCAAATACTGCCAACCCAGTTGAGATACCTTCGGCCAGAACTGTAGCTACATGGAAACATCTTTCCTACTACAAAACCCACCAGTGCCCCTATACTGACACACACCACTTAACCACTCACCCTGGACTCCAACACTATGACCTCAAAGCCAAACGAGCTGAGTTGCTGTGCTGCTGCCAGACCTGCGATACCAGCCCCAATCACGATTACACTTCCATACTTTTTCTGAGGCAGTGGCTGTGGATAGAAAGAGCTGATGTATTACATAAAAAAGCATATCATCATCATCATCATCACCATCCCAATCCTAACTCTCACCTAGGCTAAATGATGAGGTGTAGCAAAAAAAAAAAAAAAAAAAAAAAAAAAAAAACAATCAAACAACATGTCTTCTGAAATGGTCCACACAAATCACTCACAACATCTAAACGTTCAAAATCATGGCTCTTCCTCAAAAGCACTGCCATATGTAGTCCTCCATACTTTTCCTGTATTTTTCATCACAGATACACTTCATATACATTTTGGGATTATCATTCTGTCAGCTACCAACTCCAAACGAGGGTGCTAAACCCTTACCATGTGTTTTTCTGTACATTTCAAGCTCTTGTCTGTTCTTTACCTTCCTCAGTTTTGCATACCCTGATTTTTCACATATTAATTTACCATATCTATCCATTTTCATTTGCCTACCAGACCTCTACCCACCTTCAAACTCACCTTTATCTACCAATACTCTTATCAACTAATCTTTGACCATATTATCCATCACACCACTCCATCTGCACACACACTCAACTTCTACCATTTGATCAATAAATCTCCTTACACCACACCTTTCATGCATCTCTGTATTATTTAACTTGTTCACTTAATGCAATTGTACACATTCCTTCACAGTATAAAACAAAAACAAAAACAAAAACAAAACAAAAAAAAGACTGTGACTTGGCCAATCATATCAATAAACAACAGTTGTTTTCATTGCAGACACTGACTTGCACACACACACATTACAGCTATATGACAAAGTTAATCAAGCAACAACATGCACTATCATATCCTTACCTTGCCATTATCATCATCATCTACTTAAACTTCATTATCCTAACTATTTCTCCCACCAAAGTATAGGTAAAGTATGATCCACTCTACAAAACAGAAGGTATGAAAGGAGGAAAAGTATCAAGAGAATGCCCAGAGAAATGGGCCACACACTCATTCAAGACCATCTGAACACATTATTTTTAGGATTTTCCATAACAGATGCACTTGCCTTGACACGTTTGAAAATGCCAAAATTGATGTAGCCATGACGCTGAAGGTAAGTATGGATACGGGCACACAGAACACCCTCGGAATTGAAGGGAGCCTCCAAGCCAGCCATTACACCTTCGTAAGTCAGCTCCTGTAGTGGTGACTCTAACCACATCTGCAGCTGTTGTGTAACAGGAGGCAAGAGGCAGGTGAGTGCAGGCAGATGGATAAGAGGTGATAGTGAAAGGACAAATTACTAGTGATAAATGCATCATGCTATGTGAGAATGGCAGTGGGTGGAAGACGGTGGCAGAGTTTAAGGAAGATGGAGGCACTGGTGAGCATGAGCAGACAGCGGGTGAGTGTAAGGTGGAAGGTGACAGTGAGTAGGTGTATAGTGGAGGGAGACAGTGGGTGTGTGTATGGTGGAACAATACAATGGGGATGTGTACTGTGGAGGGAGACAGTGGGTGGGTGTACCGTGAAGGGAGTTAGAGGGTAAGTGTATGATGGATGGAGTCAGTGGGTGGGTGTATTGAAGAGGAAAACAGTGGGTGAGTGTATGCAGGAGGGAGACAGAAAATGAATGTTGGGTGAAGGGAAGCAAAGGTGAGTGTAAAGTGGAGAGAGACAGTGGATGAGTACATGGTGGAGGGAGGCAGCAGGTGAGTGTATGGTGGAGGAAGATAATGTGTGAATGTATGGATAGAAATGAGTGAGTTTAAGGGAAGAAACAGTTAGTGTAAGGAGGGAGACAGTGGGTGAGTGTGTGCTGAAGGAAGACAATGTGTGAGTGTATGGAGGGAAGTGGCTGAGTGTACTGAGGGAGACAACTGGTCAGCGTATGAAGGGAAACAGTAAGTGTAAAGGGGAAGGCAATGGTTAAGTGTACAAAGGGATACTGTGAGTGAGTGTACAGAGGGAGATAATCGGTAAATGTATGAAAGGACTCAGAGAGTGAATGCATGGTGGCATGAGGCAGTGGGTGAATATATGGTGGGAAGACAATGGATGAGTGTATAAGGAGATGGTGTGTGAGTGTATGGACACAGTGTGCAAATGTAAGGTAAAAGGAGGCACAAAAGGAGTGAGGGAGAAGTAGGCCTATACTGGTGTTTAGAGGGTAGTCAGGGAAGGGTGTAGGGATGAGGGAGAGGAGAGTGGGTAAGTGTAAGGTGAGAGGCACAGGAAAGTGTAAGGAGGAGTGAGAAGGGAGTGGTAAGTGTGTGTGCTAAAGGAAGTGCCCAGTGAGTGATGATACAATATATTAATGTGTGACTGGGAGTATAAGGGAGGACGATTGGATAATACCATATGGTAGTTATGTGTGGGAGATGACAGTATGTTAACTAACTTCCAATATATAGCAAATTCACACTTAAGTTATAAGAACTTAGAAAGTGCAATGCTACACAAACCCTTTCATCCAAGGATGTGTTATTTGGGGACATTATTGTACTTATTGTGCAAGAATTAAAGATCCCTAGGTTTAACCCTTCTATTTTGATGTCTCTTCTGAGCTGAGCAGAAATGTCTGAAGGTAAGGGAGGGGGGCATATACAAGAATTAAAGTGGTTCAAGGATGCTGCATGAAGAAAAATATTTATACCTGTCAATACTTTAATCTTATTATTATTTTTTTTAACAACAGGCCATTACAGTCAGCTTTGGAAAGGCCTCCAGTATTAAAGGGCTTAATAATGGATTTATCCAATGCCACCTGTTTGATGTCACTTCCAACTTTAATACAATTACCTGTATGTACCATAGCAATAGTAGGAGAACATCTAAAGTCAGTCTTAATTACTGTATTTTCAAGTCAGCAATGTGTTTCAAAATATCATGACTTTATCCATAAAACTGGTACTGTAAACTAGGTAAACTAGCAAGGCAGCTTTCTGAAGAACAATTAAACTTTAATACATCGCTTGTCTGGAACTTTCTGGGAGCTGTTAGCAAGGAGGAACATGAAAAAGTAAAACAATAATAATATTGTAATAATAATAATCCATTCATCATCCAATTGTACGTTGTCCTATGAGGAGCGTAGGAGCCCGGGGCTAGGCAAGTTGGTCCTGACATTTAAGATGACAGTGACCAGCCTCACTCATCCTGGAGTGGCATTATGTGAGCAATAACCCCAACCACCCCTTGGATATAAACCTTCACTGGCTCAATCCTGTTGGAGCGCCATAATTACCCACTAAACCACCAGGTGCCATAATTTGGTTATATGGTTACCACCCAGCATAGTAAGTGGTTTCCTGGTGCACAGGAAACAATAATAATAATAATAATAATAATGATAATAATAACAACTCACTGTACTTCCTTAGGGTGAATGAATTAACAATAAAACTTACTATTCTGTTTCTAATGTGGAGGAAGAGCCTGTGTGTAGGTGGCGGACTCTTGACAATGTCCGAGAAGAGGGAACCCTCCAGTGTAGTAAGTTTGTCTGCTGGCATCCGACTTTGGAATGCAGCTCCTTCCAGTCCCACTGTCAACAATAGGGTAAAACGGGGTAATTTCGCCGTGATGGCAATAATTCCAACTGAAAGGCCCATGGCTCCCAAACTATTGCATGGATTCAGTTTCTGTTGGGCTTAGGTTTTAGTGAAATGCCGGCCTAAAAATGTCATTTGAAGTTTGGATCCACAATGCAAAAAAATGGCATTGGAGAAATGAAATTGTTAACCGAAAAATTTCAGCATTTATTGCATCAATAAAAACTGGAAAATGAAAAAAAAAATCTATTTACCCATTATTTACATGTTTCAGGTTAAAAGTGGTTCAGAACTGTTTGTACTGTTTACACACACACACACACACACACACACACACAAAACAGTATCCTGCCAGGCACTCATGCCATGGGAGTCCCCCCAAACAAAGTACCAACTGTGAAACAATCAGTGAAACAATGATGGATGCCATCAGAGTAAAGTTCACCCAATACATGGCATTGGCCCATCTGTATGGCAGCCTAGACTACCTAAGCCTAGCTATAATCAATTGTGTATGAAATGTAGTTTGGTATTATAACAATAATACTGTAATATATTACAACAATAATAACAACAAATAGTTCGCAGCGTAATTACCCTGTCGGGTAACTCTGCCGCAAGACACTTTTTTTCAGAAATCTATGGCTTGGCCTTTTATTTATTTATTTTTTTTACAATTACAGGTACCTTTAGCAGAAAGGTTGAATGTATAGATATGACAATAAAAATGTCCACATTCCATATGTGGCGGCTTGTATTTAACAAAACCAGCGTTCGCGGTTAAATTACCCCGTTTCACCCCATTATCATCCTTGTCATAAAGAAATATGATCATGATCATCATTAGGACCCTTTTTTCCCATATACAGATGGGGTGGGGTATGGTACAGAAAACCAGGAAACAGAAATCACAAAAAAGGAAGACCTGTCCTCACCATGCCCAGTGAAATGGTCTAGACACAGATACATTCACTCATCATTCAAGCCCCTGGAGTCATGACTCTACAGTACGGTACACATACTGTATTCATACAGTATTCTTATTCTTATGTTTTTATAATTCACTTCACATAATGAAAATCACAAAACCTATATGTTCATACTGTTAAGCCTGTGAGGTGGAATCACATAGTTTTGTTTCATTTTTGAAGGCTCCAACATGCTTGCATGCGTCGCCCTTGGTCACCTAATGACGGCTCTCCATGCTGCTCGATCTGGTAGCTTCCCTATTCAGTCCCTTATCCCTGAGGTCACACTACATGACCTTGCCCCAGGTCTTTTTGGTCTACCTCTCGCAACCCTACCCTTAGCATTAACACTTCTCAATTTCTGCACCATATTATCATCCCCCATCCTCTCCACATGCCCAAACCATCCTAATCTACCTCTTCTCATCACAACAACGATATACTCCAGTCCCATCTTACCTCTCAAATCTTCCATCGTAAGCCTAGTCCCCCTAGGCCTCACACTCAGGGACTCACTGCACATTCACCTAATCGTTGTCATTTCTGTATGTTTAAGCCTACGAATATCCTCTTCCTTTACTGCCCAGGCCTCATTACCATACAACATTACACTCCTAACACAAGCTGCATATAAAGATCCCTTAGCACACAGGGAGAGCACTCTCGATGTCAGGAGGGGCAACAGCTCCCTGTACTTCTTCTAACCACTCCACTCTACCCACAGAGCTAGCTCCAGCCTCACCTCCAGCACATAACATGTCTCTATCTATTGCCAGAATCCTTAATCCCATAAGGGGGTGGCCACAAACAAATTGCCTCCATGTCGCCCTGTCCCTCACCCTTTCACTGCCCTGCTCCAAACTCACACCCCTGGATATACTTCTCCACTCCATCCCTACATCTCATCCTTGGCCTCCCCCTCCCTCTGCCCCCCTCCACCTCACTCACATACACTCTCCTTGTCACTCTCACTCTCCATTCTCTCCACATGGTCAAACCACTTCAATGTGTTTCTCCTAACGCTTTCTATCATATCCACATCCACACCACAACGCTCCTTAACACGTCTCCTAAATAACAAATCTCTTTCACACACTCAAGAGACTCACCAGCAAGTTCAATCCTTTCAAGCCTAACAATTTCCACCTGCTCTCCCCGAAACACTTGATAAATACTTTTATATTTTAATCCCAAACCCCTGACAATGTGGCATAAAAACTCAAAAGGGAAGTAAATGAAGCTCTCAATACAGCCAGAATGTCCTGATATCCTCTGCACCATACAGCTTCTGTTCTAGCATGTACACCTTAGAAACAATACACTGGCCCTTCAAAGTAATAAATCTATGATATTCATCTGGACAAATATTGGTTATACGGTACATATACAGGCATAATGCGGCTGACAAAAAATTTCATACTCAATACCTATAAAGGAGTCTTTGCATAAAATGAATAATCCTTGGAAATAACACATAACCGATAATTCAAAAACTTACATTTTCCCTTTACAGCAGGTGTATTACACAAAATGAACTAGCCAACAGAACAAGAGCTATAATATACATTACTGGGCATTTATATGACAAGGTCAGAAAAATCTGCAGCGATCACCAGTGGGACTAAAGTCATACCTATGTCTTTCACGGTCAATGTACCGTATATACTAACCAAGTACACACTGACAGCACCCAGACGTCCCCTTTATCAATCAGATGGGATACAGTCCCTAAGCGGGGCTAAATAGATGTACAGTTCACAGGAAATACCAGTAGCTCTATTAAGTTTGGAAATATCAATTCAAAAGAAAGCTAAATAAATTATGATGTTATATGAATCAGACAGATATAAAGAAGAAGCCTACAGGAATTTGATAAAATGAAGTGTCATTTGTTTACAAAGTACATCATTATTTAAGTTAGACACTGATGCCAAAGACAATTTAATGCACTAAGTTTAGTAATGCAATATAAAAACAAATATCATTTCACATCATTCACCTTCCTCTAGGTTTTACCTGTAGGGTCATCCTGCTCTGTTTCCGCTGCTTCCTCTTCCTTCTCTGTTTTTTCTGACTTCACCTCATCCTTCACTTCTGCAGGAGGCTCTTCCTCCTCAACCTCCACCTGCAAGTTTCATTACAACATAGCTAAACTACCACCATACAAAAAGGTTAAGGACAGTGATTTGCAAGTGTACTCAAATACTATCTGCTATATGGCAGATTGTATATATGAATATGGAAGATTATATACCATATATGAATATATATTCATCATTTCACCTCATTTTCCCATCCACGAGTGGAGTGGGGTAGGGTACAGAAAGCCTCCTCTCTCCCCCCCCCCCAAAAAAAAAGAGGAAAGATTACAATAATGGGTGAGCTAACTCATTCCACAGTATGCATAATCAAGTAGGTCACACGCCCATTCTTAACCATTCCAGCCCCAGGAAAATTGACTCCATATGCAGGCCTGTTCACAGGTAGCTTCATATTTGCATATCCGGCGCTCAGTCCGACGACTGTCAAGTTGAGAAATGGTGCCACACCCTCATCAAACACTCCGTGCAAAATTCTAATCAGGTCAATTTCTTGTAATTCAACGTTAAATAATGCGCCGACCTGCTGCCTCAAGGCAAAGTTCAGCAGCGACTCACCTTCCCCCGTTTCTTCTTTCCCTTCCTGAGATCTTCATCATCAGTAGTGTCAGCAGGACGTTTAATACTCGCAGTTTCTTTGTTATCCATTTAGTCTAAAATTTAACAAGTCAAATAACGCCAATCCTTCGCCTAATCCCAAAACACCCAAACATTGACGAGGAATCGCTTATTCTTATAAAAACAGCCGTCAAATTTTCATTGGCACTCAGTTCTTTAAATATTCATGGCTCTCCTTAAAACGCCTTAGAATTAATGCAGGATTTAGACTTTAAGTGATCGTAATCAAATTGCATTTTAACTGATTTAAGTTGTAAAAGACAATTTAAAAATGTTTTCAGTAATAACTATTAGGAGTGTATAAACTCAACTTGTAAATCAATTCAATAATATTGTTTGTGAGCCTTTATTAAGATTACCGTACATTATGTTAATGCCCATTCGTTAAGTATTTATGATATATGAGCCGTTTGGTAAGTGTTATGGGTTATTATGGATCAAAAGCACTTTTTACGAGCGAATACCAAATCGACAAAATAGCAGGCTATACACTTCTATATATGAACATCAGAGTATAATTATTATGATTTTGACCAAGTTCTAATGATAGTTTCATTAGAACTTGATTTTGACTGTGGTGGCATTCATTACACTAATTCTCCAAAACATTTCCCATGTCCTTCCGCCACCCAGACTACCGCCACTTTGGACATCTTTGCTTCTCAAGACGCCATGAGAATAATTTCCACCGCGGGTGATAAACTTTATAAATAATACAGAAAATAGTAGCATATCAAGAAGTTGACAATATACAGGAGCACTTAATGTAGCCTACTTCGCGAGCAAATAAAACATTGACGAGAGTAATCGCCTCAGTATCCATATCACTTTCTGATCATTATTATAGTCCTTATAGTGTGAAAACTACTTGCTAGGACACTTTTTTTTTTTTTTAATATTCGACCTCAGTCACTTGCTCAGACACAGTGGACTGGACAGACCAACCGATGGTCAAAGAAAGTGAAGAAGCTTGAGATAAATTTTGCACAGTGAAAGAGAGTATTAATACAGGGGGACAGACACAGCACACAGAAATGACAATGATTAGGTGGATGTGCAGTGCGTCCCTGCGTCCAAGACCTGGAGGGGCTGGGTTTACAATGGAAGAGTTGAGAGGTAAGATGGGACTGGAGTGTATTGGTGTTGTGATGAGGAGAGGTAGATTGAGGTGGTTTGGACATGTGGAGAGGATGGGGGATGATAATTGGGTGAGGAAGGTGAGAAGTGATAATATTGGGGGTGGGGTTATGAGGGGTAGACCGAGAAAGACACGGGACGAGGTCATTAAGTGTGATTTTAGGGTTAAGGGACTGAACAGGGAGGCTGCAATGGATCGTGCAGCGTGAAGAGCCGCCATTAGGTGACCAAGGCCGACACATGCAAGCATGTTGGAGCCTTTAAAAACGAAAACGAAAACGAAAGAGAGGGCAACACCACTGACTGATGTATGGCTCGTTTCTATCCACAGCCAGCCATAGGCCTATACTGCTAGTCAGGCCAGCTATTAATGTTTCACTATATAACGTAGCAAATGAGGTGAGCGTAAGGTATGAAATAGGAGATAATTATATAAGCTAGTTTGTTAAAGTTACTATACATGATACATGGATAACAATAGACTCTCCACATGATTGGGCTATATACTCACTACTTAAACGAAATTACTTCTTCGTGTTATATAGAACTCAAACAGAACAAAAAACTTCGTGCAGGAACATGGAAATCGACAAACAGGTGTGCACATGCCAATATGTTAGTGCAATCCTAATAACACTCCATGCAAGTACTCTTTATTTATGTCACTTCTAACTGTAACAATATAGTTAACACTCCACTTCATAATAACCTACATCTACCACTCCACATAACAGCAGTCCACCTCCTGCTCCACGCCACACCAGTCATCATCTCATTTCACACCATAGCACTTCCCCTATAGTTCCTGCCACACTTCACCGATGCAGTCCATCATACTCCAACACCTCTCCACCAGTCCAAACCCCCTTCCATAACTCTCCAGCTCTTCTCCCTTTTCACATCTCTCATACCCACTTACATCTTCCATAAGCTATGCATGTTTCACACACCCACACCCACACCCACCCACCCACAAACACACACACACACACACACACACACACACACACACGCACACACACGATCCTTTCATCACATCAAACTATCATTCTGCCAAAGGATTATCCAAGAGAAAAATTTCCAGCGTAGCGCACATATACCATAGTGTGTTTGTTCTAACTTGACGAAGATCCCTGACCCTTCTCATCTTTCTTGAGGGCTTAGCGTACAAGAGGTTGTTCTGACTATTATAATGATTGAAACTCGTCAGTGTCACTTCCCAATACTGTCACTTCTCTTTATCACTCCACCACCATCGCTTCCTTCATTAATGCAATCCAAGGGTGTCTGGAACAAGAGTATATTTCCCTCTGTCACTTCATCACTATCACTTCCCTGCCTCTCACTTCCACCACCGTGATCCAAGGGTGTCTGGAACAGGAGTACTTCCCGCTGTCACTTTCTCACCACCACTACTTTACATTGGTCAAACACATGATTTTCAGAGCACTGGGAAAATGGGAGAAATGGAGTTCCCCCGAGCTAAGCCCTGTATTGGACTATATAGCCCCGCTAGGGTTACAGGAGCGAGCTACCACTCCCGGCCCGGTTCAGAGCACTGGGAGGGACCTCTAACCGCAACATACACCCCACCATGATCACCAGCTCACTTCTGCCGGATAAGATTTTACTCCTTTAAACTCTGTAGACTTTTATATCGTGTAATTAGGTCTTGTTCCTTTCTCCTCAGCCTTAAATGTAAGGGCCAATGTACGTAATCATTAGAAAATTTACAATAAAAGAGTAGCTCTTATATACAGCTCTTTCACACGTATACACTAATCTTTGAACGAACGAAAAGGTAAGCATCATCAAATACCACTTCTCACTTACTAAACCTTCCATCACAATATCATACCCTTCATACAGATTAATCAGTAAGGCATAATTTATTCATCCACAAGCAAATAAAACCATAACTCCTATTTTAAAAGAAGTTGTATTTTCGACAAACTCCTCATTGAGTTGCTCTACAGGAGCGCGCTTGGTCCCTGGCAGAAAAATGTGAGTCTGGAAAGATTTGCTCACAAGGATTTCAATGCCGTTTCGAACCCAAGACTTTTCAATGTGCATCGTTTTTCTCAACAGGTTCGACCGAACTTTTTCTTAACGTAACGTGCAATAGAAAACTCAGATACTGATAGCAAAATCTGGAGTTTTTTTTCCTCCTATGCAGTAGAGTGTTCAGACCTCCATAACCTGATATATTTTTTCCCTACCTCAAAAGCAAGAGTACTAAATCTGCATGACAAGGCGGTCCGTGAACGAATTAATACGACCTGCCTACACCCTCACCCCAAAAGTTAACCTTGCCTGGTCAAGGTTCGACTCACGGCCTGGATAAGTATAAGAGAGTTTAGGCCACTCTCAAAATACTTTGACCTACAGATTTCTACCCTAGTGGCTCATTCCTTCCCATCCATCAGGTCATTGGTATTACTGAAACCGTCGATTTGTTACACCTTTTCCTTTTCCTCCCTCCTTCCCGGTCCCCAGCCATCCAGTAACTCTGTCTTGTCCCCGAGACCACCAGATAAGGGATACAGAGAGAAGAGATGGTTATTTATAGCCTTCCAGTGGAGTTAGACATTTTCGTGACTGAAACTGGCGGTTGTCAAAGGAGCGGTGATTTTTCGTCCCTGGAGTTATTTTCTAGTGTTTGCTTTATATCAAGTTGCTTGGATTCTTGTTTGTCTGAAGGATAAGTAAAGTCCCTCATATGTCCTTGCTGGTCCGATACAGTTAAGAAGAAGGACTGTGAGTTAGTGAATGACATGGGCGCGCAAGGTAAGGTTGAGAGATGGTGGGTTTTTGACAACGATGCAGACGAGAGAGAGAGAGAGAGAGAGAGAGAGAGAGAGAGAGATTGTTCCTCTCACATATTTCCACAGTCTTATCGTCTCACACAACAGTAACTTCTCAAGCATAGGCTCCCTTACTCACTCAGTCACACTCACTCTTTTATGTCTTCGACTAAATTGACAGTATCATGAACGATAAGGGAGATAACTCCATTATCCTCCTCAGCGAAAGTTTTAAAGAAGGTCACAGGCGTAGCAGTGAGGAACTGTAGGAGCAGTATAAAAGCGTGCTGGGCAAAGTTAAGAGGAAGGGTGTGTAGTACATCAGTAAACCCCTGCTCCAGGCACCTGTTCCAGCACTGCGACTGATACAATACAAAGCCCATTTTCACTCAGTGCACTCATCTTGCCCTGCCTTCCCGTCCACCATCATCATTCTACCATCTTCTCTGTCCATTGCACCCACTCCTTCATCTTTCTTTTTTGCCGGCATCGTACCAGTCTACTGTATCTGTATCCAACAAAATGCTTCTGGCGTGCTCGACCAACATCTCTGCCAATTTCTTCCACTATTCCCCACCCATCCTATTCATTCTGATGTGGCTAGTATCATAAAAATGGATGCTTCATCTACTTACTAAACTTGCCCATCATATCCACAAGACAAAAATGTACCCTGTCGTGGCCTACTTAGCCCATCTCATCCACCCCACCCACTTTTTTGCCTACGCCACCTATTCTTCACCACCGCATCTTTCACTTACACCTTTATAGTCTACACAGAACACCTTTCTTCACAGCATATACTTGCCTCCGAATGCCTCGCCCACCGCCTCATCGCCATTTAACGCCGCCGTGGCTCTCGCTATCGGACACTTCTCTGCCGGTCCTACTCATTTCTGAAAGACTTGCAGCAACATCATTCTTCCAGCCAATGCAATGATAAAGCTGAATGATCAGCAAATTCCTCCGTAGACATGACATGAAAGATCCTCCGGCTCATCCCACCCACTACTCTTTGCCCACTCTATCCATAATTCCTGTTGTATTAAACTTCATGCTATAAAACTAGCAATTGATATGAGTGGTCCGTTTATTTTATTGTCAGACATTATTGTCAGCGCTCTCTATGCATTAGTTTTTTTTTTTATTATTATTAATCATTCGTGGTGTTTTACAGTGCCTCCACCTTGTTTCCGAAAACAGTGGATAGTCTGGGTGGCGGTAGGGCTGAAGGTAATGTCTTGGATTTTAACCCATCCATCCCATCCATTGCCAGACGCCATGTATCCCTAATGGGGTGGCCAAGGGCTTAGAGTTAATTGTTTTACAGGGAGGGGCACTAATCCTCCACCAACCCCACTTGACGTAGGGATGCCAACAGCATCTGGTGTTCCCAGGCGGTCACCCATCCAAGTACTAACCAGACCCAACGTTGCTTAACTTCGCTGATCGGATGGGAAGCGGTGTACTCAACATGATTTTAACGCTTCCTAGAAAAGGGAGTTCGGCTAATTTAGATCCTTCATTGCACATTTTTTTTTTTTTTCTAAGTCAAGATTGTTCGTCCGTCAGTTAAGAGAAAAGGAAAATGACAGTTGTTAATGTTTGTGTTATTCGGTAATATTTTGCAGTTCGCTCTTTTCCAAGCTGATTCTGTTTAGACTTCCTTGGATCGGTTTTATTAATAATTATAATTACTGATAGAACAGAAACACATTTTTATATGTGAATTGTAATTAATATATATCCAACCAAAGCCGAAGATGATAAACTTTAGAAGATTCTCATGTGATGGCGCAGACGGAGGGTGGAGGTAAACAAACTCTACGTAAATAAGATCTACAATGATTAAGTGGCTTCCCTGACAAGATGACTGTCACAAATGGAACTCCAGCAGATGAGGAGGTTGGTTATGATTTTGCTTGTAGTCTCATTCTTCGTCGAGAGAGTCAGAGATAACCATGAAAGTGCCCACTCAGGAATGGACGACCTCGTCCATTATCGCAAGGGTGCAGCGACCCATGGCACAGTAGTCAGAGTAATCTGTAATTTTTTTGTTTTTGTTAATAAAGGAACATATCAAGTCAGGAAGTTAGATGAGATTAATAATTCTTAATATTTATGGGGCACCTTCAGGACATGACATCTTGGTTACCTAAACCTTTGGTAAATGTGTATGAAACCATAACACCAGATTCCTGTGGAATAATATACGTGACTCAGTTCAGTGCATATTTGTAAGTCAACTTTCACGTGTGACCTTTCAACAGTAAATAAAAAATGTGTGACATATTGTGTGGCCTTTAATGTGGTGTTTAGGCTTTGTAAACATTAACTTGTATTTTCTTGATAGTGAAAATTAGCAAATAATTGGTTTTCAAGCTATTTCAGGCATATGACAGGGTGGATAGACAAGGATTGTGGAAAGTGTTAAGAATATATGGAGTAGATGGGAAGTTGTTGAATGCTGTGAAGAGTATGTACGATGGTGTGAAGGCTGCAGTGCTTGTGGATGGTGAACTAAGTGAATTTTTCTCTTTAAAAGTTGGTTTGAAACAGGGATGTGTCTTGTCTCCATGGTTGTTCAATCTGTACATGGATGGGGTAATAAAAGAGGTACCGGTACAAGGTAGGGTAGTGGATGTTGGAGTGGCCCTGGTGAGAGAGGATAGTGTTTGGAAACTCCCTGTACTGTTGTTTGCAGATGATACTGTGTTGTTGAGTGAAGATGAAGGGGAGCTGCAAGGCTTGGTGGATGAGTTTGAGAGAGTGTGTAAGAAACGGAACCTAAAGGTGAATGTAGGGAAGAGTAAAGTGATGGTCTTTGAGAGAGGTGAAGTTAGTGAATGTACAGCGAGGTTAGATGGTGAGGAATTGGAAAATGTGAGTACGTTTAAGTATTTGGGTAGTGTGATGAGTAAGGATGGAGGTTTGGAGGGTGAAGTGCTTGAAAGGGTACAGCAGGGAAGAAAGGTTGCTGGTTCCTTGAAAGCAGTGATAAGAAACATGGAAGTGAAAAAGTTACTACATGACAGTATTGTGATACCAACTCTAACGTACGGAAGTGAAGCTTGGACATTGTTGGAAGGACACAAGTCAAGAGTGAGAGCAGTGGAAATGAGTTATTTAAGAGGAGCCTGTGGAGTCACGTGGAGAGACAGGCTGACGAATGAGGATATAAAGGAACATTGTGGTGTGGATGTGGATGTGATAGGAAGTGTTATGAGGAACACACTGAGGTGGTTTGGCCATGTGGAGAGGATGGAGGGTGAAAGACTGACGAAGAGAGTGTATGTGAGTGAGGTGGAGGGGGGAAGAGGGAGGGGGAGGCTGAGGATGAGATGGAGGGATGGGGTGGAGAGGTATATGAGAGAGGGGGGTGTGAGTTGGGAGCAGGGCAGTGAAATGGCGGGGGACAGGGCGACTTGGAGGCGATTTGTTTGTGGCCACCCCAAACGGGATTGAGGCGTCTGGCAATAGATAGATAGATAGACCCTATACAAACACTACTTAACCTAACCTAGATCCGTGTCATTTGACCTAACTGAGAGCAGATTCTAGTCTTACCCAAAATTGGCAGTGGAGTCCATCTTGGCTGATTTCAAATTTGAAAACATGTGACAGACCCACTTCCAGCCCTCTGATTGACTGAATGAAAACTATAATGCACCTGCTAAAACAAAACCAGTGTCTATGATGATGACTCAAAAAACAAAAACACATTGCTTTTTATGGACGAAACTTAAGCAGACTGCCAGTACAGGCACACATTAGAGACACCTTACTTTTTTAATTTGTGGAAGTAAGGTCACAGAAGAAAGTTGACTTAGAACTGTGTGATGAATTAATTCTCATTATTATTTCATAGAGATCTAATTGTAAACATTATCCCTTGCTTTTGACTAATCACTTTATTTTGACATGATTTCCAATATAACACCCTGTGCGCAGAAAGAACATAAACATTAAGGGACATGACAGATCTTAACAAGTATACTAGTATTTATTTCAGGCTATTATTATTACCACACTGTTGTCTTGTTTCTTAGGGTGCAGAGGTGCTGGAGGCAGAGAAGGTGTACATACTTATGAAGCGAGAGTACCGCATCTCCCGAAATGCCCGAGCAGAATGGTATCTCCGCCGCATCAATGCCATCATCACCTTCCCTCGACGAGAGACACTGGTGTGTATAAACAGATTTTATTGATGATGCAACCTCAGCTACTGGTATATAAGAAGTGAAGCTTTCCATATTTGGAAAAGACTGATGATAGAAATTTTTTATACAGTGTAGAGTTCAGATTATCTGAAGATAGAATAATCTCTCTCTCTCTGCATTTGCATAATTTTGGATTTTATGTTCCTTAAGTAGCTGCAAAAATTCCATGACAGTTTACATCTGAAAGATGAAGGGATTCAAAGCATGTATTTATAGTAAATGTAAGTTTTCAATGTTTGTGCAGTGTTTTCACTACTGACAAAGCTTGATTATTGCCCAAAATTCATAGCTGAAAGACTTCTTTAATTGGATAATTTTTCTATTTTAGCTCACACTCAACTTGGAGATAAATCTATAGAGATTTCTCTTTCTTTGTCAATGTGACTAATTTGATTTTTTGGTTTATTTCCCCTGGAGTTGATCTGTTTTTGAGATTTACTCCCCTTGAAGTAAATAAATTACAAGTCATTTAACCCCTAACAGGCGGACGACGTTACGTAATGTCCTTGCGTGAGGAGGCAGGTGACATTACGTAACGTCCAGCCATTTTCGGTCCAAATTTATTGGTGAAATTGGGTGATAAGGCATCTTTGTAACCTATTGTCCTGCCCTCTACTCTTCTAAGCCATGAAACAAATAAAATAGAATATACATATATAAGTACATCTTATGTACGGTATATATGATATATATGAAAGGGCAGACTCGGATAAAGGACTGAATAGGGAAGCTGCCAGAGATGGAGCAGTTTGGAGAGCATTGAAACCTCTGTCTGAACCCAGCAAACTTCCATCCTTTGATGTAATGGAAGTAGCAGAGGTGTTTTCATAACATGTGAGTGGGTCTTGTGGAAGATCAGTAAAGTCTGTTTTATAAAATTCAAGTAATCAGACAGTATATGAGAGAGGGGGGTGTGAGTTGGGAGCAGGGCAGTGAAATGGCGGGGGACAGGGCGACTTGGAGGTGATTTGTTTGTGGCCACCCCAAACGGGATTGAGGCATCTGGCAATAGATAGATAGATAGACAGTTCCCTGTCCCAGTATGTGATTGAACTCATATTAAGACAGTACCGTACATAGCTTCTCTAACCATTTGATCATGATGTGTATTATTAACATTCCAGAATGAGGAGGGAGAGGAACTAGAGGTGGTGTCAGTGATCCCCTTTGAAGTACCACCAGAGTGGGACTATGACACTTCTCACCTCTACCGTTACCGTGTCACACATCGCACCCGCCTTCACTTCCTGGCTCGCAAGTACCGCTTGGTGTTCTGCCTTGACCTCTCCCCCTCCACCTGGTCTGTTGATGCAGCAGGAGAGAGTGTGAGGCTTGACCAGGCCTTCCATACTCTTGCTCACTGTCTCAAGGGCATTGTCAGACCCTTCTATGTCCCTGGTGGGTATTTGGTTAAACACAGTACTGTATATTGCTATTATTGATCTCATTTACTAGTGGGAAATAGGATTAGGATAATGGTGATTCCTTCATATACATTTTCATATCATTGATGATTTTGAAACTGAGTACATTATTTTTGAAACTGAGTACATTATTTTAAGACCTCATTATGTCTCTTTTTTTATGGTACTTACAAAGCTGATATGCCAGTTCTGATATACAGCATAACATGGACGGAAGAAGTTGTGATAGCTCTTTTGGAACATATGCTTGACTTAAAGACCACATAAAAACAGTATATATGCCAAATAGAACAGAGCTTTTTACAGTAATCCGACTTTTAACAAGTGGTTGCCATATCTAAAACCAGGAAGCCAGCTACTCTTCCAGCCGGAGATCTACCTAACCATCATCGGACACACACCATTCCCTCGCTGGCCGGTGCAACAAGTGCTGGTGCAAGGGTGGCTCCTGGCTGCTCACAACTTGGGACAGTTCCTTGATGCCGTGCACTTCAAGCTTACTGCTCTGGAGGCTCAGCTGGCTCAGGTATTATGTCCAGTTCAGCCCTCAACTGAAACTGTGATTAAATGTCCAGTATTCTGTTTGGCACAGGAGACTTTATAGGACCTTATCTCTATTGCATATTGCACCTTAGCATTTCAGGTATGTTATACCGTATATCATTTTAACATCAACGTAATCTGCATCAGTAATGTACAAGATGGTATTGAGGTTAATATGCAGAGTAAATGCTAAGAAAGTTGTGTTATGAAATCTCCAGTTAGGGTATGACCCGATGCCTCATGAGAGGGACTCTAGCAAGTAATGTGAAGTGTATGTAGAGAAATTGCCTTTAAAAAATATGTGCAGCAGTATATGTAGATGGATAGGCTTATGAGGTAGAGCCAGCAATCATGGGGCTAAATTTCTGACCCATTTCACTGGACTTGATAGTTTTTCCTCCTTTATGCTCTCTCATTCCCTGTTTTCTGGACCCTACTGGTATCTCACCCGACCCTTATTTGGGAAAAAAAGAGGTTGGAGTGGTGTGGATATACCATAGCATTACTGAACTCAGTTTATTAGTGAGTTGGTGATGTGTTATCACCTAAGATAACACTGTGTGGTCCCTTCTGTTACCGTGTATGCTGAATTTACTTGTCACATCTAGGTAGTATTAGACAAACAAAATGACATTTTCCACCTTACTTTTATTTTTTATTTATTTTTTATTTATTTTCTAAGGCCTCAGCTCAAACGTATGGACAGACAGACAATGGTGGGATTGAGGGAGGAGGAACAGTAGGAGGAGGAGGGGGTGAAGAAGACTCCTCTCCACGTACTCCCACTGTGTCCCCAGATATAGGCTTTGTGGACATGCTGCGTTATGGTATTGTAGCACTACAGCTGCTGCCAGAGAATAGCAGTGCAGGCAAGTCTATAACTGTTTATTGTATTGAATTCTGGACCATAAACATTTAACCCCCTTCAGTCTGGTGATGTGTAATTGAGAATGATGCCTTCATGTGGTGGCATTGTTATAACTGGATGGCTTAGCTGCCTGGTTAAACTTCCTTCATCTACAGTGCTCGTCAGAAGTATGGAGCGCCCTGCGTCCCTCCTGAGAAACAAACCTTTCAACATTGAAAAAACATATAAATAATGCATTTTATTTACCTTTAGTGCTTCGTAGGGTAGCCTTTATGTTTCTTCACGGACCTGAGACGTCTTGGAAGTGAAAGGGCGAGGCTCCTGAGGTGCTGGAGCGGTATTTTGTCCCAGGAGTCACGAATGGCGGCTTCCAGCTTAGGCAGAGAGCTCACGTCCTTCCCTTGGAGACTCTTCTTTACGAGGTACCAGAGGTTTTCAATCGGGTTGAGGTCTGGGCTATTTCCTGGCCAGTGTGTCATGAATGATACCTCACAGTCACGAAGCCAATTGGTGACCGATTTGGCCTTGTGAGCAGGTGCACCGTCCTGCTGAAACACTCGTGCACCTGTTAGCTCGAAGGAGTCTGGTAAATGATCACACAGAAGCTCCAGGTAAACATCCTGATTCACTCTGAGGTTCTTGGGAAGTACAACAAGCTTCCCCAAACCCTTCCCTGAGAAACAACCCCATACCATGAGTGAATCAGGATGTTTAACTGTGCTTTCTACATACCGTGGGTCAAGTGGGTCACTACCTTTGCGTGCTCCTCTGTTACAGGTAACACTAAACGTTGCCTCATCAGACCACAACACTGACAACCATTGCTCCTCACCCCAGTTTAGATATTTATTAGCAAAGGCAAGCCTATGAATTCTCTGGCTGCTAGAGAGAAGAGGCTTTTTCACAGGTCTGTGACTTGTGTAACCAAGCTCATGCACCCTACGAGACACTGTTCTCACTGACACCTCACCAAACACTTCTGGGTTGCTCTCCTTAATTTTCCTTGCACTCACACGAGGATTAAACTCCACTGCACATTTTAAAACATTAACAGACCTTGGGGAAGTTTTCCTAGGCCTACCAGACCTCGGTTTCTTTGTGGGAACTTCACCACTGTTTTCCTCCCGAAACCGCGCACACCAACGACGCACTGTCGATCGTGCCACACCAACCAATTCACTAATTTCCTTTGTCTGGTGGCCTGCCTCCTTTAGAGCAATGATCTGGGATATGATTTCACTCGATAGTTCACGGGTAGGTGCCATAACAAAGTTTTAAAGGCCAAAACACTGCGGGACACTCGGTAAAAAATGGCGCAATTTGAGAGGGACACTCGGCGGAGTTCCTCTCTCTCAGGCAGCCCGTGGGCGACTGAGGCGGGAACCAACCAGCGTGTCGGAAGGCCTCAGGCTACCGTGACATCATGCTCGGAGCTCAAACTTGTGGCTCAATTCTTACCCCCCAAAATGGGTGATTCTTTTTGGGCCATAAGTATTGCGCGCCCGGCGGACAACGCTGAATACTTCTGACGAGTACTGTACTGCCGTGTCCCCCAAAAGGAGGATGAAAAACTGCAGGAGGAGAGCAGTTTCAGCATGCAGTCCACTGGGTTCACATTCAGATGAACCAGGGGTGACAGCTACTGAACTATAACTGCTACTACTACTATTACTGCAGTAACTACTACTACTACTACTACTGCTACTAATACTGCAGTAACTATGACTACTGTTGCTACTGCTACTAATACTATTATTAATACTGCTACTAATACTACTACTAATACTACTACTGCTGCAGTTAATCCAGTTATGTGTTTTTTTTTTGCTTTACTTCTGCTATATCCAGACAATTTGGTTGAACTTAGGGAAGACTTTTCTGTATTGCAGGGGTTAGATATAGGCTTCATTAACCCCATCAGAAGAAGATGTCTCCTCTAAATTCAGTAAAATCATCAAACTGGAGCATGAATTAAATGTAAAATATATCATCAGACTGAAGGGGGTAATGTGATTCGCTGGTTCAAGATATAATGTTGTCAATACACTTTTGAGGTTAAAGCTTATTTGTTCAATCAGTTGATTTGCAGCACAGATATTAATGAGTGAAATTGTGATAAAGATTTTTTTTTTTCCTTTTGTAAGTTCCATGTTGACACTTCATGATCCAGTAATAATACACTCAGGCCAGAGTTGAAAGCTGTGCCTTAAGTTCAAGTGCTTGGACCTTGAAGAAGTGATGAGAGGTTTTTCCATCATGTAAAATGCTGTCAAGGAAATTAGGTTGCTCTTGTACCCTTACCTTATTTTGACTAGAGTAACTAGTCTTGGAGATGGACTAGAGTAACCAAGTCTTGGAGGTGGACTAGAGTAACCAAGTCTTGGAGGTGGACTAGAGTAACCAAGTCTTGGAGGTGGACTAGAGTACCAAGTCTTGAAGGTGGACTAGAGTACCAAGTCTTGGAGGTGGACTAGAGTAACCAAGTCTTGGAGGCCCATACACCTTGAAAGGGGTAATATGGATTGGCTGTTGTCTGCTTCATGGAACTGCTTTACCTAACCCTTCTGAATATGTATGTATTGTAGTAGTACTGCTACAACTGTATGTAAAGTATTAAGCAGAAGTGTTCGATAGTTGTGCATGATATACTGTATATATATATATATATATATATATATATATATATATATATATATATATATATATATATATACATACATACACACAGTACCCTCACATCCAAGACGGGTTTGTCCGAGACGTTTCTTGTCCAAGATGAAGACCATAAATAATAATTCAGTATATTGCTGTAATACGGTTGCATACGTCCAATACGGAACCATCCCAAATCCGAGGAGAATACGGCTATGATGGTCTCACCCAGTTCAACATGGTTCCCGCGCCTGGGAGAGTGATGTGGTTGCGTTGTCCAATAAAATATTGGCATCTAGACATGTGATGAGCATGTGTGGCTTCCTGTTGTCTCCATCACCAGAGCATCGTGGACACATTTACTGCGTGTTGCACTCGGCATTTGCTACTAGGTTATTGCCTCTCCTTAAGTAACCATGCCTAGGAAACCATCTGCTAACCCCTTGAAGCACTGCCATCTACCTCAGGCCACTAAGCCTGAGATAATTGAGCTACTAAGTTGGAGATAACAAGTTCAGAAAAACACACTTTCAATGTGAGGAAATTTGTTTTGGTGCCAAAATAGGTGTAGGTTGATGTTTTTAGGGGCACTTTTCAAAGATTTTGTGACTATTAATTTTTTTCATAAGGTCTTGTGTTGGTCCAAGATGTTTCTCGTCCCTCAGGCGACAATATTACTGTCTTGGACGCGAGGGTACTGTATATGTATAGATGCCTTTTGGTTTAGTGGTTAGGACACCCCACTCAGACTGACTCCTGTGCCATGTTCGTGAGCTTGAGCCCCAAGAGGTGACTAGATTTTTTTTCATTGGTTTAATACCACTACAAGGATCATGCTAGTCATCTGCCTTTTAGCAAAGTGGGTAATGAAGGATTGGTTATTTCTGTATTTTGTCTCTTCCTCAGGCATTGTTGTGATAACTGATGGTGTGATCAGCCTGCCAGACGCAGCTTCGTTTGAGTCGCTTCTGGTCCAGTTGCGTAACCAGACAGTGGCGTGTAGTTTCCTGCAACTGGGGTCAGTGTACCATCCCCAGGGCTCCCTTGGCTATGTCCCTTTCACTGATCTCATGGCATTTCTCGCCTCAGCCACCTGTGGAGCCTACCTCTCGTGTCAACCACAGCTGGTAATTTAATTCTTGTTGGTCCTCCTATTGTTATGTTTTCCCTTTCCTTGCTTTCTGGACCCTGTATCCCCCTATCCTTAGGTGGGAAAAAGAGGTTAGGATCATAATGATGACGATGATTTCAAGTACAGGCAGTCCTTATATTGACTCTCTTGTTCTTTGAATGCCTTAGGGTGTCATAATATGGGGACTGACAGCTAGGCTAGTACAGGAAAAGGGTGATGAGTTGGAGAGGGGATGGAACTGGAAAGTGCTAGCCTTCAATCCAGTGATTTTATTGTTGTTGTGATATCCATGCTTTCTCTTCTTAACTATTCACCTAAGGATACATTTTTTGATGTGGAGGGGTTAGATATCACATACATCATTAATTTCTTCATTGCAAGGAAACGTATATAAAATCACGAGTGGCAGTAAGAATAATGGCAGAAATATGTCCGTGAAGTGAATGAGTTAAGTCTGGGATGTTTAAAGTATCATACTTTTCTCATACAATTGGTACTGTAAATTGGGGGAAACCAGCAAATCTTCCTTATGTTTGATTGTTTGATCAGTTGAGTGATTAAAGTAGTTATTTTTAGCAGTATAACACTGAATCCCAACCTTAAAGGTAGCTCTGGATCATTAGGCACTTTCTATGTAATTTAGTGTGGCTCATATTGCAAATATTGTACCATCATAAAAGGTTCCTTGCAATGATGCTTGCTGTATTTTATATGCAGATTGTATATTTGTATGTTAGCCATTTGTTTTATTGGTTTCTCTTTGGTTGGATCAGAGGGGAAGATATATATATATATATATATATATATATATATATATATTTTTTAGTTATCGCTGGTAAGTTCAGTGATGAATCATATTTCAGTAAATTTTGTGGGTTGTGGTAGCCTAGCATCAGGTGAGCTCACTGCATTTTATTTTTGTTGTTGTTGTGGCCTGTCTCATCTGGATGTGAACCTGGTTGATTGCAGGATGAAGTTGCCCTCTTCATGCAGTCCATTCTCCTCCTTTTGGGGGATGGGAAGGGAGTTTAGGGGCATTTGT
Source organism: Coenobita brevimanus (assembly GCF_032717465.1). Taxonomy (NCBI): domain Eukaryota; kingdom Metazoa; phylum Arthropoda; class Malacostraca; order Decapoda; family Coenobitidae; genus Coenobita; species Coenobita brevimanus. Next base: position 39,630,059 of record NC_137013.1, on the reverse strand, counting down.
ATAACTGGGCAACAGAGTCGTGTAATTATATGAGTGCCTCAATGTGAAGCCATCCCAAACCAGTGCCCCGTACACCTTCTAAGTGGGATGGGAAGGGTGTTTAGGAGCATTTGTATAGCTGGGTAGCAAAGTTGCCTGATTTCATCAGTGCCAGTGTGTGAAGCTGTCCCTAACCAACACTCCCTACACCTTCCAAAGGGGTAATATGGAACTGAATTTTGTTGATGTTTTTGTTGTTGCTGTTGTTACCTTTGGCTCATTTGGCTGTGAACCCAGTGGATTGCAGGAAACTACCAACTTTAACCAGGCACTTCCAGAGATCTTGTGTTGTGGTTATTTAGAATGATTGTCTGTATTGTTAGAATGAAGTGCATGAGGTGAATAATTGTATTTTGGTGTGAGGGGCTACATTTCAAGGATGGCAAATAATGCTGTTGTGTTAGTTTACCATCCTTTCATTGCTCCTTTCTGTATTTTGCAGGAGGGTGAAAACTATGACATGAATGGCTACTACATTACAAGGATGACTGGCTAATACCACTTTTGCTGATTTGCCTTTCTCTTATAGTTCCTTACTTTGTTTCCTAGGAAGGTGAAGACTACGACTATGACATGAATGAATACCACAACAGCTTGCTCTCATGGGGTTTCCAGACTCTTCCTAGGTCCACCAGTGACACCCTCTGCTCCTCTGTCTTGCCTCCATCCTCATGTGATGGGTCAGTATAACCTTACAAAAATTACTGAAGTGACTTTGTGAGCAGAACAGTCTTTTGTGGATATTCAAGTTAGTTGTATAGAATTTGTTGTATATGTACATTAAGTTCCTCTTATACATTGATGATGCATTCCTGAATGATACTGTACAATTTTTGCCACATGACTGGTATTGTAAATTGGAGGAAAATTGCAAGTGCATATGGATTCCACAGTAAGGAAAATAAGCTTAGACATTTGTGAAAATTTTAAGTCTAATTATCAAAGGCTAGAAGAAAGCAAGGTATGTGTTGTAGAGAGTTGATGGGTGATGACAGGGTATGTATGAATTAGTTTGAGGATGGAAAGAGGTGTAGAAGATCAAGCAGTTGGCTGGGTATTGAACAGCAAATGCATGTGTGTGAAAGTGAGGTGTGGAATTTTCGAGGAATGAAGACTTGATGGAAGATCAGTATGGATGGGTGAAATGTATATAGAGGTGCACAGGGCAGGAGTTGCACCTTAATTAATATATATATATATATATATATATATATATAAAGGAGCGTTGTGGTGTTGATGTGGATGTGATAGGAAGCGTTATGAGGAACACACTAGGTGGTGTGGCCATGTGGAGAGGATGGAGGGTGAAAGACTGACGAAGAGAGTGTATGTGAGTGAGGTGGAGGGGGAGAGAGGGAGGGGGAGGCCGAGGATGAGATGGAGAGATGGGGTGGAGAGGTATATGAGAGAGGGGGGTGTGAGTTGGGAGCAGGGCAGTGAAATGGCGAGGGACAGGGCAACTTGGAGGCGTTTTGTTTGTGGCCACCCCAAACGGGATTGAGGCGTCTGGCAATAGATAGATAGATAGATATATATATATATATATATATATATATATATATATATATAATGAAGTTCAGGGGTGGCCTTTGTATGGGAACACTGATGGAATATGCCAAGGTTTTAAATAAATCATGACCCTGCCCTAGGGTGGGAAAGGAGGTCTCGATGATGATGATGATGACTTTAGAGCTTCAGGTGATAGGAAATAAATCATGACTTTAGAGCTTCAGGTGATAGGAATTTGTTTTTTCTTTTAGCCATGATGTAAATTGTTACCAGATAGAAATATCCTAATGGTTATGAGGCATGATATGCTGTACTGGGGTGGGATTCTCAGAGGTATTTCTGTTGGATTCCCTATTGTATCTCAGGTTTGTGTGTGCAGCATGGCCAGTGAAATGAGAATTTTCCCCTGTTTTGCATTCTTATATCAAAAACAGTGATAGGTGTTATCTGTTTTCAGTGTAAGGACAAAGAAAGAAAGCAATAGAAACTTTGTCTCCAGTTCTTCCTGCAAAAACAAATCATGGTTATGACAAGGAATGGATTGTAAATATGTTTGAGGATCCCCTCCCTGTACTGTAAACCCTCAGGATTTATATACTTATTCATTCTATATATGCATCAGATGGCAGAGCTTGTTGCCAGCTGCCCCAGAGACAACAGAATTGATGCGAAAGAAAGAACAGGAGCACCAGTTGGCCACGTCCCTTTCTGCTGTGTTGTCTTGCCGCTTGAGGGAGGGTTATGCCATCAAACAGGTGTCCATCACTGATGATCAGATACAGGTTTGACTCCACTGAGTTTTGATTTATTAATTTTTATTTATTTAGTGGTAGGTGGAGGCGCTCACCATTCACTCACTCAGTGTAGTGCTGCTTTAGGTATCTGCACTTTCCTCTGTTCCTTCCTTCCTCTTCTCTTCCATTCCTTCATTCTTTCCTCTTCCTTCTGCTATGGGTGACTTTACACTCCCTCTTCTGTCTTTCTGTCCTTCACTCTTTCCTCTTCCTTCTGCTTGTGGGTGACTCTACACTGAGTGTGGTAACCATATAACCAGATTATGGCTCCTGGCGGTTTATTGGGTAATTAAGGCACGCTAATCAGATTGAGCCTGTGCAGGTTTATATCCAAGGGGTGGTTGGGGTTTATTGCTAATGTAATGCCACTCAGGGATGAGTGAGGCTGGTCACTCTCACCTTAAATGTCAGGACCAACTTGCCTAGTCCCAGGCTCCTACACTTCTCATGGGGCAACATAGGATTGGATGATGGATGGGTTTCTTAAGATACCTTATGTTTTGCCTTTCCTGTAACCCAGAAAATCATGTACTGTGTTGGGTGGTAACCATTTAACCAACAAACGGATGCCTTGTAGTATGGTGAGTAAAGGTGCATCAGCTGAATTTGACCCATAAGAGTTTATGTCTGAGAGATGGTTGCAGTTTACTACTCTCATAATGCTGCCCAAGAGAAAGTGACTTATCCCTCTTGCCATAAATGTCAGAACGGTGCATAGTTCCTTACACTCCTGGTGGGACAGTAAAGGACAGAATGATCAGTAGATGGTTATACTGAGTGTTCCAAAAGTCCATTTCTGGTTGTTGGTGAAACATAAGATTAGTAACATTGTATAAGGAAGAGAAAGACATATATGTATTTTTTAATTTGTGGTATTTGAACTTAATAATAACTGAATCCGTAGTGAATTACTTGTTGTGGTCTACAGTTGGTGATGGTGTTGCCCTGGAAATACTCAGTTTTTATTGAGTATCACATCCGGTCAGCTTGGCCGCCAGCACAGCCGTCTGTCAATGTGGAGATATGGATTCAGGGTGAGTATCACTTGGCTTCCATGTAGCTTTTGAAGAGGAGGAGGAGGTGGAGGGCAGACAGATGTATAATAATGATGATGATGGTCATGATGATATGGGGATGGAGGTAAGGAGATAGGAAGGAAGGTTGTAGAGGAGGAGGGGGATGGAAAATTTACAGATAGAGGTATAGAGGCAGAATTAAGGAGGAAAGACAGTGGGGGAAGAAGAGGGAGAGGGAAGGAATGGAACCATTGAGGCAGGATGATGGAGAGAAGATACAGTAGTAGAGGAAGAGGAGGAGTGGGAAAATGAATGGATGGGATTTAGATAAAGGAGGGAAAGAAGATGAGGATGAAGTTAAATGAAGGGGTGGAACTTGAATTAGTAAGGGAAAAAAGAAAAGAAGGAGGAGGAAGTATAGTGAAGGGCTGGAACTAGGATGAAAGAGGGAAAATGAAGGGACAGAGATATGGAGGAAGGATGTAGGAGGCAAGGTGGTGGAGGAGGCAAAGAAGAGATGGCCTGTTTCACTAAGCACAGTGTAGATAGTCTTCCCACTTAGTACCTTATCTTTCCCTGCTTCTGGATTCTGCCTCACCTCATTATTAGATTGGATGATGATGATAGTGATAATAACAGTGACAGTGGTAGTGGCTGATGATGATGATGATGACAACAGTGATGATGATACTGCCCTATTATGTCATCAGCAACGTACGAGTTCCTGAATGATGTAACGAGTGTTGGTCATGGTGGTCTGCGATCCCAGCACCGACGTGGGGCAGTGGGCCGGTACTGGGGTGCACTGCAACACCTACGCAACACTGACATACTTCTGGTTGGCCTGCAGTCATTCTCCGCCTCACCCACACACTACACTGTCCCTGAGTGTGTGAGGAGTGGGCATCCGGTCTTCTACCACACCCCTGCTCGCTACCACCACCACCCTCCGGTTCTCTCTGATGCCATCAGGTCATTGAACATATAAAGGTTCATGTATGGCAGTATGTCATGATTCCACAGTACTCTACCAAGAATTGTTTGTATGGTAGAATTATATGCCTGTGGATATTGTATATGGTGAGAAAAGAAAATACTGCAGCACTTCTTTTTTTCATAACTGATTTTATTTTGCTTTTGTTCTTTCTTTTTCTTAGATTCTTCCTTGTCTTTTTAACCTTAATTTATCCATTTAATAGCTGTGAGGTCTGTTGCATCAGGCATGCAGTTTTACAAATCTTCCACTTATGTACTTGTTTTTGGTGGTGGTGATGATGATGATGATGGTAATTGAATATGATATCTCAATACAGCATTTAAATGTAAACTGCAAAATAATTTCTTCCAGCCAACTCTACAGCAATACCTCTCTTGTTCATGATACAGGTAGCCAGCATTATGACGTATATACTTATCCTTTTATAGCAATTAGATGATACTGACTCACTGAATTTCTCATTCCTTGTATTTAGCGACCAGTACCCACAATTCAGCAGTTTCTGGCGGCCAGTGTGCCTCTTGGACACCAATGTCTGGCAGAAATGGCTTCACACTCACCGCCTGGGGGTCATACTTGCCCATGACCACCCTCTCCCGAAGAATCTGCACATCACCTCTGCCAGTGGAAGGTACGAAGAAGTGTTACAGTAGAATATTTGAAAGTACAGGAGATTGAATGTGTAAAGGTGAGGAGGACCCTACATGAAAGTGTGCTGCTTCTGACACTGTGGTATGGATCTAAACTTGGGAAAAGAATACTGAGAACTTTTTAGGCTATTTTTCAGAACAGGTGCAGACATGAACAAAGCGGGTGGCATGAATAATGAAGAAATTTGTAAAAAAATTTGAAATGGATGAAAGGAGTGAAATGTGGGATAACTGGATGGATAAAGACAAATGCACTGAGATGATGGGGGGAAAAAAAATGCAAATAGGTAAGGTCTGAGAGGAAGTCCTGGATATGGATATAATAGATACTGTTTGAAGAGAGAGATAGTATGTGATGCTGGCCATGAGTGGAATAGTACACTGTTGAGAGAAGGAAGAATGAGAAAGGCATGCAAGGACGATGTAGCTTGGAGATGGTCAATATCAGTATGTGTTTAAGTAGGTAATGAGGAATTCATCAAGAAATTACCTTTTGTTTTACATACCTCGTGTTATAGTAACTATAGTTTTTAAGTAAATTATTCAGACTACTGTATGCTGCATCATGTTGACTAATCACCTCTTAACCAGGTTGTCTGTACAGTTTCCTCTCAACCTTGCCATATGCATGGGGTCCATCCCAGGAGATGAGTGGATGATTATTGGTCATGTAATGTTACCAAGGGGAGTAGGATGATCATCTCATCTTAACATTTCAAGTTATATTAATCTCTGTAAGCTGAATAAAATTAGTACTAGCTTGAATAAAATGCTAAGATGTTTATTCAACACTCATCGTTGAGTTAATTAGATGGGTTTAGCTCTTTGAAGAGTATGGTAGAGATTTCCCTGAGCTGATTGAAATCTGTTCAGTGGGATAATATGGTCAGAATGATGATGATGGTGGTAATAAATAGAACTGCTCTGTATATTAGTCAATAAAATACTAAAATGTGAATACAGGACTGTGGTAGCCTGACCTTAGGCCCCTGTACCTATCAGGGAATAATATAGAATTGTCCATTACTGTTACCAGTTGTCTTTACCAACTGCAAGCTTGTCATCGACTCTCACACTTGCACTTGACAGGTATGGGGTGATCCACTGCCGTCAAGCCGAGTTGGCCCTCACCACGCTGCTTGCAGAGTGGTGCGATTTTGTCCTCATCGAGAATCACTCTTATGTCAAGTTTCTTTATGGGTCAGTTTAATGCCTATTTAATGATCATTGATAGGGCATTATATTTCAGTAATGAAGTTTAGGATATAACTGTACTGTACATTATTAATGCACATTACAGTAGTATTTAAGGCATGTAGTTTGCATATTACTTTTGGATCATAATTTTATCCATGAGTTTGCTGTTCATGCAGTGGTATTGTAAGGTATAAGGAAGAACAACCTTTGGGATGAATAAAAGTATTGTCACTTGAGAATATAACCATGGTAATGAAATACTGATAGTTTTCATCACTGAAAGACTATTGATGAATAAATGACAGCAGTTTAACATCCTGTTTAGGTAATTGTAGAGCTTGGTCTCATAATGTTAAATATTATCAGTGTTGTGATGAGTGACTTGTACTTGTGTAACCCCTTAAGTGAGACCGTCGTCTAGAGACGACCTATTAGGGAACTGCGGCTGTTGTCCTAGGAATCAGTCTTTTCCTGTGCTTACAGTAAATATGGCATGGGTGATTAGGTTGTAGACTGCATGGTGGTGTAGTGTGAGTCTCTGGGGAGACAGTGGGTTGGTGGGACAAAGATTGGGTAGGCCTCAATAGGCCTATAGCAGCTGTGGAGAGCAAACCCTCAGCCTTTCATGGTACTGGTGGTGATGCTGGTGATAGTGATCATGGTGGTGGCCGTAGACGTGAAGTATTTGCAAATCCTACAGCCTCCCATATGGGTAAAAAGTGTAAACACGCCCAGAAAACCTTTCTCCATCAAATTGTATCATTTACTTATTCTGAAAGGCCTGAAAAATCTTTGTTTTTTGCTCATTGGGATTTCTTTGGATTTATTGTAAAGAAGAAAAAAATCCACCACACCTACTTTAAGGTAATTGAAAGTTTTTTTTTGTATACTTTGTTACTGTATATGCTTTCTTCTATTTCATAGTGCTAGTTACATATCCTGATGCAGCAGAAAAGTCTGAGGGCTTTACTCTTGATGGGTTTTTGTGAGATTTATCATATGAAGAAAAAATCCTAATGGCTTCTATAACAATATTTTTGCATATAATATAATGCATGATTCTCTTCCGTTTGATGAAAATGATTGCTGAGTTTAGATGGTTTGAAAGGCCAATTTTTAACTCCAAGTAGGTTGAGGATTAAGATTGTGAAACTAGCAGTTGCCAGTGTTTTCTTATCACTTGTAATTAGTGCTGATAGTAATGATAATGAGGATTAAAAAGATGGGAATGATGACACTGTAATGGTATTGATGATGATGGTTATGATGGTGATGATGATGATGATGGTTATGATGATAATGATGATGGTGATGATGACATAATGTCATTCCAATACATTTCATCCTACTTTCTCTTGGTGCCATTTAATCACAGTGAGGGTGAGAGAGGTAAGGATGGATCACCAGTGTCTTTCCTGGTAGTGCGGGTGACCTCCAAGCCCCCCCCTTGCCTCGTCATCCGCCTTGCCTTCCTTGGGGGCACACCAGGACATGTTAGAAACCAGGTGCGTATGCTGAGAGTGAGGGAGGAAGATACAGGGTTTAGTAGGTTTTGTCAGAAAGAGAGAAAAACAGAAAGATCTGAAGTGTCTGTTAAAATTTGTTTGATAAGGAGAAAACTTTGGTGAGAGAGAGAGAGAATTTGTTTTTTGTTGGAGAGAGAGAGAGAGAGAACTTTAGCTTCTTGTGTTGGGTAACATATATCAGTCAGTGTCTATACAGGCGTACCCCAATATCCTACTGTGTTGAAAACTGTTAGGAGTGTTCGGTCAGCGAGTATGTTGGATATCTAAGCAGTTTTCCCCATAAGATACTGAAGAAAACCAGATATGCTTTCCAAACCCAAACCCAAACTCTCATATACCTTGATCACTCAATAGAGACTGACACAGAAACACCTTAGGTAATGTTATGATCCTCCTAAACAATACTATTGCCAAAAAAATGAGACATAAAACATCACATGCAGAAAGGTCAGGTGATGGGAGGTGTGGTGTTGAGATGCGTACAGGTCAGCAGGCAGGCAGTGTGCTAAATGGAGGTGGGATGGAGGGACAAGGAGGGAGACAAGTGGGGGAGGAGGAGGACAGAGGGATGGAGAGAGAGACAAGCAGGGGTTGGGGAGGGTGTGGGGATGAGGAGGGAGACAAGCAGGGGTTTGGGGAGGGTGGGAGGATGGGAAGGGAGACAAACATGGGTGGGGAAGGGCAGGGGGTTGGGGAGGGAGACAAGACAGCCAAACTGCCTTACTGCCCTACCCCCCTCCCTCTCTCTCTCTCTCGCACACACACACACACACACACACACACACACACACACACACACACACACTTGAGAGACAAGCGAGGGTGGGGGAGGGAGGGGGGACGGGGAGGGAGACATGCCTGGCAGTGCTGAGTTTGGCTGGGGATGGAGGAGGGACCGGAGAGTGTTGGGGACAGTGAAGAAGAGAGAGGATGGAGGGAGGACAGGGAGAGCTACATGCACCACCACACCCACGTTCGGACGCACTCGCTTCAAACGTAGGGAGTGGCGGAGTGTTCAGACCAGTGAATCAACAGCCGCTCAGATTGTGGGAATGTTCCCCAATTTTCTTTTTTACAGTGTAGTGAGTTGTGGGTTATTGATGCGGTGGATATCAGGATATGCCTTATGTATTATCAGTCTTGATGTGTATGTTATGGGATCCTATATTTATTATGGGTTGTGGATTTTCTTTGTACAGTATTTGCTATGCGTATGGTATCATCCAGGAGAGTGCTTTTGGATCAATTGTATTTTAGATTGGGTCAGTTTTCCTGCAATTTAAAAGTGTGTAAATTTTCCTAAAATTATGTGTTTACTTAATGAGAATTAGAATTTCCACATAAGAACAGTGTGCTTAACCTCATTTTATTTACAGATGGTGGGACACATTAGAGCCAAGATCAGGTGTCTGGCATTCCCCTCCCGTGTGACCATGACGGAGCGCAGCAAGTCACTCCCTCCCACCACCCACCCGCAGGAGGTCAGCACGTGCACTGTAGTCATTGTGTTTTTACCTGACAGAACTGTGGCACTGTTACAGCTTAAATACTCAGTTGTGGTTGCATGAAATTCAGTGAGCCTTAGTTAAGATGTAGGAAAGTCTCATTGGTCACTAGTCAAATCAACCATCTAATCTGCCTTCACTTGTTATATATATTTTAAGCTTGGTTATACTTAACACCATTATGATTACTGTTGTATAGAAATTTAATGATCATGTATAACTTGTGCCTGTAAAGTGGAGCTGGAAACTTTGAAGGTTTCAGTGATAATCTTTATGTGGCAGTTTTCACTGGGTAGTCTGTTTAGGCATGTAGTTCTCTTGATAGGTAGGATCCTGCCTACCCTATTGATGCTGAAGAGGGATGCCTTCATGTGGTGGCACTGATACAATCTAGGGGCTCAACTGCCTGGATATATATCTGTCAGTTACTTCTCTGTCCCCTGAAATGAGGATGTTGGGATGCAGGAGAAGAGGAACTTAAGCCTGCAGTCCACCAGATTCACATCCAGATGAGCCTGGGGTTACAGCTACTGTTACTGTACTGCTCTTACCTACCCAGTTATATTGTAGTGGAAAGTAAGGTTAGGAGTTTGGTAATGAACTGCTCTTTTATATTGTAACTGGAAGTTAGGTGAGGATTATAAAAAAGAATGACACATACTTGTAGTGGGAAGTTAAGTGAGTGTTATAACAAAGATTGAGCCAGGGTTCCAGGGGCTTGAATGATAAGTGAATGGAAGTGTGGCCCATTGGACTGGGCAGACTTGGGCTGTCTAGACGTTGCTACTCCTCACTCTACCCACGGATGGGAAAGGAGCTCCAGGTGGTGATGATGATGATGATATAACAAAGAAGCACACTTTTATTGTAGTGGGGAATGAGGTTAGATGATGATGATAAGCCACTCAATTATACTGATTTGGGAGGCAAGGATAGGATAATGACAATGAGCCATATTTCCATCCTCTTCTTTCTTTTTTTCATTTTTTCCTCTTCCTTCTGCCTACGGGCGACTCTGCACTCCCTCTTCTGTCTCACCTTCCTTCATTTTCTCTTCTTCCTTCTGCCAATGGGTGACTCTGCACTGAGTGACAAGCCAAATAGTTTCCTATACATCATGGGGCAACATAAGATTGGGTGATGGATGAATGGAGGTGTAGTTAAGATAAGATGATGGTAATGAATCACTGTATATTGCAGTGGGAAGTAAGGTTAGAGTGATAATGTGTCACTCTTACTGTACTGGAAAGTAGGTAATGTTAGAATGATGATGAACTTCACATACTCTAGTGGTAAGTAAAGTTAAAATGAGGATGAACCACCCTTGTTGTAATGTGAAGTGAGTAAGGCGAAAATGATGAACCACCTGTACTGTAGTGGGAAGTGCATAAGGTTAGAATGATGGTGAACTACTCATACTGTAGTGGGAAGTGAGTAAGGTTAGAATGATTATGAGCCACCCAGTTATATTGATGTGGAGTACAAGTAAGGTTAGAGTGACAATGAATCAATGTGTTACATTTTAGTGGAAAGTAATGTCATGATGATGATGAACTTTACCATTCTCAGGACAAGCTTGAGAATGAAATGACGATCTCAGCATCGGGGGACCTTCGAGCGCCAGTGCCACGCCCCCCTCTGTCTCGTGCCCCCTCCTCCGCCCCCTGCTGTGTCATCACACACAAGCCTGTGGAAAAGATACTCATATGGTTAGTTTTAGCTTTCTGTAACCAGACGACTTAATCACTTCAGAATGATTTTTTTTTTTTTTTCTACCTGCAGATGATTTTATTTAGTTTAGGATCAAGTTACCAAAGTGTACGGGTTCAATGTGGTCTTCATGTACCCCTTTACTAAAGAATTTCTCCTCTAAGCTGAATAATATTGTCTGTAGATAACAGGAATAAACCCACACAAGAAGCCATCTTAGGTGAGGGATTTAATCCTGAAAGGAGTGGCCATATAAAAATTCCCTCCTTGTTATCCTGCCCCCTGCTCATGAGGTGCCCTCTCTCTAACTTGCACCTCCCTCATTCATGTATGATGAGCCTATATGTGGTGGCACTGTGGACTCCGGTTGGAGCAGCATCAGCATCCACTTGGGAGTCAAACCTCCCCATATTTCCCTGCACATCACCACGAGAAAGACCCTGGTTTTATGCTGGCAAAAACTTCCTGACACAAAGGGGGCACTGGATCCCTGCATGTTGTATGTACTTTATAGTATCTATAGGATAGTTTCATGGAAGCAGTTGCTTGCCTGAGATTTATGAATCTGTTAGGCAAGACAAACTAGGGACGCATCAACAGCAATAATCACAACCTCTCCACCCCACTCTTCCACGTCATCCTTGGTCTCCTCCTTCCCTTCTCTTCCACTTGACTCACATACACTTGTAATCAGTATCCCATTCTCCATTCTCCACATGGTCAGTTGCTGTATCTAATTTGCATAAATTATTCCCAGACCCAGAATTGTCTTTTGAATGTCAAGGTCCTGTGTTCATTATTCTGTTTTGAATTTAATTGTAAGTTGCTGATTAATTGCTTGTTATTTTTAACATTCAATTTGTCAGTGATCATTAGTGTTGTTATACTGTACTGTATATATTTATTTAAGGACTTGTTTTCTAACCTTGCTCCATCCATAGGTGGGGAAAGAAGGTTATGATGATGATGATGACATATTTTCTCCTAGGTATAATAAGCCACCAAGTAATCCCTTGAACCCCCTGATATCGGACTCCCCATATGGGTCAAGTGGCATTGGTGGGTACATTGGTCGAAGTGGGGCTGGAGGGAGCAGCAGTAAGCCTGGCAACCACAACATGGCATTACTGGCTCGTTACCTCCACCATCGACGCTGGGTGTGGGGAGTACAGGCATCATCTGCCCCAGCTGTCGCTCTCAGTGCCGTTGCTCGAGTTCTCAACTGCCTTACCAGGTACAGGAATCTTTGTGGAGGTCTTTATTTCTGTGTTGGAATGCTTTTGATAGATTATTTTTTAAAAGCCCTACTCCACTCCCTTCTGAGGTGGGAAGAAAAGGCTAGAAAGATGACAAAATTTTGATTACGGGGCATAGCTCATGAGAGTTTAAATCTGAAGGTGTTACCGGCTGTGTAGTTCCACCACTGATGCTGGAGGTGGGGAGTACAGGCACCATCCACCTCAACTGTCACGCATTGCCATTGCTTGGGTCCCTAACCTCCTCACTAGCCCCTACCCCTACCCTTTCCTCTCTTCATCTTCTCTTTTTTTTTTTAGGAGGGTTTCATTCATGTGAGTTAAATGCATAGTCCATTTCAGTGGGCATGCTGGTGACTAGCACTGCCTCTGTCGTGTTTTTTCTCTCTTCTTGCTTTCTGGACCCTACCCCACACCATCTGTGGGTGTGGAAAAGAGGTCATGGTCAATTTTTGAAATTGTTAGTAATCTGCTTGTGTGATACTACCAGAAATGACAACAGCCTACAAAATATTGTACCGGTTTACAGCTTGTCTGATGTATTGCCCAAACAATACAAGACATAGCACATGGTAAACTATAAAACAAAGAATTACTTATGGATCTGTGGTTATTTATGTCACTTGTTTTTCCTCTTAATAATGTGTACTGTGCACTCTGTGTCAGTCAAAATTCGGACTATTTATTTTTCAGATCTGGTAGTCCAGCAGACTACTTGTCAGTTGTTACTGATTTCTTACCCTGAGCAGGATGATGATGTTGATGATGATGAATTATTTTTATGTTTAATATGTACTGTAAGTTGCTTATTTGACTGGTAGATATGTGAAGTGCATCTATTAAAAAAAAAAAAAAAGTGTTAATGGTTAGTCTTATGAAATTGAGCCAGGATTTGGTGGTATTTAATGAAATGTGAATGATTGGGGTACTGATTTCACAAGATATATATTGTAGTTCACTTTTAATTGCACCATGCTTCTGGATCCTACCTCACCCTTTCCTTAAGCAAGAAAAAGTCAGATTGATGGTAAGGATGATATGATGTGGAAGTGAGAGTACTGTTTGAAGATGAACAGTGTATGTAGTGTTAAAGAAATGAGTGGAAGTAGTATACAGCGGAGAGAGAGAGAGAGAGAGAGAGAGAGTAATGACAAGTTGTGTGTGAGAAGCATGTTGGCAGCTATAGGTCTTGTTCTTCAGGGTTAGTGTAAATTCATAATGTAAGTTAAGTGGTTGAGCTGTGATTTGATATATGGAATCTTGATTTTCTTAATTCAGTATTCTTTTGCAGGATAAGGCTACAAGAGGGATTCAATTTTGCCCATTCATGTAATGGAATCATCACTATGGTGCGAGAGTTTGAAATGAAGGTAATTTTCTTTTTTCTCTCTTCTTTTTATCATATAGTGAACATTTTTTGTGTGGTAAATTACTATAAAAGGCTAATAATTTTTGCCTAAGTATCCATTAATTGAAAATATTCCCATGATGGTTATGGTAGTTAATTTGGATACTTAATAATCTGAGTGTAAGCACTGGGGGCATTTGTGTCACTGGATGATGTAGTTCTGCTATAAATTTTACCTCCATACACAAGAATATCCAGTAAAACACTTTATGCATCAGAAACAGCAGTTAAAAAGGTGAAGAGAAATGTGGTCATAATTAAACAGAATGTGAAATAAACTGTTTTGTCAGTTTGACATCAGTTCTTGCACCACACTCTCAAACACTTGGTGAAGTTACATCATATTTATTATTGATAGCATCACTGCAACATTTCCAAATATGATGTAACACCATGCTAAATGTAAGATGGTGAAGGTAGTGACAAATACATATAATGTACTGACCATATGTCTGATAATAGCATAATACCCTGGACCCAGTTTCTCATACTGTATTTATGGAGAGTTGGGAGATCTAGAATATGAAACCCTAATTTCACTGGGAACACAAATTAGATGAGAAGAGAACCACTAGGTACTGTACTATATCCCCCTCCTATACCATTGGAGATATGCAGCTGTTTGCAGAGCAAGCAGTGAATGATGTAGTCATTACTTCTGTATGCAAGCATAGAAAGTTTTCCAGCCTGTCATTCTAATTCTCTTTTAATCATTATTTGTGACATGCAAGGGATGTTGGATAGTATTCTTTATCCTGTTTCTTCTCCCCAGGGATAAAATTATTAATGGTTGCTAATTGATATTTCACTTCCTATACTGGTACTATATTATGAGTAGTGCATTGTGATGGTATATAATGTAGTAGAAAGTATAGTTTTTGAGAAAGTTTTCATAGACACTATACTGTGTTTAAAAGCACCAGGTATCTCTGTTGAGTATCCATTTTCTTTCATGCAGAAGTATTTTGTAATAATAGCTTGTTACTCAAAGCTTTTTCCTTGTGTTTTGCAGCTGGAGTTGACTGAAGATGAGGAGGAGGGGATGTTGGGGCACGTTGTGGCCAGTAGCGGAGGGTCAGGTACCACGACATATCCATGTGTTGTGCAATACATCATCTTCCCTCCGCATCTCACCAATGGCAGCAAGGACAGGTGAGGCACTAAGTGGAGTTTGGGTTAGGAATCATGGCAGTTAAAGATGGGAATTACAAAGTAATGGCCTTATCCTGAATACAGTTATCATAGGCTTAGTTTTTTTTTTTTTTTTTTTTTAAGAACATCTGTACCAAAAGTTAGTTATAATTACCTAATATTTCTCAATTTCCACGATTTAAATTTTATGCATGCTACTGCCAGTTTTATTTTTCTTAATAGAAACCTTGTATAGCAACTCCAGCTTTGGCGGGAAGGAGTGGTGGTGGTGAGTTTTAACCTACTCTGTAGGAAGCAGCCTCAAAAGCACCAGTAGGTCGTTTGCAGCTTGCTTTCCTTTGTAGCCCTTTGTATAAAGTGAGGCTGAGGGTTGAAACAGTTCAATAACTGGATAGGGGTTTGTGACAATAATCACTACAGTTGTGCAATTTACGTAAAACTTTTGTTAGTACTTTGATTATTGAGATATCTGAATGTTTGTAGGTGGGGCCGCTCACCATCCACTCACTCGATGCAGTGCTGCATGTGAGTGACTGCCCTTTCCTCTCTTAGTTCCTTCTTTCCTTCCTTCCTTGTCTGTCTTTCTTTTCTTCATTTTTTCCTCCTCTTTCTGCATACTGGTGATGAGTGACAAGCCAGATGGTTTCTTGTACACCGGGAAACTATTTACTACACTGGGTGGTAACATAGCTGCTGGTGATTCAGTGGGTAATTAGGGCGCTTCAGTCGGATTGAGCCTGTGTAGGTTTATGTCCAAGGGATGGTTGGGGTTATTGCACACGTAATGCCACGCAGGGATGAGTGAGGCTGGTCACTCTCATCTTAATTGTCAGGACCAACTTGCCTAGCCCAGGGTTTCTGCGTTCCTCATGGAGCAACACTGGATTAGATGATGTATGTATAAAATTGAATGTAGTGTTTTATTTTCTCATTTTATTGATAGCCAAATTTATCCTGACAGTACAGTATTTTCATAATTAGCTATATAATAGTGAAGTGCTTGAAAGGGTACAGCAGGGAAGAATGGTTGCTGGTTCTTTGAAAGCAGTGATAAGAAACAGGGAAGTGAGCATGGAAGTGAAAAAGTTACTACATGACAGTATTGTGATACCAACTCTAACGTACGGAAGTGAAGCTTGGACGTTGTTGGAAGGACACAAGTCAAGAGTGAGAGCCGTGGAAATGAGTTATTTAAGAGGAGCCTGTGGAGTCACATGGAGAGACAGGCTGACGAATGAGGATATAAAGGAGCGTTGTGGTGTTGATGTGGATGTGATAGGAAGCGTTATGAGGAACACACTGAGGTGGTTTAGCCATGTGGAGAGGATGGAGGGTGAAAGACTGACGAAGAGAGTATATATGAGTGAGGTGGAGGGGGAAAGAGGGAGGGGGAGGCCGAGGATGAGATGGAGAGATGGGGTGGAGAGGTATATGAGAGAGGGGGGTGTAAGTTGGGAGCAGGGGAGTGAAATGGCGGGGGACAGGGCGACTTGGAGGCGATTTGTTTGTGGCCACCCCAAACGGGATTGAGGCGTCTGGCAGTAGATAGATAGCTATATAATAGGTTGATACTGAGATGATTTTTCACGTGCAGTACTTTGTAGTGGACCGAATTGCTCAGTACGGTAAAGTACAGTGTTTTCTTGGCGGAAGCATGACAGCTAACAGATTAAAATACGATGTTGCCCTTGTTTCAGTCTTGTGGAGGAGGAATGGGAAGAGGAAGGTGACAGTGTAGAGGCAGATGGTGAGATGCAGGTGGTGACAGAGTGTTGGGTGGAGCCTCAGAATGGTGTGGTTGTTGCTCCAGCTTCAACTCATCTGCAGACACCACCAGTTCCAAACTCCTACTCCACCAATGCTGTCCCTGCCATCACTCAACTTTCAGTCGGTCAGCACACCCCATTTGATTCTCCTGACCAGTCTCAGACTCAATCATCGCCTCGCTGCCTCTCACCTCAGGATGCTTTGCCAGATCCATTACCCCAGGAGGCCACTGTACCCCCACCATGTGCTCTCCCAGATGCACACTTCCATCACTGCAACTATAAGCAGCTGGCACAGGCCGTGAGTACAACCTTCAGTTATTTCTGTCAAACTTGATTACAAATAGGCCTTGTTATAAGTCACTGATGCTTTCCAAAATATACAGCTTATGATGTAAATTTGGAGAAACAAGATTAGCCTTATGGGTAACCTGGAACTATAAAATCAATTTTTCTGTAATTTATAATGGACTTGAGAGCAAACACAGTGTCAAAAATTGTGACCCGTAACAGTGACTTGTGTATTAACCAGATGTATAACAAATATATATGTAGTCATTGAAGGAAATGTGTAAGGGGAGGCGGTAGCTCAATCGGTAGAGAGTTGGCCTGCAGTCCTGACGGACCCGGGTTCAAATCCCGCTGAGGCAGGGAACAGTTTAAGGATTTGAATTTCACAAAAATCAGACTTTACTGATCTACCAGAAGGCCCGCCGACATGTCGTAAAAATACCCCCGCTAATACCAATACACCAGTCCTGTATGAGACAGCCCTAGCATGTATTCAATATGGACAGTGGGTGTTAGCGCCGAAGTGGTGACATGTAGAGGTGTCCGGTACGTAGGAGGACTGCTGGGCCTTGAAAGCAGGCTGTGAAGCCTATGCCCAGAATCGATCACATAAAAAAAAAAAAAAAAAAAAAAAACCTTCATTACAGTGACATTGATATTCTTCATTTCCTTCAGGCTACCTCCAAATGATTTTATTCAAGCTAGGAAGGGTCTTTTTTAGTGAAGAAATTATTGATGGCTATTATTTAACCCCTTTTTCTTTAAAAATTCCCCCCAAGCTTAGTAAACTCTTCTGGTGGTTGCAGGAATACAGTGATGCAAACAAATAAATAAATAAAATGAAATAAAATAAATAACCCTCAGATTGAAGTGTTAGAATGTATGGTACTCATCCTTGAGTATTTAATAGTAACTTGATTTTTTCATGGCATAGTCATTCTTGATCCATCTGATGCCTTTAGTAATCAAGTTTGATTTTGTTACAGATCAATTGCCAAGTTTGATTTTGTTACAGATCAATTGCCAGTGCATATTAGTTTAGGTTACTTTGTGGATGAACAGTGTCACCTTATTGTAGTTTTTATGATGTACTCCTAGAGAGTATTACATCATCACTTCTTCAGGTAAGTGTAGTATGCTGTCTGTGCTGTGTTAATATTGTGGATACAGCACACTGTATTAATAACTATTTCATTGTTATTACACTTAACAGTAACAGCCAATCCCATTTTGCCCATTTCGAGGTAGTAGGGGTCTTAGATGAGAGTACCTTAGGCCAGTACAGAATAGTGTACTGTACGGTATATGAGAGTAGATGACCAGCCTAATCCCCATGGTGACAGTACTGTACATGATAAAAAAAAAATCCAGTTATTTCTTGGGTTTGAACTAGTGCACATGATAAGACTGTGAGTAAAGAGGCTACAAGAAGATGGCAAGAATTTGTGTTAGTGCCCGTATTAACATATGAGTTTGTGCCTTTGGTTGGCATTAGTTTCAAAATCAAGATTGTGAGCAGTGAAAATTGGGCTGCTTAGGAATTTACTGTATATAGTTTACAAAGATTGGGTATGATAAAAAGCAGAGTTTAGTGAAAGATATGAAATCCATCCATCATCCAATCCTATATTTCCCCATGAGGAGGATAGGAGAAAGTCATGAAATATGGAAGTTATTTGATAAAAGGACAGAGAAATGTGTGTATAAGTGCCATTTAGAATGGATATGAATAGGATTGTGGAAAGAGAGAATGTGAATACACCTCTCTCCCACTATTCGACAGGGATGCATTCCATAAAAAGTGATTGGATAATGAATTGGTCGAATAACAAACCAATTTTTTTCCATAAGATTGTTAGGAAATAGGGGGGTTGGGTTCCTGACCAAATTCATCATTCAGAAAATATTCTGTAAAGATGCAGAAAATACCGATAAATATGAACAAAAGTGACACAGAAATTATAGCTGTTTTCCTATAGTCCTACATTCTCAAGGAAAATTATTTTACTACTACATACATCTCAGATGATTGACATTTGATTATCGATCAAAAAATATTGGAGAACAAATGAAATAAACCTACTTAGCGATATTAAAGAAAGCCTCATGAATGCCTTCGATAGCGTGTTTCTTGCCGATCCCGCCGACTGGACGTGTCGTCACCACACCAGACAAACTCAAATGTTTTCAATTTAAAACCATAAATAGGAGTGGAAGCCTAACTGGAAGTGCTGAAACCTACCTGGGAAGATTCACTCCCAGGACCCCCCAATGATTATAAACTACCTAACCTAGTGCAAACGAAGATATGTTTTTCGTAAAACTGGCGCCAAAACAATATCGTGTGTAAGAACATTCGTTAATTGTAGGTGCAATTGTCAATCGTCACCTGACCATGCGATGGCAGAACACTCACTCAGGTTGGTGAGCACATGACTGTGCTTGACAGGGGTAATAGTAGGGGTCTTGGGTGGAGTCATGGTGGTGCTGTAGTATTCCATGAGGCCAAAAAGAAATGCACACGGATGAAGAGGCAACCGATCAGCAGGGCAGAGCGCAGGAGACAGGCAGCTCAGTCTGTCTGTCTGGCGGCGGGTTGAATTGTCGAAATGGTGGGGATAACCATGCCGAACAACAAAAAAGGGTATAGGTTTATAAATGTCAAAACAATGAATTGTTGAATAACGATCGGTCAAAAAATGAGGGCTTGGTGTATAGGAATAGGTATGTAAGTCAGGAAAGAGATTTAAGGAGTTGGTAAATTAATGCACAAACAATGAGATAGGGAAGTTTAGAAAGAAATGTTAAATGGTTGGATGAAGTATATACTATATGTGGAAGAGCACATTTCAAGGGTTGCACTTTTTTTCTTTTTAATACTTGGCAGAATAACTTTATTCAAAGGTATTTATGAATTGCATAGCCAAAAAAAAAAAAAAAAAAAAAAACCAGTTTATAGCAAAAAGATATGTGCAGATGATTTCCCTTTTGAGATGGAGCCAAGATTTTGCAGACTTGAATAGTGTGTGAATAGTTCTGTGATCTGTTTCAGTGGGCACTGTTGATAGTTCAAGTATTTTTGTTTTTATCCTTTGTTTGTGAATCTTTCCCAACTGTACCTCATCCCATAAGTATGTGGAAAAGAAAATGATGATGAATATGATGATGATGTCGATGATGATGATGATTGAGATATGATTCTCCTTGAAATAAGTTGTGTAAGATAAACAGAGGTGCTTATCAAGACCCGGGCTGTTAGGGCAAAGCTGTCATGGGAAGATGAAGGCCATGCTATCACAAAGATTGTCTCATTATCAGGCCATAGTGCTTTCAGAGGTCACTGGAGAAGTTGCGGGATTTCATTTTTAACCTGGGGTGGGATTATTGAAGATATGTACGATGGATTTCCCGTTGTAACTTAGTTTTGTTGTAGCAGGAAGAACTGAAGACATGGAAAGTTTATACTCATTTCTTTCTTTGTCCTGTCCAAAACAAATAACAGCTGCTGCAGCAGTTTTTTCTCTTGTAACCAGGAACTGTTTTTGAAAAAAGAACGAAAGATAGGGAAGGATTCTACTGGCATTTACTATCTTGAAAAAACAAATCTAAGTTACAACAGAGATTCCATTATAAATACCTTTGAGATTCTCCCTCCTGGTTCATATGCTAGGAAGTATAAATAGGTTGCTTTAACAGTGATCCATCATATTAACTCCTTCAGTCCCTGGATGTTATTTTGTATTTATGCTGCAGCCAGGCAGTTTGAATTAAGATTTAGGAAAGATCTCTCCCATTGAATGGATTAATGAACTCTCCCATTGAAAGGATTAATAAAGGCTATATTGAACCCATCCTGGTGGAATGTCTCTCCATTCTGAATAAAATCATCAGGAGGTGCCAAGAATTAAGTAAGAATAGGTCATCAGATTGAAAGAGTTAATCTGAACCCTTCAGCATCCAGATTACTTTTAACTCTTTGTCCTGTTTCTGCTACTTGTGAAAGAATCTTCAGTTCATGATCCCAGTTCATGATCCCAGCTACACTCAGTAAACAAAAACAGGTTAACACTTAGGACTGTGTAATTGTTAATATATGTCCACCACAACATTAGATGTTTGCCAGCCATAGGAGAGAGAGACAGAGAGAGAGAGAGGAAAAAAAATATATATTACAGTGTACAGTATTCACATGATCATTTCATATTAACAAGAAAAATAGCAATATTAACTATTCTGTATAGGCCAGTTTTGGCTGAAGAATGCAGGATATATTTTTTTCAAATCTAATGTATTAAAAAGCATTTTAGTTGTAGTGGAGGCACCAGTTTATGAGGGAAGTTGTAATGGCACCATTTGTGAAGCAGCTAGTTCCAGATGAGCCTGGGACCACAACAACAATAAAAATAATAAGTGTGAGTTGGGGAGGTAAAAGATATTGTAAATGATTGGAAGAGAAAGAAAATAGTAACGCTTTTAATCTGAGTATTTTTCTTTATATTCTGAGCTGGGTGGGTGAGAGAGGAATGTCAGTAAGTTACTGTGCAAGTACTTGGAGTAAAACAGAGAAAATGTTTTGGTACTGTACTAAAGGGGATAATGGATGTTTAGAGTGGAAGTTTGTGCCATGTGGATGAGAGAGATGTCAGCAAATGCAGTTGTTTGGAGGAAAACAGTATTGTATGATGGCTGATATAATAAACTGGGAAAAAAAGACATCCTGGTGTTGAATCAGTTAATGATTATTCAGAGGCCGTAAGATCACTAAAAGTCAGTAAGTGGAGGTTTGAGGCAGGATGGGTGGGAGTGGGATGTCAGTAAATGTAGACATCATGGAGATGCTAAAACAGTATGAAAAGATGTCCTGCTATTGAATCAGTTAATAGGCATATAGAAGCCTTAACAACATCAGTAAGAGGTGGTTTGAGTTGGGTGGTAGAGGGGATGTTGGTGAGTAAGACAAGGACCAGAGTGCCGTTGATAAGATTACACCATGCTCACTTACACAGACAAGGACACCTTACTGCCTCACCACATCACATATTCACTCATTCATTGTGTACCTGTCTACTAAGTTCACTATTTCATTCTTGTAGTACCTAATATCTGCCGACCTACTGAAGTCAGATGCTGATTCACCATCCCATGTTTTCCCTAATTCATTGCCTGCCTGTCTACCTATTTCACTATTTCATTCATGGACGACCTGTTATCTGCCTGCCTTCCCAGATCACATATTATTTCACCACCTCACATTCCTTCTTCACACGTTTATTAACTACCTATTTGTCTTTTTCACTGTTTCATTCAGGCAGTATCTGATCAACTCATTTATTTGCACATTCATTCATTATCTGCATACCTAGTACCTACCTGATTCACACACTGCCTCACCACCTCACGTATTCACACATTCATTACGTACTTACCTAGTTGCCTACCTCGCTTTTTCATTCATCGAGTACCTAGTATTTACTCACCTGCCTACCTGATGCACACGCTGCCTCACAACACTCATATTTACTCATTCATTACCTACTTACATACCTACTTGACTGTTTCATGCATGCAGTACCTAACCAAACACATTCATTTGCTTCCCCATTCTCATTCATTATATACATCTAATATACTATAGCAGTAGGCATGTGTGTGTGTGTGTGTGTGTGTGTGTGTGTGTGTGTGTGTGTGTGTGTGTGTGTGTGTGTGTTTTGGGCAGCCGAAACTACACATTCAAATCGTACCAAAATTGGCACAAAAACCACCAAAAATTTGCTGCTGTGAAAAAACTTGGTCCCATCACGATTGAAAAACTTTTACTATATTTAATGAGCAATCACATTTTGACCAAAAAAACACTGCTCCCGAAGCCCAGCGTAGGATCTCCGTAGATTTTTTTGCCCAGAGGTAAAACTAAAATAAACTGGGTTCCATTCCCGAAGCTGCAAATAACACGATCAGTTGGTTAGCTGCAAAAAATCCAAGTGACATTGTTATACTAGAACAGCACATAAACATGAGAGCCCTCCGCAGGAGCAAGTGCGAGGGGCCCGAAGGGCCGATGAGCACCTGTACCTATCAAATTCACACACTAACTCACCATGTTACATATTCACTGATTAACTCATTCCTTGCCTGCTGGTGTACCTACTTAACAATTTTATTTGTGTAGTATCTCACCAACTCTCATATTCATTGTAATGTTAATCCATTCAGTCCAGTGACTTACGGTACTGTATATTTTATTCTTTCTATCACTGAAGGATTTTATTAAACTTTGGGGAGATGTCTTTTGATAAATGGGTTAATGGAGGCTGTATCTAACCTCTCTAGTTTGAAGTCTCTCCAAGGCAGTATAAAATCATCTGGTAGTACCGTAGTAAGAATAAAATAAAAGATACATCATCTGACTTAAGAAGTTGACTGCCTACCTAATCTCACCTAACCTAACCTAACCTAAGCAACCTAGCCTAGCCTAACCTAACCTAACCTAGCCTGGCCTCACTTCACCTCAATTTGCCTACTTACTTACCTACCTACCTCGCTTACGTTCACTCTTGCATATTTAATACCTCATTGGTTGTCTTCCTACCTGCCTACTTACCCACCTACCTGCATACATACATACATATCTATCTCATTAAAGCACAGTCTCACCACTGTATGTAATTACTATCTCAATCAGTACCTGCCTATGTGCCTACCTACCTGCCCACCCAGCTACCCCCTTCCCTTCACTCTCTCAAATAATACTCTCCTGTCTCACAAATTGCCCTAGGTCAGTTTTCTAGGTTGTGGTTAGGATGTCCCAGTCGGCCAAATGTGTGTGTGTGTGTGTGTGTGGTGTGTGTGTGTGTGTGTGTGTGTGTGTGTGTGTGTGTGTGTGTGTGTGAACCCTATGGAGTGATTGGTGTGTGTGTGTGTGTGTGTGTGTTTTATCGTGAATTGTCACCAGGAGAATGAAGCCTGTCGTCTACTCCTGTCCTGGGCTGCATTTGCTAGTTTTAGGACCCAGCGCCTCAGAAGGGTAACATGGGATTGGCTGTGGCTGTATTATTATTATTATTATTACTAATATTATTGTTTTTATTATTATTTAAAATATTTATTTATTTGTTTTCTTTGTTTCCATTATCACTGTCATCATCATCATCATTATCATTATTCAAATTATGGAAAATATGAAGGAGTTTGAGGGTGAAGGGAAGAAATAGGAAGACACGGCATCGGTGGGGAAGGAGGGAGGGGGAACTGGGGTAATCACTAGATAGCGTTATCAACACTACTTGTTTGTCCAGTGCTGATAACATGCTCGCTTACACTGTCACTTTCTCGACCCTCATGCTGGGTGGCACTGTCATGGTTACACTGGCACTTTCCCGACCCTCATGCTGGGTGGTACTGTCATGGTTACACTGGCACTTTCCACTTTCCCGACCCTCATGCTGGGTGGCACTGTCATGGTTACACTGGCACTTTCCCGACCCTCATGCTGGGTGGCACTGTCATGGTTACACTGGCACTTTCCCGACCCTCATGCTGGGTGGAACTGTCGTGGTTACACTGGCACTTCCATGGCTCTGAGGATGGAATGCTTTGTCAAACTCATTTTCAGTCATGTCCTTGGTTACAGTATCACTTTCACTTTCAGTGTTACAGAAGTACTGTCATGGCTCTGGTGGTATCATTCTTGGTTACACTGTCACTTTCACTGTCGTCATTATTGAAACACTTGTGACAATGGTGATATTCTTCTTGGCTGCATTATTATTTTCACTGTCATGGTTACTTTTGCATTTTCACAGCTCTAGTGGGTGATGACCTCGATGGTTAATAGGATCACTCTTCTGAACCACCTGCTTTCAGTGTCATGGTTACTAATGTCGTTTCACTGGCATTTCTTTTTTAGTACTCATCTTCGATAGATGAGGTCACTTTCTTATTTATATTTTGCATCTTGAAATCTCACTACCAACATGATTCCTTTAGATCTGGTACCTTTTACGTAGGCTTGCCTCATTTAGTCTTCGAAGATTCCTTGCATATGTCCTTAATTTTGTCTGGTGCTCTTACCCAGTCTTGGGGCTGGCTGTATGTTTGGCTTGTCGTCCGATATTTAGTTTACAGAACATGTGAACCATCGATAACTGCACAGTAATCATCATCATCGTCATCGAGTAACCCGTTCTCTGCTTTTGGTACTCCTAAAATTTGTTTAGGCTGCCGTAATTCATTTTGTTAGAATTCACGTTTGACCAAGGGGTCGAGCATTTGATCCCACCCGAGGACCATTAGTTGACATCAAGAAGGGCATTTGGTTGCAAAGAGCCTGTCTCCAGCAAAAATACTCAAAATGAGGAAATGCCTCATCCTTTCAAAGAGGGCATGCATGGTGTAAAATATCATTAGGTTAGAGTTAACACCAGGCGAGGTTGTTCAGTTGAGAGAAGTCCTGCAAGTCAAAGGGTGAAACACACCTTCTCTCAAACATGTAGTTTTGCAAGCTTTTCCGTGTGGTAGTGGAAATAATAAGGAACTTTAAAATGATGCACATTGTGGATTTGTTGGAGCCTGGATTTTCACAGTGCATGGGTCATTTGAACACGAGGACCAGTAAAAAAAAAAAAAAAAAATTTGCACAGTGACCACCATGTTTTAATTCCACGTATTACTGTCTTGAGCGGATAAATAATACCTGTTAACACCCAGGCTTATATTACTTCCTTCGAGTCATAGGGACCAGAGTCTAAAGCCTACCATAATGTTGTCTGTTTATAGGTATATGAACCAGCGTATCCCCCTTGGGAGCTGTACGTAATGAAAAACCTCCAGTCAGCTCATTGGGGCCGAACCAATACATGGCCGTCACTCTGGCTGGGACTCTCAGACCACTAGACTGCCAGGCGCCCCACTAAACGATTTTATTTGGTAAATTTATGGGGAACCTACCAATAGTTAATAGATAATGTGGAAATATGGAATGGGGCTCTTGCTAGCATGGTTGGTTGACGTCTCTGGTTTCTTGGTTAAGTTGTTGCACGATTATTTTTGGTGCATTCTTGTGGAACATACGGGGAATATTAGAGTAAGTACAGGAATATATAACAGTGGAGTGAGTGGCAGGAGAGGAGAAAATAAACCATGAAGGAGATTGAGGGACAGATATGAGTAAGATGTACAGTATAAGGATATTGAAATGGGGATGATAGACTGTGAAGGAGATTGTGGGACAGATTTGAGGAGGATGTAGAGATTTTTGAAGTGGTTTAGACTGTGAAGGAGATTGTGGGACAGATTTGAGGAGGATGTAGAGATTTTTGAAGTGGGAATGATTGACTGTGAAGGAGATTGTGGGACTGATTTGAGGAGGATGTTCAGTATAAGGACATTGAAGTGCGAATGATAGGCTGTGAAGGAGATTGTGTGACAGATTTGAGGAGGGTATGTAAGGATTTTGAAGTGGGAATGACAGACTGTGAAGGAAATTGTGGGACAGATTTGAGGAGGATATATAAGGATTTTTGAAATGGGAATGATAGACTTTGAAGGAGATTATGGGACAGATTTGAGGAGGATGTATGAAGTGGGTGAAGGGGAGTGAAGGTCATAGGTAAGCTTGTGAGTTAGCACTTTTGTAATGGGCACTGTGGATATAAGGGAGACTGATCAGCAGATTGAGACTGATAAAAATATGTGATATGGTATTGCTGTGATCACTCTGGTATTTGTAAGTGATGTCACCATTTATTTATTCATATATTTATTTGTTTTATGAGCAGATAGTTATGGCTGTGTGGTTTGGTTCTGCCCTGTATAATTCCTGTGTGTGTGTGTGTGTGTGTGTGTGTGTGTGTGTGTGTGTGTGTGTGTGTGTGTGTGTGTTTTACAGCACCAGTAAATAGTCTAGCAAATAGTTAAGATGATGATGTCTGCTCAGCCGACCATCTGACTTTCCTATTTATTTTACTCGAGCTGTTATTTTCATTGTCTTGTTAATTTTTCTCTACATAAATAAATAAATAAATAAGCAAGTGGTGCCAGGCACAACAAACGTTGCCCGACAGCAGTTATTTTTGCTGTTAAACACTGAATCATTACTGCCATTTAGTGTCAGTACACAAGTACAGTCCAGGGTAATGGCACAAATGTTTTCAAGTGACGCCCTCTGAAACTCCACGATCTTGCGTTTGACCTTTCGGGGTCACCAAGGGTCAAAGGTCATGGTGCCAAATGAAAGCCCATATGAGACTTTCAATATCTTGATAATAGTAAATACAGTATCTGTCTTCAACGAGTTTTGAGTTATAGTTCCTTAAATATCCATGACCTTGCGTTTGATCTTTCAAGATCACTTGTGGTCAAAGGTTATGGTACTAATTTAAAACCCATATGGGACCTCCCATCTGTTGATAATGGTTAATGTCTCTCCAAACCGTTTCGAGTTATAGCCCCCTGAATATCCGTGACCTTGAGTTTGACCTTTCAGGTTCACTCAGGTCAGAGGTCTTGGTGCCAAATGAAAGCCCATATTACGAGTTCCTGTATGTTGGTAATAGTAAGTATCCCTATCTTCAACCGGTTTCCAGCTGTTGCCCTCTGAAAATATGTAACCTTGATTTTGACCTTTCGGGGTCACTCGATTACCATCCATCCATCCATCATCCAATCTTACGTTGCCCCATGAGGAGCGTAGGAGACCGGGGTTAGACAAGTTGGTTCTGACATTTAAGATGAGTTATCAGCCTCACTCATCCCTGAGTGGCATTGCGTGAGAAATAAGCCCCAAGCACCACTTGAATATAAACCTGCACCTGCTTAATCCAATTGGAGCGCCTTAATTACTCACTAAACCACCAGGCACCCTAATTTGTTTATATGGTTACCACCCAGCATTGGAAATGGTTTCCTGGAGTACAGGATACCATTACTCAGTGTAGAGTAACCCATAGGCCGAAGGAAGAGGAAAGAATGAAGGAAAGATAGACAACAGGGAGAGCAAAATCACCCGTAGGCAGAATGAAGAGGAATTAATGAAGGAAAGAAAGACAGAAGAGGATGGAAGGAAGAGAGGATGGGGCAGTCACCCAAAGCAGCACTACATCAAGTGAGTGGATGGTGGGCGCCCCCCAAAATTTAATCATTTTCTTTTGGGACCGCAGCCCACATATTCTGAAAGTTTCGGACCAGTGCTCACATATCCTGAAAATTTCATGTACAGTAATTTCATTCAGTCGTTTTTCCGTAATGTTGCTAACAAAGAAACTCGACTAAAAACAATACCTCGCCGGACTCCGTGTGGGCGAGGTAAGTTATATAGCTATATATATATATATATATATATATATATATATATATATATATATATATATATATATATATATATATATGTATGTATATTACACACACACACACACACACACACACACCGGTATATAGGAAGGAAGGATAGGGAGGGGAGGAGGTGGCTGTAACGTGGCGTTATCTTGTGTAATCTTATCTCATCAGACTATCCTCGCTTACAGGCCACACACTCTTCCTCCGCCTCACCCTGGTTTTCACTTTTGGCCTGTTCTTGTGTAGCAAATGCTAAATAAACATATATGGCAAATGAAAGGTTTTAAACGGACACGTTTCTCCTAAATTCCGTTCCAAAATTAGTTTTCGGGTTCGTATTGACGTTATACATATGATAGTTGTATTAGGAATTCAAGCCTCCATTGAAAATTAAATTAGTTTTATATTACCATATTTAGGTTTTTGAATGACAAGCTATCCAAAACTCATATACTTTTACGTACAACTTACTCTGAGGTTAATGACATGACACCGTTATCATTTATGCTGCTTTGTTGGTTGTAGGCTAACAGAGACCAATATTCAGAGCTGCAAAAGGTTATAGTTGACGCGTGATAGCCAGAACAAATAGCAGGGTGGGAAAATGGCGTTATCAGAGAGAGAGAGAGAGAGAGAGAGAGAGAGAGAGAGAGAGAGGAGTAGTAGTAATAGTAGTAGTAGTTCTCAAGAACTGTGCTTCTGTGCTTACACCCTGCCTAGGCAAACTCTTTCGTCTTTGTCTGTCAACTTGTACCTTTCCTTCTTGCTGGAAGTTTGCTCTCATTCAGCCAGTCCCAAAGAAGGGTGACCACTCCCAACCCTCCAACTATCGTCCAATTGCTTTAACGTCCTGTATTTCAAAAGTTTTCGAGTCAATTCTTAATAGAAAAATTTTAAGGCATCTTTCCTATCACAACCTTCTTTCCGATCGTCAGTATGGGTTCCGTCAGGGACGCTCCACTGGCGATCTTCTCACCTACCTTTCAGACTCCTGGTCATCCTCCTTTCGGGACTTTGGCGAAAGCTTTGCCATTGCACTTGACATCTCAAAGGCTTTCGATCGAGTCTGGCATAAATCTTTAATTTCCAAACTGCCCTCCTACGGTTTCTATCCTTCTATCTGTGCCTTCATCGCTAGCTTCCTTTCTGGTCGTTCTATAGCCGCTGTTATAGACGGCCATCGTTCTTCTCCTAGATCTATCAACAGTGGTGTTCCTCAGGGCTCTGTCCTATCACCAACTCTCTTCCTTTTATTCATCAATGATCTTCTAAGCTGTACATCTAACCCTATCCACTCATATGCTGATGACTCCACCCTTCACCTTTCCATTCGGTTCCCGCAACGCCCATCTCAACAGTTACTTCAACAAACAAGGGATGAGGCTATGGCACACCTAATGTCTGACTTGGCTCGTATCTCTGACTGGGGTAAAAATAATATGGTTGTCTTTAATGCATCTAAGACTCAGTTCTTACACCTTTCAACCCGACAAAATCTTCCACAGGTATACCCACTAATGTTTAATAATATTCAGCTTAATCCTACATCATCCTTGAACATGCTTGGGGTTTCATTTACTCGGGACTTATCTTGGAAAGATCATATTACATCTCTTGTAAAATCTGCTTCCAAGAGATTGGGTGTGCTAAGCCGACTCCGCTCTTTCTTTACCCCTGCGCAATTGTTGACTCTATACAGGGGTTTTATCCGCCCCTGTGTGGAGTACAACTCTCATGTGTGGGGAGGCTCCCCTCATACAGCTCTTCTCAATAGGGTGGAGTCAAAGGCTTTTCGTCTCATTAACTCTCCTCCTCTTACTGACTCCCTTCAACCTCTGTCTCTTCGCCGCACTGTTGCATCTTTATCTCTTTTCTATCGCTACTTTAATGGTCACTGCTCCTCTGAACTGTCTGCTTGCATTCCTCCACCTCTACGACGGGCGCGTAGCACCCGTCTGGCAGCAGACTCTCATCCTTTTTCTGTCCAACTCTCTAATGCAAGAATTAACCGTTACTCCCAGTCTTTCATTTATGCAACAGGTCAACTCTGGAACTGTCTCCCTCTGTCTATTTCCTGCTGCCTATGATCTCCAGCCTTTCAAACGCAGTGTGTCCAGGCATCTCAAAATGATCGGATCTTGAATTTGGCTCTATATTGTATTTTTTTTTTCTCTTGGAGGGAACTGTTACTGCGGGCTCATGGCCTTTGGTTCCTTCTTCCTCGCATAAAAAAAAAAAAAAAAAAAAAAGTAAGGGGAAACTGGAAAGAGGAGGGCGAAGGAGAGAAGAAGAGGAGGCAGTTCAGTGAGGATATGTACGTTAATGAGGAAGTATAGATAAATGAGTGAAAGATGAGGGAAAAAGGAAAATCGAGGGAAAAGTAGGAGGGTATCAATAATGGATAGGAAAGGGTCGAAGGGTAGGGAGATTGAGGTATTGGTGTACTTTTTTTTTTTTTTTTAACTTTAATATGGCCTAAAATTGCCATCTCTCCATCTTGCATACCGAGTTGCAACAAGGGATTAATGCTAGAATATGATGCAAGTCACGAAAAAGTGCAATGGAAAGGATGTAGAGCCATAGTATTGCTGATTCTGGCCATAAATCTCGTGAAATATATTGCAAAATGACACAACTCTGAACCAGATTTAAGTAAAACGACTGTAGGGAAATTCTTGTCTTTCTTTTTGCCTTGGTTTTCATGTATCTTGTTTGACACTCAGGCTCCTGTCACACACACACACACACACACACACACACACACACACACACACACACACACACACACACACACACACACACTCTCTCTCTCTCTCTCTCTCTCTCTCCCCCCTTTTTTGGGGGGAAGGGGGGCGGAAAGTTTCTTTGACGTGAATAAATTTTCCAGCGATAGACAGAATTCTTGTGCCTCAGTCCAAGATAGAAAGAATAAATCGATATTTAGTAGATTTAAAAAATAATATAACCGGTATAGTTCTTGTTTTCGCCTCAGCTTGGTCTAGATTTGCGGTTTAACGTAGCTCAGGGGCAGAAAAAGGCAATGTTGTGACCCCATATCTTATCCACGGCACTTGTTTTTGACTAGCATCATATTTCAGTGTTAGTCTGCTGCTACAACTCACGAATCTTGATGGAGAGATGACAGTTTTATGTCAAGTTACACTAAAAACAGTACAGTGTTGGAAGCATTGTCAGGAAGTTTAAAGTACTTCTTGGATTCTTAACTGCCAGCCTACCTACCTGCATGTGTAATAATTCATTGTTTTCCTCTAGTATACTGTTGTCCTTCCCCTACTCTTTCTTTACGGCATTTGCAATACTTGACTTTCCTCCGGTATCTGTCCTTTCCCCTGCCCTTTACTGCCTGTGTAATACTTGACTGTTTTCTTCCACTATCTGTTCATATTCCTACCCATTCCTAATTGCCTGTGTAATACTTGACTTTTCTTCCACTGTCTGTTCATACTCCTACCCTTTCCTTTCTACCTGTGTAATACTTGTTTGTTTTCCTCCAGTACCAGCTCCTACTCCTACCCTTTCCATACTCCTTAGTCTTCTCATCCTTTGTACAACCTGCATGTCTACATGCTTATCACCCAGCCTATTTACCCACCCACCTGCTATTATCTCACTACACACATGCATACATAGCTGTCAACTGAATTACGTGGATTGTTTCACAGCTTAAAATGCTCGATGTTTTTCGAGTTCATCCCTTCGTTGACATATTCCAAACGTGGTCGGAATGAAGACGAAAAATTATTTCTAATTTGTAACTCTGCTTTAAAATGTCGAGGAGGAATTACGATCAGTATTCGTAACATGTATTCTTCGTGTCTCCGAGCTGTATCAAGTAGTTTTCATAATCAGTAGTTTTGCAGTAATTTTCCGTTGTAGGTTACACGATTAAGAAAAAAAAAATGTGTATTGCATTTTGTTCGTTGGCTGCTCATGCGTCGGCCGTTATCAGTACTCGTGGGTATTCAATAAAATCTCGTCTACATAGTCGTAAAACTGTCATTGGTCCGGGAACACAGGTGGAGGACCGTGATTGGCGGAGTCCAGGGTTCAAAATGTAACCAACAAGCGCGATGATTGGCCTAGACTAGCTGGAGGGCACCGGGCGCTGTCTGGCACGTAGTCTTTTCGATAACGGTATATAAGGCGCTGATAAGAAGTCGGAGGGTGGCAGTTGGTGCGTTTCTCACGGTTGTAGCGGCGGGGTTGATCTGATGGTAGCAAGTCAACCAACATCCGTTCCAGGACCAGAGCCAGATACTCAAGACAGAACACTAGACAGTAATGACCGAGCGAGGTTTAATCCCTTCAGTCCGGTGACAGATTTTTCATCTTTTTTTGCTAACCCCAGACGGTTTTATTCAACTTATGAGAGACGTTGAGCTGGAAGGGATTGGATAAAGCGTTGATTAACCCCTTCACTTCTTGAGGTCCCTCCTAAACTGAATATAAACATCTGATGGTAGCAAGAATGACATGAGAAAGACGACACTATTGAAGGGATAAAAAAAATTCCTTGTCCAAGAAGATACTGGGTGGTTGTTACGTCGGTATTCAAGATGCGTTAAGTAATCGCCAAGAAGATCCAATATGTGTGTTGTGAGTAACGGAGCTACCTGACGCTTCCTTCAAACATGGCGTCTCCTCAGCGGTCGTGTATTCCTTCGCTTACCGGGACTGTTGGGGCTCGGGAAGTTGGAAGTGGGGATCTCCGGCAGTGTTCTGTCTTATACAATGCTCCTGCCAGATCTAACTCTTCCAGCTCACCGCGTCCCGACCTGCCAACTCGCTGCCCTCCTGTTCCTAATCTTCTTCCGCCGTATTTGCCAACAAGTCATCGTAAACTCAGTGGAATCTCGAGCAATTATTGTCCTCTGCCTTATCTCTTGCGACGACCTGACTCCTGTGTATCATCATCATCATTCTAACTTTGTTTTCTCATCGGTTCGGGTGTAACTTTGGGCAAATCGCCATTTTGATGCTCGCAAAGATTTGAGACAGCCAACAGAAGCTCATATAGTTTTATACATATTGACCTTCATATAGTTTTGATATTTTGACATGTTCAAACTATGTAGTTGAATATTCTGATGTTTTTTTTACAGTTTAATATTTTGGTGTCTGAGATCTGTTTAAGATATTGTTTAGTGTTTTTACGAAACTGCAGATTAAGATGTAGTTTGCGTATTGGATGTACGGTAAATGATTTATAGTTACTAAATGGAGACAGGTTAAAAAAAAGAGAGAGTAGGGTGTCCGGTGAAGGCGTTTTGAGTAGAGATGGGCCAAGTGGAGAAGTGGTCTCCTCACTTCGTGTTTAATTAGTGAGATTCAACTCCTCCAACTTAGCTCCTCTACTCGCTGATCACCTGCATTTGGACAGACAAGAGCACTAATGTTTAATGAATATATCTTTACGTATTAATAGTTACAGGGTACCGTATAGGCTTATGCATAAACATTTTGATATATATCTGTTCAGACATCGTTATCGTGCCTCCTCGATGCTTGAGGTAGAGATTGCCAAGTCTAAGGTTTACGGGTTTCAGTTGGATTGTTAGGGATGGAGTGTATTGGTTCACGGATACTTATGAGTTTACTTTGTAGCCTTTGGATACTTGACGAAAATCAAGGTTTTGTTGTCTGACTTCTCATTGCTTTGTTTTAGTAATTTGTGATATATTTATAATACTACAACGCTAACAAGGATATGTAGGAAAACGCTGCAGCTGCTGTTGGGTAGAGATGTTAGGTATAACCGAATGTTTATCCGTGTCATTGTGATATGGTAAAGCTTTCATATGTGTACACTGACAAATAAAGCCACAAAAATAACCAATGTTTATAAGTCCTATTGAGATGATAATGACAGTGGGTATGTATAAATGTATATCTGCTTAGCATAAAGTAACGGTGACCATAAAATAAAATAAGAAACTGGCACTTGCAAATGGATAGTCCAAATTAGTGGGATTAAAAATATTTGATAATTACCTTAAGAATATATCTAGGCGCTGAAAGTATGTTCTTTATTAATTGATTTATTTTAACCATGTCACCTTTTCCCTTTGGGTTGTTCCCTAAGTTGGAGAGAGAGTTGGCATCATTCGTGAGTGAAAGAATATAAGTGGAGAAAAGTTGGTAACCTTGAGAAGAGAAGAATGGGGAGCGGGATAAAAAAAAAAAAAAAAGTCCGGATAGAGGGAATTGAGGTGAGTAATGTATAGTTTGGGGAGGGAGAAGAAAAAAGAGTAATGGAGGGGTGAGAGTTAGGGAGGGAAGTAGACTATTCCTGTACATCACGATTATGGTGAGCATGTTGCACTTGAGCTGGTTTAAGTTCACCCAAAGGAACTGGACAATTCCCATCATCTAAATACTGTTATGGTTGCATAAAATAGAGAGCAGTCTCCTTGATTACCTGTCAGATTTCCTCTCCAGTCTGACAACATTTGGCCATCGACTGAGCTAAAAGGGACCATAGAGGTAGAAGTTTCCTTGGTTACTAGTCAAATTTCCCTTCCAATCTGCTTACACTTCGCCATCATCTGAGCTAAAAAGAGTCAGGGAGGTAAAATAGTCTCCTTGGTTACTAATTAGAGTTCCCCTCCAAACTGCTTTGCTTACACTTGGCCATCATCTGAGCTAAAAGGGGTCAGGGAGGTAGAAGTATGCATACACTTGGCCATCATCTGAGTTAAAAAGGGTCAGGGAGGTAGAATAGTCTCCTTGGTTACTAGTCAGATTTCCTCTCCAGTCTGCTTTTACTTGGCCATCATCTGAGCTAAAAGGGGTCAGGGAGGTAGAAGTCTCCTTGGTTACTAGTCAAATTTCCCCTCCAATCTGCTTGCTCTTGGCCAATATCTGAACTAAATGAGGTCAGGGATGTATTGTCTGGTGAGAATAAAGGAGATATGATTAACTTTTTTATTCTGATTACATAGTATTGTTTATAATTCGTGCTGCACTCAGACGATTTTTTTTTTTTTAACAGAGGTCAAGTATTTCCTTCATTAATCCCTTCACCACAAGAGGTTTACCCGAACGAATGAATGATCGCCCTGAGGCAGCATGAATAAAAATGAAAAATCTTACTCGGGCAGAACTAACTACCATGACAACTTTTAAAAACATTATTCTTACTACCAGCAGACGATTTGATTCAAGTTAGGAGAGCCGCCTAGTAGTGAATGGGGTTGGTGGAGACTATAACCCCCCCCCCCTCCAAAAAAAAATCCCTCCAAAATCTCTCCCAAACTGAATAAAATTGTTTGTTGATTGCAAGGTAATATATAACCTATCCCACCGAACTGAAGTGGTCAGCGCTTCAGTTTGATGACTTTTTCTTTCATCCTTGCTATCGCCAGACGATTTTATTCAGCTCAGGACAGACCTCTAGATGTGAAAGGGTTAATGAAGGCTGTTTCTAATCCTTCCATCTGGTACAAGTCTCTCACAGTATAACAACAACAACTACTACTACTGCTACTACTACTGATGGTAATAATAAACGTAGTAATAATAAGTTAACAGGAATTAAAAAAAAAAAACGCATTAAAGGGCTTAGGGACCCGGATTTAGAAATATACAGAATTACAGTCAACTCTCTTATCTCAGATTTCGATTTGCAGGAAGAAACAAGAAACAAGGGAAGTTTGTAGCCCTTCCAGCAGAACTTAAGATACCGGTATTTCATGGCAGTTTCTCCTTCGTAACTAAGATATATTTTTGTCGAAAGAACAATCAGTAGGAAATTTAGACGCTGCCCTCGTTCTGCCTACAATACATAAATAAATAGATAAATAAATAAATAATCATTATGAGTAAATGAATTAATTTGTCAGTGAATCTACCTCTTCAGACTGGGATGAAGGGGGTGAGCTGATGGTGTATTGGTTAGCATATACAACTCGCAACCGAAAGGACGCGAGTTCCATTGCTGGGCCGGTCAGACTGATGGACTAAGTTTGTTTTCCCGCATTATCCCTGTGCAGCCTGCAGTACAGTTGGGGACTTAGATAAAAAAGAAAAAGAAAAGGTTAGATAATAAAATGCTGTATTAAAAAAAGTACCTCTTGTGTTCAAGGGAAAAACTGTGACTTATGGAAAAAAAATATTGGGTTAATGGGCCTCGTGAAGTCGACAGGTATGTATGTATGTATGTATGTATGTAAGCCTTCATGGAGGAACTGAATGAGGGGTTGGGTCTGGATAAAGGCGGTGCATGGAGGTCGCGGCCACCATTGATAAGATAACGGGATATGGCATGATAGATAGATTGATAGATAGATGTCTGGATTGATAGATAGACAATAGATAGGTAGGTAGATAGATGGGTAGATAGGCAGGCTGGTAGGTAGATATGTACATAAAGACAGGTGTGTTGTTTTCTTGAGAGACAGAAGGATAGGTAGATAAGTAAGTTGGTGGATAGGTTAGTAGATGCATGGATAAAGGTACAGAAGGTTAGTTGCATTCTTGACTGACATAGATAGATGGGTAGGTAAGTAGGTAGTTAGGCACAGTAGCCAGGTAGGTAGATAGGAAGATATGTTTTTTTTTTTTTTTTTTTTTCGTATAGGTAGGTAAGTAGATAGGCGGGCTGGTAGGTGAGTCAGGGTAGATACACAGATGTAGGTAAGGTGTTTTCTTGATGGATAGGTAGGTAGTACACAGCCTGATAAGGATT
Organism: Coenobita brevimanus; assembly: GCF_032717465.1. Classification (NCBI taxonomy): domain Eukaryota; kingdom Metazoa; phylum Arthropoda; class Malacostraca; order Decapoda; family Coenobitidae; genus Coenobita; species Coenobita brevimanus. The sequence goes on along the minus strand of NC_137013.1, from coordinate 39,593,205 downwards.
CATAAGTTGTAGTATTGAGACGGATCTTTCCACACACATTCACTTTCTATAACTCCACTACCAACTTGTATTTTCTGTTCAATTTTTGCTGCCATCAGACGATTTTATTTAGCTTGGGAGAGAGATTCAGATCTAGAGGAGTCTGATATAGCCTTCAGTAACCCCTTGCCACTAGAGGCTACTGCAAGTCGGAATAAAATCGTCTGGAGGTAGCGAAAGTAAATCAGTAAAACACGTCATCGAGTTGCAGGGGTTAAGAAAGAACCAAAGGCTGAGACTGCAAAAAGATGTTCTTTCCAAGTAGAGTTCAGTAAGAGTTAGAGTCAAATGTCATGCGTTAAGAAATCCAAAATCAAGCTTCATTCTTTTTGAGATGCCTGAGCACTTTTATATTTGAAAGACTTGCGTCGTAGGCAGAGAGGAAGACAAATTTGGGATGAGTTTTCGAGATGTGACCGGTTGTGAACAAAAACGGCTGAGAATACTGGTAAAGAGTTGAATGAAGAGGAGAGAGTATATTACAACATATTTACGCAGAAAAAATAGAATCTTGGAACCTGCATTGAAATTACAAAAAAGAACGCTAAATAAAAAATTCGTTCATTTCGAGGTTCTTGGACATATTACATTACAGAGACTGAAGATTATACGCAGTTAGTCTCCGATCTGACTACGCAGACCATCAACTGAGCTGCTAGGGTTTACGGATATGTCAGATGAAAATAAATTGGCAATAGTTATGACTGAATCCCGCGACGTTTTTATATATTTTTTTCTATCTGCATCCAGGACCTTATGATCAATTTAGGAGAGACTTTTTGAACAGGACGAGTCATTATATAGTCTTCATTAACCCCCTCATTACGAGACTTTATCTGAATTTAGGAAAACGGTCTAGAAGTAGCTCAGAATTAAAAAGAAGAAACAAGTAGCTAGATTCCATGGGTTGAGGGTGGTGATGTGGAAGTCAGTAGTTGGTTGCAGTAGTCACCATGATGCCCCGCCCCCTCCCCCTGACCATTTATATTTTCAGTCTCATTTTTCTCCTGGCGACCATCATCCGCTACTTGATGTGGTGCTGCCTGCTTCTGTCTCCTTTGTCATTCTTTTCCTGTCTCTGCCCTCCTCACTTCCTTTCTCTCCCATCTTTCCCGTCACTTTTTATTACTCTTCTCTCATTTTCAGGTGGCTTTACATAGAATACCAAGTATAATATTTCCTGTAAGCCAGGAAACCAATGACAACGCTGGGTGTATCCATATAACCAACCCATACGTGTTCCCTACGTGTCAGCAAGCGGGTTGGTGGAGGGTTAGTGCCCTTCCTCGTAAAACCACTAACTCAAAGACAAACGGCCACCCCGAATGGGATTATGGCGTCTGGCTGTAGATAAATAGACAGATCTTTTTATGCGTCAGTTGTGTGATGTTATTTTGTAGGTCAGTAGCTGTTGAATGGGTATGGCGGTAATTGCAGTAGTTAAAGACTGATAAAAGGATATATGTTGGTAGCTAATTTGGTATGCATAGGTAGTTAGAGTGATGTTCGTAGTTACGGGTAGTTGTAGTTTGAGTGTAATGTTGGTTATTGTTCTGATATGGATCGGTAGATAGTGTCTGTGGTAGGTAGTTAAGGATTACATTTTATGATGGGGGTAATGCTTGTAATTTGTAGTTATAATTGTTAATGGTGGTGGCAGTTTGAGCATTAATGTTGGTAGTTGTGGTAGTGGTGGTGGGAGGGAAGGCTATCAGTGTAGTGGCTAAGATAAGATAGTGCACCTGGACACTCCTCCCATTTTCTTCCTTTACTCACTTACCTTTCCTCTTTTTCCTCTTCCTCCTCTTCCTCCTCCTCTTTCATTCTTCATTGCTTCACTTTCCTCCTCCTCCTCACTTCCCTTTCTTCCTCCCTCTCTCTTCCATCATTGCATCACTTTCCTCCTCCTCTTCCTCCTCCTCCTCCTCCTCTGCTAGATAACAACCACTATCTTCATCACCATCACCCTTGCCTCACATCACATCACCTCGCCTCATTTCTCAAGGTCTCATAATTGCCATCATCATCAGTCATCATCATCATCATCATCATCATCATCACAACCTTCACCCTTACCCCATTTTCCCCTGTTTCCTTTCTTTATTAAGTTTTGTCTTTCCCACAATGTATTTCTCTCACTGTATTCGTACTCACTCTTTTCTTTTCATTCTTGATATTTCCAAAGGATTATATTAAGCTCAGGAGACTTTTGTAACTTGAGAGACTGGATATATGGTGATGAAGTGGTTTACTATCTTACATTCATTAACTTGGCACTTATCTGACTTAACTCCCTCAAAAAGGTGATCTGTATTTTTATTTTATTCATGCTTCCACCAGACATTTAATTCACCACAGGAGAGATGGCTCACAGTGAAAGGGTCAGTGAAGGTTTTATCCAACACCTTCAGTTTGAAAAGTCTCTCCTAAGGTGAATATTTAGGCCCCCACTCAAAAAAGAGAAAAGAAATGTTGCCAGGGTTAAATATATGGGGTTTTCATGCCAGTTTCCACTACCTTCAAAAACTGTCTTAGATTGTTGGTGTTTTGTATGAAATTGTAAGGTTAGTGAGTGGTGTGTCCCAGTTGTTAATAGCCTCTTCAATCAGACTTCTACCAGACAATTTTAGTTCGCTGTTGTTATTAGCCACTTCAGTCAGGCTGTACCAGACAATTATATTCAGCTTGTAGAGTACTTGACCTGTAATCTCTTTCAATCTGACCACTGTCAGACAACTCTATACCTGTACAGCTTTGAAAGGACCCTTGTTACAGTAAGGGAAAAGCCTCTGGAAAGGAAGGGATTAAGTAATTGCTGTATCTAATTCCCTGGTATGAAACGTCTCAGTCTGAATAAAATTGTCCGGAGGTACCAAGAACTTTATGATAACCATGGCCTCTGCTTTTAAGGACTAATTTGTGCAGTTATGTCTTTGTGTGTGTATGTGTGTGTGTGTGTGTGTGTGTGTGTGTGTGTGTGTGTGTGTGTGTGTGTGTGTGAAGCTAAGAATTTTTTTGATGGCATTACACCTTTGTTGTACCTTCAAGAATGTCGGGGCTCAGGGCTTGGTTACCCACACTAAACAGTTAACGCAAGGTTGACAAGGCATGAACCCCTGCGTGGCATTTGGAGAGCAGTAAACCCCAGGCACCCCTTGTGTTTTAAGGACCAAATTATGTCTTGATCTTTCTGTAACATTGTTCTGTATTATTTCTTTTAACCTTCCCTCCCTCCCCCCCACACACACAGCGGGAAACAAGACTACAAACAGAAGCTTTACAGAGAAACAATAAATAACCACTGTAATTGTATATGAGAAGAGTTCTGTCAACCTTATGTAAGTGAAGTGTGTGGTATCAAGGGCAGAGTGGCGTTATCAGTGACGGTTATCGCTGTAGTAACGAGTTTTAACTGAAAGTGCTGTTTGGTCTGGTTACACCATTATTTTCAAGCAGTTCCTGCATTTTCCATGGCTGACTGACCCTACCTGTTGTTCTTTTTTTTTTTTGGGTGGGGGGATTTAGTTAAGTATGATGAGCTACTAGTTAAATAATAAAATAATAATAATAATTTAATGATGATGATTAAAAGTACTTCATCCATCCATTCATCATCCAGTCCATTATTACCCTGTCAGGAACATTGGGTTCCGTGGCTGAGCTGTTTAGTTTTTTTTTTTTTTTTTTCCCAAAGTAAATGTCCAGTTACCCTTCCCTTAGTGGCATAATATGGGCAGTAAGCTCCAGCCATCCTTTGAACTTAAACCCTTTTAGGTCACATCCAACTGGAGCACATTAATGTACTAGATGCAGGTGTCCATTTGTTTATGTTGTTTCCTCCCAGTGTAGTAAATGGTGTCCTGGAGCACAGGAAACTATTTGGCTCGTCACCCAGTACAGAGTAGTGGCCAGTAGGTTGTACTACATTGAGTGAGCGCTTAGTGGATGACAGAGATTCAGACCTAGTCCTTATAAATATTACCAGTGTGAGATAGATGCTTTGCAGGCTAGACCACCAAGGACTAAGGGATTGGTCAAGAGACACTAACAGTATTGTATTTATGTACAGTGAATATGTAATGGCCCATTTGCACACTTCTGACATTGGTAGACAATGCTGCTATACATGTTCAGGCCATATTTAGCAGGTTCTGGAGGGCATCTGGTCCATAGGGCCATGAAACTTCACTTTCTATAACAAGAAAAGTGACTCATCCCCACTCATGCCCTCATACATGGGTTTAGGCATGAAAGACTTTTTGAAGGGTAGAGTGAGAATTGTATGTGGAAACTATGCTGGAGTGGCTGTGTTTGGAATGAGAGAATTAGTATATGTCATAGAGGGAACCTTAACAGGGTACAAACATGTGGGAATAGTGAAAGGACATAATGTTGCACCCTTGTATAAGTCCACCTCTGAGAGGGATTAAACCCAAGCAAGAATGATTGGTAGACGCACGCATATACCAGTCCAGTAGCCAGACCATACTGCAGTATGAGATTTAAAAAAAGGAAAGTTGATTGTTTCATAAAATCCATATGTTTTCATGCTTTCATGTTATGTTGCCTTGTTGCTGTGGTTTCAAGCTCATCAGGATGTGACGCATATCTTGAAGTGACCATTGGAAAAAGAGCGAGGTAACCAAATCCCAAGTTTTACTGCACAATCAGTAGAAAAGAACTGCCACCTTGAGGTGAACACATACCTAGGGCTACCCCTAAGAAAATTTTGCACTCATAATGATTAATTTGTTATTATGTATTGCAGTTGATAATTGGTGGATCTCTTCTAACTTAAATACAGTTGCCTAAATGTAGTGAAAATTTAACACAGATAAGACATCATTGCATGTAAAATGCAATCTGGTGACACTGAATTAGCATCTGAATAATTTAGTTTGTATTCTTAAAACTTCAAATTCCTCCAAAATCAAGTCATAGGAAGTACAGATAATCCACACCAGCATTATCTGATAAGGATAGACTTTGCCTATATCCGACAGGCTTTTCAATCTCTTGTAAACCTTTCTCAATCCCATCAGTTCAATCCCTTAATTACTTTATTGGCTGGAATATTTGGTTCCTGGTGCAATATGTTTAATGATAGAATGATAATCTGCCTCGTATTTGCAGTAAAGGAGATAGGTATTGTAGTATTCAGTGTTTTCTTTCTTTTTGATTGAGGTTATTAAGAGGACTTTCCTGTAATGTTTCTTGTCTTAAAAGAAAATGTCTGTACACTACTGTACAGAGTACAGCACCTGTACTTGCATTTGAATAACTGTACATGGTAGTTGGTTTGTTTTTATCTAATGGGATAGGGTCAGTCTCACAGCATCCTGTAATGTTTCTTATCTTAAAAGAATATGCCATCCATTCATTTGATTTAGTGCTGCTCTCGAGTGACTGCCCTTTCCTCTCTTCCATCCTTCTTTCCTTCCGTCCTTTTCTGTCTTTCTTTCCTTCTTTCTTTCCTCGTCTTTATGCCTACGAGTGACTCTACGCTCCATCTTCTGCCTTTTTCTCCTTCAATCTTTCCTCTTCCTTCTGCCTATGGGTGACTCTACACTGACAAACCAAATGGTTTCATATACACCAGGAAACCATTTACTATGCTGGGAGATAACCATATACCAAATTATGGCACCTGGTGGTTTAGTGGGTAAAAAAGACTCTCTAGTCAGATTGAGCCTGTACAGGTGTATATCCAAGGGGTGGTTGGGGTTTATGGCTCATGTACTGCGACTTAGGGATGAGTGAGGCTGGTCATGCTTATCTTAAATGTCAGAATCAGCTTGCCTAGCCCCGGGCTCCTGAGCTCCTTATGGGGCAGCGGAGGATTAGATTATGATGATGATGATTACTGCATTATACAGTACCTGTGCATGTATTTGAATAACTGTACAGGGTAGTTGGTTTGTTTTTATCTAATGGAATGGGGTCAGTCCCACAACATCAGCTTTAGGTCATGGCTACCTGAAATTCAGCACTTGAGCCCTTTTTATGGGGTAGGAATGGGTATCCTTGATTACTAGTCAAAATGACCAACCACACTGTCTACACATGGCCATCATCTAAGCTTCAAGGGGTTAGATATCTTTGTCACATTAGAAAACATGCATTGTAGACCCAAGACCAATGAGAATGTTGAAGAGGTAGGTCTCCTTGAAAAATTTTGTCTCTTCATGTGGAGTATCCAGCACCTCTAGTTTGAAAAGGAAACATAGAAAATATCCTAACAAAATGAAAAGGTTAAAAATATTCTGTGTCATATTAGCATATTGTTTACCCTTCATCTTCTTTAGATGAACTTAGAGCATACATGAAATAATGCTGGTATAGCCACAGACATTGCATTTATATATTAGCGCCTTTTCATTTAGTTGACCTATGACCTAGAAATTGAGGTCAGTTTAATTCCTTCAATACTTTTCACCATTTTATTGATTTTGTTTTTCACCCTCAAAAGATTTTACTCATTAGGGGAGGACCTTTGTTGTCAAGAAGTTAGAATTGGTATGCAATAACCTTTGCTTTATGATGGTGACTTTTCATTTATTCCTGCTTCTCCCAGATGATCTCTTTCCTACCTACCTACCCACTGCCATAATCCCCTAAGGGGTGACCATTTGACTTTGAGTTAGTTGTTTTACGGGGAGGGGCACTAACCCTCCACCAACCCACTTGTTGACATGTAGGGAACACGTATGGTTTGGTTATATGGTTACCACCCAGTGTTGTAAAGGTTTCTTGGCTTACAGGAAACCATTAGGCTTGTCACTCAATGTAAAGCCACCTGTAAAGGAAAGAAAAGAGCTTCTCCCAGATGATCTCTTTCACCTTCATAAAAACCCTTTGCATTGAAGATTCAAATGGAATGTCAGTGTACCTTAAGATCTATCATGGTGTTTTCTGTTACCTTAGTAAATATCCTTTTTATTGAAGAGGTAAAACTGAATGTCAAGGTACCTTAAGATCTACGAGGGTTTTTTCCTGGTACCAGAGTATTAGTTTATTGTATGATATCGGCTTTAGTTTTCATTTGATGTATTTTGGCCAGTATTGTTAGAAGTCATTGAGCATGACCTCAGGGATAAGAGACTCAGTAGGGAGGCTGCCAGAGATTGAGCAGCATGGAGAGCCGCCATTAGATGACCGAGGCCAACACGTGCAAGCATGTTGGAGCCTTTAGAAATGAAAGTAAATGAATTTCAGTATACTGTAGTTCTGCCAGATGGAGCAACAGTGCATTTAGGGAATGATGATGATCAGGATCTTCCACTTCATATGCCAGGGTATTAGTTTATCAGTATTATATCAACTGTAGCTTCCAGTTGACACATTTACCAGTCTTGCTTTATGTTGCTTCTTTACAGTTCCATCCAGTGGACCAGCAATGCATATGGGGACTGATGACGGTTGAGCACCTCCTCCTCATGTGCCAGAGTGAGGGTGGAGGGGGTAGTAGGCCAGACGAAGGGAATGGGGCATGTGGGAATGGAGTGCAGGGTGACCCCACATCCCACACTCAGGTTCATGCTGCCTTACAGGATCCCCCCTCACGTGTCCTTCAGATCCCCTTCTCCTTCAACCTGCTGCAGATTCTGCCAATGTGTCAGCAGGTCGAGCTCCTTGTCTCCACGTATATACAAGGTTGTCCACTTAGTTCAGCCCTGTTAAATCAGGCTGTGCTGTCATAGCTTTGACATTGCAACACATATGACATTTAAGCTTGATTTACAGTTGCACATCACATTTTTTGACAAGTCATAGTTTCTCATATCAATATATGTTTGGTCAGCTGTCAGTCTAATATCATAAAAGTTATCCAGTATGAAATTAACTTTGTGAAAGGGATATGGCAGTATATTTAGCTTATTATGCTGAATCTTGTTTGGAACCTCCTAATTAGTTTTAGATTCTGTGCAGTTGTAAGTGGATATAAACTGATAGAGAGAAAACATTGGATATTGATGTATTTAAGAAATGTTAACAACTGTCAAAGGTTTGATAGGTGAATAGGTACTTGTAGAACTTAAACTATTTTTGTGCTTTCCTTTTCCTGTTCATAGATCCTCACCACCTCTTGTATTAGCTAGAAGTGTGGTCATAATGTTGATGGTGGTGATAATAATGATCATGATGATGAAAAGGATGATGGTGATTGTGATGATGATTTCAACGATGATTAACAATTTCCAGACCTGTTTGGTAGCCTAGTGCGGCGTGTGACATTTGACCGTGACCCCCAAGTTGATGAGGCCAACCAAACCCTGTACTCACTCCTCCTTGAACACCTCAGCCAGCTGCACCGAGATCGGGAGTTCCACCTCACCCCGTCCGACCATCAGGCCCTCCCCTCCCTCCTTGCAGCTCGACCAAGGCCACAGGGAATGCAGGCATCACCCTTCTCTAACACCGCTATCAGTAAGTCATAGATGAGAGAGGAAGAGTATAATCCTATAATCTCTCCTGAGTCAAGTAAAATCCACTGGAGGTAGGAAGAATAAAATAAACTCCCTCAGTCTAATTGTGTTGTGAGCATCAACCTGGTCAAATCCTACCATCAGTGAGTTAGGCAGTTGAGGGAGAAATGAACCATACCATGTCTCCTAATCTAAATAAAGTTCTCTGAAGGTAGGAAGAATAAAATTTTTCCCATCAGTCTGATGATATATTATTTATATTCTTGCTACTGCTAGATTATTTTATTTAAGATTGGGAAAATATCTTAGTGTGAAGATATAAGAAATGATCTCCATCTGGCTTCTCCGCTATGAAAGGTCTTTTCAAAGTTAAATAATATCATCTTGTGACAGTATATTTGAATTTAAAAATAAATCACCAGCTTCAGGGGGTTAAAAAGACATCATCAGATAGACAGGGTTAGGAACAGAAGAAGAGAATAACTGATACAGCATGGGAAGGAACGAGGGAAGACAGCACAGGCAGTTCTTATTACCATATGTTTCAGGGATGTTCCAAAATGTCATAGTTTTTCAGTACGGTTCTATCTATCTATCTATTGCCAGACTCCTTCATCCTGTAAGGGGAGACCACAAACAAATCGCCTCCAATTCGCCCTGTACCCCGCCATTTCACTGCCCTGCTCTCAGAGCACACCTCCCTCTTTCATATACCTCTCCACTCCATTCCTCCATCTCATCCTTGGCCTTCCCCTCCTTCTCCCCCCCACCACCTCACTCACATACACTCTCCTCATCAGTCTCTCACTCTCCATCCTCTCCCCATGGGCAAACCACCTCAGTGTGTTTTTCTTAACGCATCCTATGACATCCACACATACACCACAACAATCCTTCACTTCCTCATTTGTCAGCCTGTCTCTCCATGTGACTCCACATGCTCCTCTCAAATAACTCATTTCCACAGCTTTCACTCTTGACTTTGTCCATCCAATAATGTCCACGCTTCACTTCCATACATTAGAGTTGGTATCACAATGCTGTCTTGTAGTAACTTTTTCACTTCCTTACTCACTTTCCTATTTCTTATCACTGCTTTCAAGGAACTGGCATCCTTTGTTCCTTGTTGTACCCTTTCAAGCCCCTCACCCTCTAAACTTCCATCCTTGCTCATCACACTATCCAAGTACTTAAACTCACTCACATTTTCCATTTTCAATACAGTTGCTGATGTAAATTCAGCTAGCAGTGGAGCTGTAATAGGCAGTCCACTTGTAATTTATTGTGGTTTTGCATAAAATGGTGGTAGAATGCAACATATTGAGGACTTCTTGAATGTGTAAAACTAAATTCGTGAAGGGTAAGATAGGCTCTTAATTTTTTCCCGTAATCTTTGGAACACAAAATGAAGAACTGAATGTGCTTGGCCTCTCTCTATCATTGCTGAGTGGTCTCTTTAGTATGGGCTACAGGCGTATAAAATCTGATTATCATAGGCTTTTCATAAATGTCTGTCAGAAATGAGTGTAACATTTGGAAGGTGGATAAGTGAGTGACAGAAGAGCCTTATTCTTGTCCAACTTCTACTCCTGAAAATTCTCCTGGATGTTAGTGATATCTTGATAATATAGTTTGCAATAAAACTGTAAGGGAATTGTACAGTAGAGGACAGTACTATTGTACAAAGTGATGGTATGTTTTGTGTCCCATTTTTCATTTTGATTACATTCTGAGATTACAAAATTATATATTAGCTGTAATGTCACAGACCTGTCACTTCCTTCTGCTTCACAGGTAAAGGCAGTGATCCTCCAAAATGGCGTTGCTTTCTGCGTGGCATTTCATGGAATCACCTTCTTCTGACCCTACTCCCAGCCTCCTACCAAGATCTCAAGATGCTGCTTGTTCGCAGAGCAAATATCTCAGACCCCTCTAATCTTGCCCTCAAAATGCTGCCCCTATCTGATCCCACATCTCATAGTCAGCATCATCAGGATGGGGACACAGAAGAAACGGTTTCAGATGGTGTGCATATGGGAGGGTTTGAAGGGCTAGGAGAGAAGAATGGTGTGTTCTCACATGGGGATGGAACGAAGGATGATGCTAGAAGGGCATTTGGATTGGCTAAGGACCTAAACTGTGATAGATATGGAGGTAGAGGACTGGGAAGAATTGAGCACAGTGTACTGTTTGGAAGTGGCAGTACAACTTCCCCTTCATTCAGCAGCCAGGATATGCCGTGTGCTGGACGCCGCCTGCGCTACAAGTCAGGTCCAGCACCACACTCACCATTCCAAACTTCTGTCGGGCCAGTAGTTGTCAGAGAGCGTGCAAGTTCCTTCCACGTGGGTCGGGAACGATGTGGGTCACTTGGCCAGAAACCCAGTGTGTCAGTAGAGAGGAATCGTGCAGCATCAGTTGATTCAAAAGATAGCCCCCAGAATGCCGTTCCTCTGCGAGAGAGAGGTCGTGCTGGATCTGTGGACTGGCATACAAGGACTCCCCGGTATGATGCTTCTAAAGCTCCTCTGACAGAGCATGTCCGGCAGCGTTATGCCTCCATGCCTTCAAAATCTCATACCACTGGATTCCCCCCAGGTGTCAAGAGCTCATCAACAGAGGGACTAAGGAACTTTGATGAATGTGTTCCACTACATCTGCAGACAGTTGACCTCCTGTCACAGACAAGAGGGACAGGAGGTGGGATGAGTGGGAAGCAGGCAGAGGCAGGAGGTCATGCTATGGGTTCTCCACCACCAGCACCACCACCGCCCCCTACCCACACACCCATGTACGGTGCTGTGACACTGCCGATCTATGTGTTTGACTGCAAGCTCAGCAGCATCACTGCTCAGCTTATAAACAGGTATCAGAAATCCATAGTGGTGTATCCCTAATTCTTTAAAAATTGTATGTGAATACATGATTTGATTATGGTGACAATGATGATGACTATAAGTAAATGTGTTTGTTAGAAAAGTGGTATCTTTCATTTTTTTTTCAGATGAGTATTGGAGCTGTAGTCTGTGCCTGATGCTGTTATTTTTTCATGTTAGGATGAAAAGGTGTGCTTATGTTAGTCAGTCTGAGTGTTTATGATCAGCTTTTAATCTTTCTGTTTGTTTTTTCTGATTTGTATAAGTAACAGGGAACAAGTTGGTTCCATGAATTATGTACGGTATGTAAGAGGAAATACTGAGGGTTTGGCACCCCACTTTAAAACCATTGTTGGATGGATTGACTCTCTCACAGGTGTATGTGAAGTGCATAAAAAAAATAAATAAAAATGATCAGAATGGTTAGGCCTTTTAGGTAGGGCCAGGAATCCAATGGTTCTCATGATTATGTATGATAGTCTGGCTCATTTCACTGGACATGTTAAGTTGATACCAGGTAGCCGTTTCACATTCATATTATTTCATCCTGTGTTTTTAGCATCCACCTTACCATCCCAGTGGTGGCTTTAGGAGTGGGGAAATTGGGCAACAGCTTAGGGCCCCCCTCACAAAGTGGTATTTGGCTAATATCATAATATAAATGAATGTAGTTTTAATATACAGTAGTTTTAGTTGTTATTCATTCATTTAACATCACAGTTATGTAAAAATATTATGGAAGAAGAACTGGTTTTTAGAAAAGCTACTGGTATTTTAATGTCTGTATAAGGAATAATAAGTAATGCTGGAGGGCCTCATGTGACTCTTGCCCAGGGTCCCCCAAAATGCAAGACCATTAAAGAACATTAGTATGATGATGGTGATGGTTGCATTTGTTGACATATCGTTTCATATGTGTACAAGGCAATCCCCAAACTATGACTTCCAGATTTCCAAAAATGCAAATATTCCAAAAGAATTTTGAAAGCTCATTCATCATCATCATCATCATCCAGTCCTACATTGCCCCATGAGGGGCATAGGAACCTGGGGCTAGGGAAGTTGGTTCTGACATTTAAGATGAGAGTGACCAGCCTCACTCATCCCTGAGTGGCAGACTTAAAAAAAAAATATATATACCACTAAAGAACTGGGGTTTCCAGGCTCACTGTTACCTTGAAAAAGTGCCATATTAGTCTACAGTAACCCAAGCTGACTGAAGTTGGACTCCCATGAAAAACAAGATTTATTTCATATATATTTATATATATATTGTGGTAGGTGGGGGCGCTCACCATCCACTCACTCAATGTAGTGTTACTCTCGGGTGTCTGCCCTGTCCTCTCCTCCATCCTTCTTTCCTTCCATCTTCTGTCTTTCTTTCCTTCATTCTTTCCTTGTCTTTCTGCTTGCGGTGCGGGTGACTTTACACTTCTTCTTCTGTCTTTCATTCCTTCATTCTTTCCTCTTCCTTCTGCCCATGGGTGACTCTACACTGAGTGACAAGCCAAATGGTTTCCTGTACACCAGGAAACCATTTACTACGCTGGGTGGTAACCATATAACCAAATTATGGCGCCTGCTGGTTTAGTGGGTAATTATTGTGCTCCAATCAGATTGAGCCGGTGAAGGTTTATATCCAAGGGGTGGTTGGGGTTTATTGCTCACATAATGCCACTCAGGGATGAGTGAAGCTGGTCACTCTCATCTTAAATATCAGGACCAACTGCTTAGCCCCGGGCTCCTACGCTCCTCATGGGGCAACGTAGGATTGGATGATGGATGGATGGATGGATATATATATAGATAGATAGATAATATAGATAGATAGATAATTATATATCCATCCATCCATCATCCAGTCCTACATTGCCCCATGAGGAGCGTAGGATCCCGGGGCTAGGCAGTTGGTCCTGACATTTAAGATGAGAGTGACCAGCCTCACTTATCCGTGAGTGGCATTACGTGAGCAATAAGCCCCAACCATCCCTTGGATATAAACCTTCACTGGCTCAATCCGACTGGAGCACAATAATTACCCACCAAACCACCAGGTGCCTAAATTTGGTTTTATATATATATATATATATATATATATATATATATATATATATATACTGTATATACATACACATTTCTGAAATTCTGTCCCCATGGGCAAAAATTCATTGTCATTTACTGCTGAGTTTTCACTCTTGAACCATCAAAACCATGATTAAGAGATATTAAATACGAGTGTGGATATAGTGAATGGTAGATGAAATGTTATGTGGGCGAGTGTCTGTACTTAAAACTGATGGTTTATGATGCTGTTCCAGTTTTGCAATAACCCTCGATTCCAGCCATTTCACATTTAGGAAACTGAACTGTCTTTGGATAGTGTACATAAGGGGATATAGTGTGTGTTGGTAGAGATGTTCTGCTGATGTCTGTATCTGTGTTACCGCAGAGTGTTTTGTGTAATCTGGAGGTATTCATTTTTTTAGACTTCCCTAATTTTTTTTTTCCTCCTTGATTTCTCACAGTATGGACAGAGGCAGTGTGGTGAAGAAGGACATATTCCTGGACTCAACCTTGAAGTTGTTGCCTGAAACCAGAGGAGATGAAGGGATTAAGGAAGACACTGTACCTCTGAAGGATGACCCTGGCATTACCACCAGCACCTTCAGGGATAAGACAGTCAGCCAGACCCAGAAAAATGAGCCTGTTATCCCAAGTCTGGGGGACTCTGTGACTGGTAGTAGGGTTGTTGATGCAGTTGGTACCTCCCCCATCATAATGACAGACTCTACCACCACCATACCTTCCATTATCACGGATGATCACAAACGTCCTAGCCCAGAACCCAGATCAGAGGAATCAGATGTGGGAGGTACTGTATTGTATTTTTCTGTTCTGTGTATAATGTATCATTGTCAAATTGAGAGAATGGATATTGATAGGGTGGTGAAGAGAATGTATGTGAGTGATTTTGGAGATGAGAAGAGGCATGGTAGACCAAGGTGGTGGCTAAATATGGTAAATCATTAAGAATGGAAGGTATGATAGCTGTTGGGGCCAGGGAACTGACAGGGGTCAAGTTGGTGGGCTTGACTTTGTATGTAGGAATACATGTTGAAGGTTTAGCACCCCTTTTTTAACTTGCTAGTCAGTAGATCACCCCATATAGGGCAGATGTATGTAAAGCTTTTTTAACTATAAAGAAAATTACCCCCCCATATATATGCAGATGGTTAGACCTCAGAGGTAGAGTCATAATTCTGGGGGTTTGAATGGTGTGTAAATGAATGTCAGACCCTTTTCATTGTGCATGCTGTTGGTAGTTATCCCTTTCATGTGCTTTGTCTTTTGTTGTTATCTGTATCCTACCTCACCCCATCCTTTGGTGGGAAAAATATTCAGGATAGTGGTGATGATAATGATGATGATGGTTTAATTATTTAATGGGATAATTTAAGATCACTTAATGGCAAAACAGGTACATTTTTATGTCATTTACTAATCTCTTGCAAAGCCGAAAGGCATTATCCATATTTAGAAGACTTTGTTGTAGGTTGTAGCACTTTCTGAACGGACTCCCACCCTCCTTGGGTGGGATTAAATACATACCTCTTCAGTTGATAGTATATACTTTAATCCACTAGACTGCAGTGTCTTATAATTGTGGCAAGGATGTTGGCTGTTTTAAACAATTGTAATAAACCGTCCATTTTACTGACACATAAAAACTATTTAGATCATTATGCAGTATTACAACACCATCCAGACAAGTACTGTACCATACTTGGCATTGTTGTATCCTACTAATGTGTTAGTATACTGTATAAGTACAGGGCTGTAGTGTATTGGTGTTGTGATGGGGAAGGGTAGATTGAGATGTTTTGGGCATGTGGAGAGAATGGAGCTTGACAGTTAGGTGCGGAAGGTGAGAAGTGTGAACATTAGGGGCGGGCTTGTGGGAAGCAGACCAAATAAAAACGAGGACAAGGTCATAGAATGTGACCTCAGGGGTAAGGGACTGAATAGTGTGGCTGCCAGACGTCGAGCAGTGTGGAGAGCTGCCATTGAGTGACTGAGGCCGATGCACGCTAGCATATTTGAGCCTTTATAAATGATACAAACAGTACACTACCATAAGGTTGTGCTGTACTGTGGTGGAAGATGCTATAGAATCTGGGTAGTAATCTATTGTACTGCACTGGAATGACCTTGTGTATCATCACCATTATTATCATCTGGACCTCTTTTCCCACCCAAGGGCAGCGTGAGGAGTTGCAACGTCCAGACAGCCCAAATTTGCCCAGTCCAATGGGCCATGCCTCCATTCACTCATCATTCAAGCCCCTTGAATCCTGGCTCCATCTGATATGTCAAAAACCTTCACCACATTCTGTAACTTCACAAATTTATCTGATAGAGTCAATCCAGACACTGTCACATTAAAAAAGGGTGCCAAATCCGTGATCATGCACTTCTTGTCACAACATTCATCCAGCCAGCTTGATCTCTCGTCAGTCCCATAGCCTCGCCAACTTCCATACCTCTCTCCCTCACACACTCATCCACTATATCCCTCCACCTTCCCCTTGGCCTACCTCACCTCCTCTCTCCTTCAGATTAACTCATTATATACCTTTTTCACCACTCTGTTGTTATCCATTCATTCCACATGACCATACCATCTCAGTACACTCTTTTCGATTCTGGTGTCTGAAGAATTCCTTACTCCGCATCTTTCACGAATCAAAAAATATCATATCCTATCGGCTCTCTGTGCCCCACATACATTCCTCAGCAGTCCCATCTCCACTGCTGTCACTCTTGACTTCATTTTCATGCCACACCATAGTCTCACATCTATATGTTAACATTGGCACTAAAACTCCTTCATGTAAGCCTCGCACAGCTCCAACACTCAAGCCTCTGTTTCTGATCAAGGCCATCATAGCACCAGCTACTTTCTTTCCTTGTATCACTCTGCTTTCCACTTCTGTTGCACATTTTCCTCTCCTTTCTATCACTGTACCCAGTTATTTGACCTCTCACCAATTCCAGCCTCTCTTCATTCACCGGAACATCACACTGGGAGTCACTTTCTCTCACGATTACCATCACTTTACTCTTTTCTACATTTTCTATCAAGGCACGATGCTTACAGACATCAGCAAAAAACAAAAGTGATGATATCTAGGGTTAGTGGCGGGACTGTCAAAGACGAGGGAGAGTGTCCATGTGCAGTTTGCCACAAGGGCGTGGGAAGTAATTCCAACTTGTGCAGTGTTTGTGATAAATGGATGCATAAGAGATGTAGTGGTATCAGAGGTAGACTGTGAGATAATGCTGAATTTATGTGTACGACGTGTCGGGGAGAGCAGATGGAGATTGTCAGACGTGAAAGGATTGAACTTGCTGGTGAATCTCTTGAGTGTGTGGAAGAGTTTTGTTATTTGGGAGACATGTTGTGTGCTGGAGGTGGGGCTGGAGCTAGCTCTGTGGCTAGGGTGAGAAGTGGTTGGAAGAAGTTCAGGGAGCTCTTGCCTCTCCTGACATTGAAAGGACTCTCCCTACGTGCTAAGGGGTCTTTGTATGCAGCATGTGTTAGGAGTGTATTGCTGTATGGTAGTGAGACCTGGGCAGTGAAGGAGGAGGATATTCACCGGCTCAGATGTACAGAAATGACAATGATTAGGTA
Organism: Coenobita brevimanus; assembly: GCF_032717465.1. Classification (NCBI taxonomy): domain Eukaryota; kingdom Metazoa; phylum Arthropoda; class Malacostraca; order Decapoda; family Coenobitidae; genus Coenobita; species Coenobita brevimanus. Next base: position 39,576,172 of record NC_137013.1, on the reverse strand, counting down.
GATGTGTTGTGCGTCCCTGCGTCCAAGGTCTGGGGGGGCTGGGTTTACGATGGAAGAGTTGAGAGGTAGGATGGGGCTGGAATGTATTGGTGTTGTGATGAGGAGAGGTAGATTGAGTTGGTTTGGACATGTGGAGAGGATGGGGGATGATAATTGGGTGAGGAAGGTGAAAAGTGTTAATATTGGGGGTGGGGTTATGAGGGGTAGACCGAGAAAGACATGGGACGAGGTCATTAAGTGTGACCTCAGGGTTAAGGGACTAAACAGGGAGGCTGCAGTGGATCGTGCAGCATGGAGAGCTGCCATTAGGTGACCAAGGCCGACGCATGCAAGCATGTTGGAGCCTTTAAAACATGTTAAAAAAACGTTGTCTACCAAGTTCTTGTTTGGAATTTGCAAGTAGTACTGCACCATCAGCATACTAGATTTGAGATATTCCATCCATCACCATTCATAACCAACATCATCCCCCTCTCCATTACTTGTGTGTTTACTTTTCTCATCACCCCATCCATATATATATATTGAATGTCCATGGGGATATCACACAACCTTTTCGCATGCCCACACTGATTGTGTACTGTTCACTTAGATGCCCATTTACCCTTTCACATGCCTCACTACTCACTACCATCATAAAAACTCTTGACAGCACCTAGCAGCTTACCATCTACACTGTACATGCGCAATACCTTCCACAATCTTTTTCAGTCTACTTTGTTGTATGTTTTTTCCAGATCCATAAATGCCATAAACACGTATAGTCCTTCTCACAAGCCTTCTCCACTGTCTGTCTCACTGCAGATATTTGATCCACACATTCTTTGCCACTCCTAAAGCCACCCTGTTCATCACTCACTGGGACGTCTGATATCTCTTACTTTATAATAATTTTTCCATATACCTTCCCTACAGCACTCAATAAGCTTATGCCTCGATAATTCTTGTACTCACTTCTCTCACCTTTATTTTTGTACAGGGGTACAGTCATAACATTTTTCCACTTTGCAGGCACAGTTTCACTCATCTGTGGAAATATGTAAGAAGACCACATGTTCATTACAAAATTTTCCTTTTCTTTAGACCAGAGCACTGCACGAGGTCATGTGGTGATGGTAGAGGCTGGATTCTTGCGTGGTTATGTAACGGGTTTGTTCAGGGCCCTGGTGGCTGGCCTGCCGGTCCGTCCTCATGATGTACAGGCAGCCCTCGACCACTGTCAGGAGGCTGTAAATGAGATTCCTCTCACACCCTTCCTCCAGGTTAGAAGAGAAGCTTATTATGGGATGACAAGTAAGATGGGTAAGATGTAGAGGTAGTAACAGGGGAGCTAAAAAGAAGAGAAATATCAAGAGTACCCAGTGCGGTGGGACACATGTTCATACACATATCGTTCAAACCTTTAAAATTTTTAGCTCCACCTCACATGCAAAGTAGAGCAACATATACGAACAAAGGTACGGTCAGTCCTTGAGTAACATGCAGCTGAGTAACACGATTCTATACTTACACTGTAAGCATAATGTGATGGGTCATACTTAACACCAACCCTTTTAGTTGCCTTGTACGACAAGCAGGGATACTGGGGGAGTATTCTTGTAAAACGTCCCTACCCCCAGGGGGGGTATGATTGTGCAACTGTTGCTGAATACATCATGGTTAACTAACCCTTGTAACGCTTGATACTGTTTTGGCGCAAGTTTTACCAAATGCGCGTTTTAGTTTGCATGCAGTGAGGTACGTTATAATCACTGGGGGGCTGGGGAGCGAAGTCCTCCAGTTAGCTTTCAACAACTACAGTCAGGCTTCTATTGGCATTTATGGTTATAAATTGTATATATTTAAGTTTGTTTGGTTTGTTGATATCATGTCCAGTCGGTCAGATTGACAATAACCACACTATTGGGGACATTCAGGCAGCTTTCTGTAATATCACCAAGTAGGTATATATTGTTTGTTTTCCGGTATTTTTTAAATTGAAATTCAAATGGTAATCACCTGAGGTGTTTCTAATACTAAAATTCTTTTCCCTGAAAGAGTAGGTCTGTAAGAAAACAGCTCAAATCGCTGTGTTACTGTCATTTGTATTTACGCTTTTGTTTTTCATTAATGCTAGTTTAATACCATTCATGTTCGTAATTACGGTACAGTTATATCTCGTTCAGTGTTTTCCCTGATGCTGGGTATAAGTAGGTGGTAATTTATGTGGGGTAAGGTGGTAAGAAGGGGTAAAAGTGAGAGTTTTGGAAAGTGGTCAGACTACATTATACCATTATGCATGCAAACATATTGTTTGAGTGACGCTGGTTTGAGTACTGTGGTCCTTGTCCAGTCTACATTGTCTGTGTTACTGGAAGATTAACTGTACTTGTACATGACTGACAAATGATAACACCCTTGCATTTAGTTGCCAAGTTAGGTTTCTGATATCAGCACTACACATGAAGACCTCCTGTACCGATGGGGTAAGCACATGTGTACTGACTGTTTCATTATCATTTATCAGTGTTTTTAAGTTTAGTCTTACTACCTCCGAATGATAATGAATATATTTTAAGACCAGCTGCAGTCAGTTTCTTACATGGTGACTCTTTTGACATTTTGTACTTTAAGTGTACCATAAATCACAAAAAAGTAGCTTGTTCAAGTTACAATGCAACCTTTTCAGCTGATTTGGCAATTTCACCTATTTTATACTACCAGTTGTCAGGGAAAAGTTGTGATACTGTATTGTGAAACACAGCACAGGTATATAACAAGAACTTGCTGTTTTATCCCCAGACTATCTGTGGTCACTTGAGAGACTTCCGGCTACACAGTGACCTGGAGAACCTACGTCACACACAGTCAGATCCAACCAAGTCCTGTCCCAGCCTGCCCAAACCTGGGGTTGATTCAACTACACCCAGCCATCTCCTGCCTCTTGCCCCATTACAGGATCAAGTAACCTCTCAAACTATGGTAGTTCAGGTACAGTATTTAATATTTTATGACAGCTTAAATGATCTCAGCTGTGGTAATCTAGCCTTGGACTTGTGTGTGTGTCCCTAAAAGTGGTAATAAAACATTGGCTCTTACTGTTACAAAAGAAATTAAGGCAGTAGTTTTATACTGATTTATGGAAACACATGCAGTTTTATGGATGATGATTTTCAAAATAGGAGCCCCCACAAACTGGAACAAGATACCACTGCTTGCTAGATAACTTAATGTAAAATGCAGAAGTGTGATCAACTTGAATTGCCATCTGTTATACAATTTTTGCGTTGATTTGCTGAATATAAGATATTTATTGATTTATCTACATATAATAATGGAGAAAAAATGGCTTATTTATCAAAATATAGTAGAAATGGAAGGCTGTCATTTGCATCTATCTCAGTTTAGGGACAGTCTACATGGGATTATTAATACATTGCCTGAATATTGATCACCGTCATGTTTTTTGGTGTTGGCATCTAAAAGAATGGTTCACGATCATGTGGGCATGCGACAAGGTTGTGTGGTGTCCCCATGGTTTTTCAATATACTGTACAGGTAACTCGCACGGAACACGTGGGTTTCGTTCCTACCGTGGCGTGTTAGGTGCGAAATCGCGTATATTTAAACTACTCCGTATTTTGTGTGTTGTTTTGTTGTTATCTGTCACTGGTAATCACTAGAAAGCACTTTAAGTGGTTAGAAGGTTTATTTAATGTTATAACTCACAAATACAGTACTCCAGAGCAAAACTTCAACACACAAATACTGTACGTAAACACAAAGAAACATTCTGACGGCTATCATAGGTAATCACATAAATCAGGTTAACTGGTACCAGTGCTTTAACTTACAAGTACATACCAGAACAGTACATATTTAACTTAGAAATGCAGGACTGTGATATCGAATGATTTCAGTACATAATCTGTTAGGAATGGCTGGAAAAAAAAAAAAATGTTATGAATACATTTTCACCTTTTTGATATACGTTTATGGTAGTTTCGAGTTATTATATACGTTATCGTTGTGCCTATGCTTGGAAGAGGGAGCGAAAGAGTTGAATTTTCAGTCCTAAATGAGAAAACTGCACGTCCTCCAAGGCTAGACTCGGCCACGGGAGAATAAAGTGGAGGGTCAGTCCGATTAGCAATAAGGAAGTTGTGTCACAACTTCCAGCTCTCACACCACGAGAATGCCTAAAAATAGAATCGTAATGCAGTTTCAGAACTAACACTAAGTCTAATTATTACGAATACAGATACAAAGCAGAAATAAATACGTTTACAGACAGGGAAAACGTACTTCTTCCGTCATAACATGTTCATCTTTCTCTGTCATTTTACGTTCATCATTTTACCTTGTTATTTTCGCAATATATATTGCTGTCTCGTAAACAGGGTGGTTGTTTGTGTTTTGCAAGGGAGGAAAAAGATTGTATTTTCTGTCTGGGTCGAGATAATGGGTGTAACTATGTGTGGTTAGGCATGGCCACAAGCGAAAAAATTGTACATCCACTCATCACGATAGCAGGTGGTGAACTGACAGATGATAAAGGGGGAAACCTGTACTGTACACAGGAAAAATCATCTGGTAAATTACCAATATGCTGGGAATCGAACCAGGGACTTTCAGATGAGAGCCAGGCAGCATACCACTACACCACGACCAGGTTAAAAGTTAACTCACGTTGTCACAATCTTGTAACCAACGTCCCTCCGCCCCCACTGTGGGCATCAAGAGGATGAGTTAACCCCCTGGCACTCGGGCAAGTAGATGCTTTTAATCTATCCCAAACACTTACGGCAAGTCAGAATGAAGGGGGAAACCTGTACTGTACACAGGAAAAATCATCTGGTAAATTACCAATATGCTGGGAATCGAACCAGGGACTTTCAGATGAGAGCCAGGCAGCATACCACTACACCACGACCAGGTTAAAAGTTAACTCACGTTGTCACAATCTTGTAACCAACGTCCCTCCGCCCCCACTGTGGGCATCAAGAGGATGAGTTAACCCCTGGCACTCGGGCAAGTAGATGCTTTTAATCTATCCCAAACACTTACGGCAAGTCAGAATGAAGGGGAAACCTGTACTGTACACAGGAAAAATCATCTGGTAAATTACCAATATGCTGGGAATCGAACCAGGGACTTTCAGATGAGAGCCAGGCAGCATACCACTACACCACGACCAGGTTAAAAGTTAACTCACGTTGTCACAATCTTGTAACCAACGTCCCTCCGCCCCCACTGTGGGCATCAAGAGGATGAGTTAACCCCCTGGCACTCGGGCAAGTAGATGCTTTTAATCTATCCCAAACACTTACGGCAAGTCAGAATGAAGGGGGAAACCTGTACTGTACACAGGAAAAATCATCTGGTAAATTACCAATATGCTGGGAATCGAACCAGGGACTTTCAGATGAGAGCCAGGCAGCATACCACTACACCACGACCAGGTTAAAAGTTAACTCACGTTGTCACAATCTTGTAACCAACGTCCCTCCGCCCCCACTGTGGGCATCAAGAGGATGAGTTAACCCCCTGGCACTCGGGCAAGTAGATGCTTTTAATCTATCCCAAACACTTACGGCAAGTCAGAATGAAGGGGGAAACCTGTACTGTACACAGGAAAAATCATCTGGTAAATTACCAATATGCTGGGAATCGAACCAGGGACTTTCAGATGAGAGCCAGGCAGCATACCACTACACCACGACCAGGTTAAAAGTTAACTCACGTTGTCACAATCTTGTAACCAACGTCCCTCCGCCCCCACTGTGGGCATCAAGAGGATGAGTTAACCCCCTGGCACTTATTTAATTAGTTAACTTTATTTCGGTGCTTACAAGTACAGTACATACGAGAACAGTAAATATTTAACTTACAAATACTGTACAGTACTGTGGAAAAAACGAACAAATAAAAAAGGCAATATTCTGATGCCTATCAGGTAAACTGGTTATAAGACTTTATTTCTTGGTTTAACGTTATTTAATAGTACTTTAAGTTGCACATAAACTTACCAGAACTGTACAGTACTGTAAATATTTAACTTACAAATACTTTGCTACTGTACTCGGGAATGTCTCACTGAATAATTTCCAGCCTAGATCGTCACGTAATCAAAACAAACCGCTCGCTGCGGTGACGTTCGAGGATTTGATCTTTCAAAGGCCTCTCCTGCGTTAATTTGTAGTTTTCATAATGGTTCTTTAATCTTACGTTGTCTTATATGTATCCCAGCCCTTACCGTGTATAATTGCGAGTGCGTTCCGTGAGATTGTGTTCCGTGCGAGTTACCTGTATATATGGATGGGGTGATGAGAGAAGTAAAAACACGAGTAATGGAGAGAGGGACAGCGTTGGTAACGAATGGTGATGGATGGAATATCTCAAATTTGTTGTATGCTGATGATGCAGTGCTACTTGCAAATACTAGACAAGATCTTGGTAGACTAGTGCAGAATTTTGCTGATGTCTGTGAACATCGTGCCTTCAGAGTAAATGTAGAAAAGAGCAAAGTGATGATTATTGAGAGAGAAGGTAACTCCCAGTGTGCTGTTACAGTGACTGGAGAGAGACTGGAATTAGTGAGAGGGTTCAAATACCTGGGTACAGTGATAGAAAAGAGAGGAGCATGTTTAAAAGAAGTGGAAAGTAGAGTGACACAATGAAGGAAAGTAGCTGGTGCAATCAAGGCCTTGATAAAAAACAGAAGTTTGAGTGTTGCAGCTGCCCGAGGCTTAGATGAAGGAACGTTTGTGCCAGCTTTAACATATGGATTTGAGACTACGGTGTGGCCTGAAAATGAAAAGTCAAGAACGAGAGCAGGTGAGATGGGACTGCAGAGGAATGTGTGTGGAGTACAGAGAGTGGATAGGATACGAAATAATGTGATTCATGAAAGATGTGGAGTGAGAAAGTCTGTAGACACTAGAAGTGAAGAGAGTGTACTGAGATGGTATGGTCATGTGGAGAGAATGGATAACAATAGAGTGGTGAAAAAGGTATATCTGAGCAAATTTGGAGAGAGGAGGTGAGGTAGTCCAAGTAGAAGGTGGAGGGATATTGTGGATGAGTGTGTAAAGAAGAGAGGTATGGAAGTTGGTTAGACTAGGGGACTGACAAAAGATCGAGCTGGCTGTATGAATGTTGTGAGAAGATGTGCATGATCAGGGATTTGGCATCCCTTTGTAACGTGACAGCTTTTGGATTAACTCTATCGGATATGTTTATGTGAAGCTGCAGAATGTGGTGAAAGTTTTTGGCATATCAGATGGAGCCAGGATTCCTGGGGGTTGAATGTTGAGTGAATGGAAGCGTGGCCCATTGGAGTGGGCAAAATTTGGCTGTCTGGATGTTGCTACTCCTCACCCTCCCCTAGGGTGGGAAAGGAGGTCGGATGGTGATGATGATGATACGCATCTGTAAGGAAATATGGTAAGTGAGTATAACGAAATCGTATCGTATATAAAAAATGAAGGAAATATTGTACTGAAACAATCGAGGATCGTATGAACGCACAGAGCTCTGCCATATGGAGGAGCTTTGTCATGGGTAGTGTCACAGTTTGTTTGCCTGCCGCCAGCGGCACAGGGTGATGCTGATGATGCTTATACACCTTGAGTGACTTGTATCAAAACTTTGGTGTGAGTCATGGATAAATGTGCTTTAGCAGAGATGGAAAAATGAACTGCAGCAGAACTGAGACATTTCCTCAAAGCAAGAAGAATACCATACCTTTAACCTGTAGATTGGGAGCCACAGCTTAGGCTGGGTAGCGTCACGTTTGCAAGCCACAGTTCAGGCTGTGCTGGCTGTGCATCACTGTTAACTACTCCACCCCTACGTAAACTTACTCATGGCGCTACACAAAGACGGAGAGAGATTTTTTTTTCATTTCATCGGGTGATGCCCTGGATGTTTATCTTCAAGTTTATAATAAAAAAAAAAAAAAAATTGTCTTTTTCATTTTTTCACTACTCCCCTACGTAAACTTACGCATGGCCCTACGCAAAGACAGAGAGAGGGATATTATTTTTTCTTCACCAGATGATGCCCTGGATGTTTATCTTCAAGTTTATTATAAAAAAAAAAAAAACTTATTTTTGATTCATTTTTTGCGCATCATGGGGTAGGATAAAAAAGATTATTACGCAATCCATGGGTTAAAAATTTGGGTTGCTGATCCTGGCCCTGTGCAATTTTGGCCATATAATTCTTAATATTCTATCTTTCTATTGCCAGATGCCATAATCCCATAAGGGGTGGCCATTTGACTTTGAGTTATTTGTTTTACGGAGAGGGGCACTAACCCTCCACCAACCCACTTGTTGACACGTAGGGAGCACGTATGGTTTGGTTATATGGTTACCACCCAGCATTGTGAATGGTTTCTTGGCTTACAGGAAACCACTTGGCTTGTCACTCAATGTAAAGCCACCTGTAAAGGAAAGAAAATCAATAAGAAGTGACATGAAAGATGGGAGAAATAGGAAGAGAGGAGGGCAGGCACAGAAAAAAATGATAAAGGCTAAGGAAGAAGTAGGCAGTACTACATCAAGTGAGTGGATGGTGGTCACCACCACCTACCACCAGTTCTTAATATTATTAAGTCTATAATGGAAATTATTAAGTCAGGATTTGCCAAGTGAAAGATTAGGACCTTTGGAAACTGTATGATAAGTTTTTCCAAAAACTAAGATTCTTAACACTTGGTAAAAGTGATGAAGGCAACTGCACACAATAAGCTTTCATGGCTTTTGGTAAACTCTATGAAGAACTTTTCAGTGTATGTCCCATGTAGAGCATCAGTAAAATGTCTAAGATGAGTATAATACTGGTATAATGCTTTATGCATGAATAATAATCCTGATGGGAATATTTTAAAAGGAAGACACACCAGCTCTGAGCGGGTAGTGATCACACACTGTTTAATGATCCAGCAAACACTGGCAACTTTCAGGAGTTTGTAGGGGCTCCTATTATGAAATGGCTTGTATAAAATATTGTGTACAGATCATGAAATAATGGTCTTATTTTGTTTATATTTTAATATATACGGCAAGTAGATTTTAGCAGTAATCACTAGTCCAGCAAATTATTGTTATTAACTCTCTTAGTACTCTGTTGGTACTTTCTCTTTTATCCTAGGAATTTTGTATGCCACCATTCACAGGTGGAGAGAGATGCAACTGAGAGCTCTGATAGCACTGCAAGGGAGAAGGGAAAGCTTGAACTTACAGATGCCACTTCCCCAAAATTTCCAAATGTTTCAGAGAAACTCCACTCAGAAACAGAAAAATCCTCACGTGTGCTAGAAGAATTGGAGTCTGTGAGCAGACTTGAGGAATCTAAATCTCCAGGCAATGTGGAAGGATCAGAATTATTGACAAAAGATGGTGATGCAAAATCTCCAAGTAAGGTAGAAGAATCAAATCCTCTGAATACTGGAGAAGCATTAGATTCTTCAGGTAAGCTGGAAGAACCAGAGTTACAGAGCAAAGGGGAAGAGGCAAAGTCTCCCTGTAAAGTTGAAGAACTGAAGCCTCCAAGCAAAGTAGAGGACTCGGACTCCCCAAGTAAAGCTGGTGAATCAGTACAATCCACTCCCAGCATCCAGAAGTTCCCGCTGTCTCTTCTGAAGCTCCATCAGCCTTGCCGAGACCTACAGCAACTCCATTCCAGCATCCGAGAGCGATTTTCAGCAGTTCTGCAGGGGTCCTTCTGTCCAGTCCCATCCCTATCTGACTACTACTACTATTCTCCTCACTCCCTCCATCACTCCAGTGAGGTGAGAGAATAAGACTTGGGAAAGGGAGAAGGGTACATGACAATACAAACATTAAGAGAGGTACATCTACTACAAAGAGGGAAGATGAAGAAGGGAAATTGAATTAATAGGGCAAAATAATAATAGAAAAGAGTACAAAGTAGATTATGGGATAGGAGAAGTGGAAGGACTACCCACGAAAATCAGAGCTTTATAGATCATCCCATTTGGTGGGTTTCTTTCCATTCATGGTTCTTTTTTCTGTTAAGACATTCTAGGTAATATAACATTACTGAGATATGATGAGTAGTATATGGTGCTTCTTATATGTCTCTCTCTCAGCAGGTTAATTTATTACACAGTACTTTATCAACTACATCTGTGTGTCCCTGCCTCTCCTGTGAAGTGAAAGGATAGAGGGAAGAGGAAAATTAAGAAGGAAGGGGGATTCATTACTAAGATGGAAGAATCAATAGCTCCTCTCCAGCCTTGTAACTGATAAGGAACATGCTTGTGATGGGATATTGCATCATGTATCCTTTGTGATAGTTTTTCAGTAAGTTAAACTGTAAATTACAGCTCACACAGAACTGCTATAAATAACAACAGTACATGAATTTTTACCATTCACCTTTAACTTGCATTAGTGGGGATAATAATTCTCATGAGCATTAACTTGATGGCATTTATTTGTAAAAATGCAAACTATATTTTCTCATCTAGATACTGTTGCCATCTGGTGGTGCTCACCTTTGTAGTGTTTAGTAACATTTATTTATAGGGATACATGTACTGGCAATCCCCATCTTCACTCCCAGTGTATGAAGCTGTATTGTGGGCTGGTGAGTTTGTTGGTCTTCATTCAGATCTTCATGTCCATCTCAGTGACACACTACTTCTCTTGAAAACTTCTCAAAAGATGGATGTAACAAAAGTGTGCAGACTGGTCTCTCTATTCTTTTTTATGGTTATCTTAACCACTGTTCTCCTGATTACATCTCCAATAAATTACATAGCTCTGGCCCTTGTGGTGCAGTACTGTACAGTTGTATCAACAAACAGGGAAATGGGCTGTATTTTTACCATTAAATTTTCTGTGCTTGATTCCTCTACAACTGGAGACAGCTGCTGTGAAAATGGATGATACTGTATTTTACCAATTCTCAGATGCTGTGCTAGTAATTCAGTTTTCATTCTGTTTTCATTTTCATGCCATTATGATAATTGAGCATCATATAGTATGTTCATTCATTCGTTCATCATCTAATCCTGTGTTGTCCCATGAGGAGTGCAGGAGCCAGGGGCCAGGCAAGTTGGTCCTGACATTTAAGATAAGAATGACCAGCTTACTCATCCCTGAGTGGCATTACGTGAGCAATAGACTCCAACCACCCCTTGGATATAAACATGCGTCAGCTCAATGTAATTGGAGTGCCTTAAATGCCCACTAAACCACCAGGTGCCATAATTTGGTTATATGGTTACCATCCAGCTTAGTAAATGGTTTGCTGTTGTACAGGAAACCATTTGGCATGTCACTTAGTGTAGAGTCACCCGTAGACAGAAGGAACAGGAAAGAATGAAGAAAAGAAAGGCAGAAGAGGAAGGATGGAAAGAAGGAAGAGAGGAAAGGGCAGGCACCCGAGAGCAGCACTACATCGAATGAGTGGATGGTGAGGGCCCCAACCAACCACTAAATAATGTTAGTAATATTAAATTAATAATAATAAATAATAATAATAATAATAATCATCCATCCATCCATCCATCATCCAATCCCACGTTGCCCCATGAGGAGCACAGGAGCCCGGGGCAAGGCAAGTTGGTCCTGACAATTAAGATGAGAGTGACCAGCTTCACTCATCCCAGAGTGGCATTATGTGAGCAATAAACCCCAGCCACCCCTCAGATATAAACCTACACAGGCTCAGTCTGATTGGAGCTCCTTAGTTACGCACTAAACCATCAGGCACCGTGATTTTTTTTATATGGTTACCGCTTAGCATAGTAAATGGTTTCCTGGTGTACAGGAAACCATTTGGCTTGTCACTCATTGTAGAGTCACCCATAATAGGTAGAAGAAAGAGGAAAGAAGGAAAGACAGAAGAGGGAATGTTATCACCCGTAGGCAGAAGGAAGAGGAAAGAACGAAGGAAAGACAGAAGAGGAAGGAAGGAAGAGAGGAAAAGGCTGACACCCAAAGCAGCACTACATCGAGTGAGTGGATGGTGAGTGTCCCCACCTACTCTTGATAATAGTAATCCATCAATCCATCATCTTATCCTCTGTCGCCCCATAAGGAACTTAGGAACCCGTGGCTAGGCAAGTTGGTCCTGACATTTAAGATGAGAGTGACTAGCCTCACTCATCCCTAAGTGGCATTATGTGAGCAATAAACCCCAACCATCCCTTGGATAAAAGCATACACAAGCTCAGTCTGATTGGAGCACCTTATTTACCCACTAAACCACCAGGTGCCATATTTTGGTTATATGGTTACCACCCAGCATAGTAAATGGTTTCCTGGTGTACAGGAAACCATTTGGCATGTCACTGAGTGTAGAGTCACCCATAGGCAGAAGGAAGAGGAAAGAATGAAGGAAAGAAAGACGGAAGAGGGAGTGTAAAGTCACCTGTAGGTAGAAGGAAGAGGAAAGAAAAAAGGATAGGAAGGCAGAAGAGGAAGAATGGAATATAATAATAATAATAATAATAATAATAATAATGATAACAATAATAATAATAATGATAATAATAATAATAATAATTCATTCATCATCCAATCCTGCATTGCCCCATGGGGAGCATAGGAGCCCAGGGCTAGGCAAATTGGTCCTGGCATTTAAGATGAGAGTGACCAGCGTCACACATCCCTGAGTGGCATTACATGAGCAATAAACCCCAACCACCCCTCGTATATAAACCTGCACTGGCTCAATCCGATTGAAGTGCCGTAGTTACACACTAAACCACCAGGCGCCAATATTTGGGTATATGGTTACTACCCAGCATTGTACTGTAAATGGTTTCCTGGTCCACAGGAAACCATTTGGCTTGTCACTCAGTGTAGAGTCACCCACAGGCAGAAGGAAAAGGAAGTGTAAAGAATGAAGAAAAGAAAGACGGAAGAAGGAGTGTAAAGTCACCCGTAGGCAAAATGATGAGGAAAGAATGAAGTAAAGAAAGACAGAAGAGGATGGAAGGAAAGAAGGATGGAGGAGAGGAAAGGGCAGACACCTGAGAGCAGCACTACATCGAGTGAATGGATGATGAGCACCCCCACCTACCACATATTTTAAAAAGTCATTTAATGGAGGGGATCATACTGAACAAATTACATTTTCAAAAAAGAATGAAAGGCTGATGTTGAGATGGGATGGAGAGTTAATGGCAGTTCAGTGCTGATGGAGTGGGATACCCTTCTCATAGTCTTTAATTCAATCATCAGTTCTTGCTGAAATGGTTTTTATATTTATCTATGTTCAAGACAGTTGTTATCAGTCTCCTTCAGATTTAAATCTTGTTTCCCCTTTTGGTGGGATGAGCAGAATGTCTTTTAAATCCCATGCAAATAGAAATACATGTCTTGAATGAAATTTTCTTAACATAAACTGGTAGAGTTTATGCATATTATTGTCCAGATACATGTGTGTGAAGGCCTGTTGTATTACATACACACCTTGATGGTTGATGTATTTGGCAAGTGTATGTGAAGCAGATCTGTAAAGGTAAACTATAGAGATACGCAAATGTTAAGGTTCTGAAATGGAACCAGAATCCCCGAGGATTGAACAACTTAAGAATAATTGTTTGGCTCATTTCTTGCTCTTCATTCATTCATTCATCATCATTTCATGATCCATAATTGATAGTTCTTCCACTTTTTTACTTGCCCTTTGTTTGTTTCTGGATCCTGCACCACTCAGTCCTTAGATGGGAAAAAGTTCAAGATGATGGTGGTGATGATGAATCGAAATGATCAGAATATCTCTTTACATCTCCGTGTCATTTGATTTTATTTAAGATAAAATATATCATAATGTCTTTCCTTCATTCTTTCCTTTTCCCTCTGTCCATGGGTGACACTTACGCCGTGACAAGCCAAATTATTTCCTGTACACCAGGAAACCATGTGCCATGCTGGATGGTAACCATTTAACCAAATTATGGCACCTGGTGGTTTAGTGGGTAATTAAGGTGCGACAATTGGTTTGAACCAGTGCAGGTTTATATCCAAGGGGTGGTTGAGGTCTGGTGCTCACATAATGCCACTCAGGGATGAGTGAGGCTGGTCACTCTCATCTTCAATGTTAGGACCGGCTTGCCTAGTCTCGGGCTCCTATGCTCTTTGTAGGGCAACACAGGTTGATGATGATGATAAAAGATTGATGAAGAGTGTACTCCACTGTCTGACAACACAAGCCAGGAACAATTTTAAGGTTAGTGAGCACCCATTGGATCAGTCTGTGACAAAAAATCATAGTAGCATTTATCATTGCAGTTGAAATTTGTCTACCAATGAAATAAGCTATGACATTAGTAGAAAACACTTGTACACGTGGGTGCTTATTCAAGAGTCCTCTAATTGTGTAATTTATAGCCACTTTTCAGTTTTAGCCAGTGATTGGCAACCCATTCATTCATCCTCCTAGACAAAACAAATGTGTGAATATGTCACGTGTAGCAAGCACACCAATTGGCATACCCAAGCTACAGTTAGGTTCATATTTGGCCAGTAGTACATAATGGAAAACAAATGAGTAAAATAGCATATTCTGGTATTAACATTGAAAACTATACCTATTTTGTACTGACTTGGCCAATAATTTCATGTCCTTGTCATAACACTTCTTATGACTAGCCCAAGTGGATGGAAAAAACCAGAGCCATCATTGGTGACTGCTTTCTGCCATCCCGTATGTGGGAAGTGATCTGGTTTGATCCAATAGGCCTACATCATATGCCTCATGTAACGAATTTACCTGATTGTATCCGATATGTATGACAGTTTGTAAGGGGACCTCAATGTGTTCGTTAAATCCGATATCCAGTCTACAGGGGTACGATAAAGCAAGGGTTTACCGTATACAGTTTAATACTGGTATTTATGTGAGTCCCATTTGAAGTACTGTACTGTGCCATACACTGGGACCTGTGTACATGAGGGTATCATGTTTGAGGGAGAATGCGGCTCCCAGAATGATGGAGACAGGAGTTAATAACATAGAAAATGTATACTAATATAACCTGAACAGCCTTCCAGATTTCCCACATTCTTGATCCATTTCCACCCTTTCCACATGAAGCATATATACTATATCAATGTTATTTTGATTCAGGATGACTGGTAGCGATGATAAACATCAGTGAGTGGAGTACATAACATTGTGTATAAATAAAGTATTAACTCATTTGCTTCTAACATTATTTATGGTAATTTCCTTGCCATCAATAAGAAAATGTAGTTTCTCTCATTATTTATGGTAATTTTGCATTCATCAATAAGAAGATGTTGGTAAATATTATTATATTACTAAAGGAAATGGAATGGTTAGTTTTATATATATATATATATATATATATATATATATATATATATATATATATATATATATATACAGTAGAACCTCTCTCATTCGGACTATATGGGGGGAAGGGTTGTCCGAATTAGATTGTCCGGACCATCAGGGTAATCTCCAGTTCATACCAAAAACTATCTACATATGGTATGTTTGTTAATTATTAACATATGTGGCATATGTCAACTCTACGTAACTGCAAAAGATGAAAGGATACTAAAATAACCAAACTAATCATGTAAGATTGTTTTGTATTGCATAATTTACAGGTAAGGCCATGACAAGAAACTAGTCTACATTTTAAATTGTAGTAAATGACTAAGGCCCGTGTAGGTAAAAAAATAAATTAATTAATTAACTAATATTTGGAATAAATATAAAACTTCTGTAGGCAAAAATACATTGTCATCTTTGGCATATTGATAACGCCCATGTGGGCAAGAAGCTAATGTTAAATGACTAAGGCCCGTGTAGGCAAAAAAATAAAAAAATTAATTAACTAATATTTGGAATAAAAATAAAACTTCTGTAGGCAAAAATACATTGTCATCTTTGGCATATTGATAACGCCCATGTGGGCAAGAAGCTAATGTTTGATGTACAAGTAACGTACATTTAAGTACAAAAAATAACCTACAGTAATCGTTAAACACTGCAGAATATTCTGACCCATTTTTGTGTAAGCAAACTTCTCCTTTTAACACCTTTATTCATTGCAGACGCTACACTTGCATTAAGGGGCATGGTAAGGAGGATTAACTTTTGAAATACAGCATACAAATATAAGTGGTTGGTGAACTAGTTGATGGAATGAATGCTAGCGTGTGTTTAAACAGGCACCCCTGTTGTGACCTAGCGTGATCCGAGACAAAACGAATGACGATCGCTTTCCGCGCCGATACTAAAAATGACTTTAGAATTACTTTCAGCATATTTTTGGAGCTTATTATTTTTAAATTTTGTCCGAATTAACTGAAATCCGGATCAAAGGGGTCCGGACCGAAGAGGTTCTTCTGTATATATATATATATATATATATATATATATACTGAGAAGTGTTGACTCAGTTAAGAATGTTATCCATAGTATGATACCCAGCCAATTGTCTGTCATGTACAGTATTCAGGTGTAAACATTCTGGCCTGATGTATTGTTGAAGTAAGAAGTGCTGTTACTAACATCACATCCCATAGATTTACAAAATACAGTATGTGTAAGGGGATGGCAATACAAGACAGCATATCTGAGTGATGAACGTGCATACAATGCAAATCAAAAGTCACAGTGGGCTGTAGTATTAGGAGCTGTGGATCAATTTTCTAATTATTTTTAATGGAGAGGGCTTGCAATCCTAGGATTTTGTGGTCGATTTTTGTTGGTATCACATAATCTAAGTTAGCAGTTACGTATTAGTTAAAATGAGGGTCACACGTCTGGAACCTGTGGATATGAGGGTCCTACCATATTTAAAATTAAGTGCAGCTGCATACTTGTACCAGTTGGATCATATGGCTAGTGTGTGTATACCCATCCAGTCTCCCACTCTGACCTGACCCAACAGACCACACAGGGAACACCAGTTGAGGATTTCATCTACGTGCCATCGCGGGACCTTGAGCAGTGGGAGAAGGTCAGGTTTTGTCCCATCCCTCATCTCTCAGTCGACGAGAGCCAAAGATTGCTAAAGACATGCATTGCTAAATTTTTAAACTTAGTTCTGATTTCATAAAGTGTATTATGTAACATTATATTGAGCACAAGACTGCTCATTCTTGTTTCTGTGGCAAGGATCAAATGAGAACGATTCTGTGCTCAGTAAAGTTAGAAATCATACTCGGTAGTATAAGTATCATACTGTACACAGTGTCTGAAATTTGAAGTGTGTCATGCATTGTACAGTATGTACAGTTTGATTGTGTAAATACAGTAATCCTAAGCTCTGTTATACTTGCATCTGGGGCTCTTTTCTAGACTTGTGCTACAGTACTACATTTTTTATAACATCTTGGATATCGCATGTGGCTCACACAGTTTAACAACTGACAAGGTTTCAGTTGGTGTTGCATCAGCCTGAATTTGTTTCACAACTGGCGTACATGATATTACGTCTGGTGAGATATATGTTTTTGTACATCACGAGAGTTTTGTCTTCATTGTTATTGACTTTGCATGAATGCCAATTACTGGCAGTTTTTTAAATGCTGTAATGTCACAATTGTCTGTAATTTATTTGCCCCAGGCAGATATACATGTACGTATAATGCAGGCTTGTGCCTGATACTGTTACAGTAACTAAGTTTGTCTCAGATGCTGTTCAGTCTGCATGTTTTCCATTGACAGTTCTTCAGGTAAAGTTATATTATTTGGGTTTTGATAAATATTGCTATTGCATTTATATATTCTTTGCCATATGTCTTGCATGTTTGTTAGCTAACTTACAACAGTTTATCAAAAGACCCCACCTCTCCATTTGCCTGTTCATACCAGGAAGCTTTGTTGGATATTAGCCAGATTTGTGGTGATGCATTTTATTTATATCTTGGTGTTTGTCCAGAATGTGGGATATTATTTGTTCCGTTTTTCTACTTCAGCATTTTAATTGTTGGGAAAAGAAGCAAGCTGTGTCCCTCAGTGTATTTTGGGATAGATGTTTCAAAAGCCTGTTTATGTAATGAGAGGCCGGAAGGGAAAATATTGTTTTGTGTGTAGTAGTGAATGATAAGTGAATGGGAGATACATACCATGAGATGTATGGAAAGGGATGCTGTGCTGTTCTGGCAGTAAACTTGATAATATAATAAGCATACATGAAAAGAGGAGATCGTAAATGGGAGAACAAGATTACTTTGAGATAGCAAGATCACCATTGAAAAGTTAGAGTGCTGCTTTAAATAGTGAAACAAAATAAGAATGTCTTTTTGTGTTTCAGTATGGATTGCTGAATGTTATGATTGGTGTGAATGATGTGTTGTTTTCGTTCCTCAAGTTTTTATTTTTTTTTTATTTTTTTAATTTTTTTATGAACATATAAAGATGGAGAGCACTTCACTCGATATCAGCTTTAGCTTCGCCTTTTTCAGATTGTGATTTTTGCATCATTGTCATTTTTACTTCTCTGGTATCTCAAATCCATACATGCTTACAGCTTTGCAGAAGCGGAATTTATGATGTATGACTGCTTTTACTTAAGCAGTATAGAAATTTGACTCAAGAGCTGCGCTTTATTTTGGAAGGAAATAAAAATTGAAGCTTAAGCACAAACATATAGATTTAAATGAAATTTCTGCATATGCCATATGTGGATAATATTTTTGTGTACAGTGTCTTCAAAGGAGAATCGTAGAAGCTTAAGTATTAAGAAAATGAAATTTTATATGAACAAGCCTCCTAACTTGATAATACTTTTGTGTACCTTGTCTTTATAAGAAAATAAATGAAGCCTAAGTAAAACAGGCAGTGAGAGTTCATGGAAAATTGTGCTGACTGTGTTATGTCTTGGTAGTACCTTCACTGTTTTCAGAGGAGTATCTTGGAAGCTTATGTCTAAAGATGATAAGATTTCATGTAAAATTATTGTCATATCTTGATACTGTAATGCCTCTAAGTATAGCCCAAAGTTGTAGTGTTTTGTACACTGCCTCTCTCAGCCCACCCATTGTGTTTTTCTTCATTTATCAGCTGTGCCACTGCTGCTAAACTGGCTTATTGTGGTTTTGTCTTAACCCCTGGCCCTCCTCATATTCACTTTATTTTTGTTTATTTATCCTCTTCAGTACGATGACATTTATTGAAATTATGTTCTTGCAATCTCCAGACAATTTTACTTTGCTTGGGAGTGGCTTTTCAAACTGGCATGGTTTGATATAGCACCAGTTAACCCATTCACTACAAAGCTTCCTCCAAAGTTGAATAAAAATCATCTGGTAGTAGCAAGATCAGAAATAAGAGGACATTATGGAATGGAAGGGGTTAATAGGTTGTCCCTCACCACTTAAGGTATTTACAATCTTTGCCTCATGTGCTGGATCACCACTTTATCCCACCTTAACACTTGACCGCCTCCCACAGACCCGACTCGACCCATCCAGGCAGCGCAAGTCAAGACGAGTGTCAGTTGGCAAGGTACCTCTTGCATGTCGTATCCTCACACTCATAACTCTGATTTGTAACCACCTTTTTCATTAATTATTTCATTTATATATTTCTTCTCTTCATTCTTGTAACAGTAACTTAGGTATACCTTTTCTCTCTTTCTTTTCCCTCCCAAGCTTTCATTTGCATCCAAGTATTTTGTACAGTTGCCGTCATCTGTTCTGTCCAATCCTTCTAGCATCCTTCCTAGAGCTGGAACCAGAATAGATTACTGGAACAGAATAACAGAAATGAAAACCAACTCGTACTGGAAATGGAGCAGAATTAGATTAGGTTGCTGTTACTGTACGTATTGTATTTTTCTGGAATATCGTTATTTTTGCTGACTACCCTTATTCCCCATTTTGTTGCCAGAACATCATTATATTTTCAGCAGAATTAATAGACTGGATAAGATTACTAGAACAGATTTTACTGAAATTTGCTACATGATCAGTGAAATTAGACTTGGATTTCCTGAACCAATGCATATTCACACCAGATGACTAAAACTGGACCAAAGCAGATTTTCATTACAGAGTTCCAGCTCTGGGCCCTTGCATCCCCCGAGTAGTACCATCCATTTTTTTCGTACCTCACTTCATTTTCTGGACATTCCCACTTTCCCTTCAGCATGCCATCCTAAACTGCTGATTTTTCCTTTTCTGTGCATGATGCAGTAGCAGCAGAGAAGAAAGCATATGAAGTGTGAGAATAATTTACATTCTTCTAGATGTCCTTGTACAGGTATTAGCAGTGGTCTAATAGTATTGGGTAGTTTGGAAGGTAGATGGCTAAGTTGTCTTTCTAGAGGCTCATACTGCTCTGTTTATTCTTCCTTCAGTTATGTATTGGTTGCTTGTATTTCATTCTATGTACTGTAATAAAATCTCTGCAATTGTATATTAATCCTCTCACCGTATACAGGAAGTCTTTGTTACATATACTGTATATGCTGTGTGTATGTATATATATATATATATATATATATATATATATATATATTTATACAGTAGATATAGGCAAACCCCAATTTATGATACCCCTAGATGCAGTCCCCCAGAATAGTGATGGGGGTAGAAATACCACCCTACCCCGCCTATTGTAGGCCTACCCTCGGTTTTGCAATGGGTTGTGATTTTTTAACCAATTTTAATTATATTTTAGACTTAAATTGTGTGTTTAGGTTGACTTATAAACTCTTTTTAGACTTGTATTAACATGCTTTAGTCATAGATAATGTGAACACTGTCATTTAGGTTACAGATTCTCGCCCATCAGATAAGGTACAAAATGGTGTGGACAGCTGGGCGACTCAGCAAAGAATATTTCATGTTTGACCATTGAACTGTCATCTGACCTATCATGGAATACGTAATAATAGTTTTAAAGAAATATTAATAATTACGAAAACCTTGGAGAGTAAATATTTCATGCATTGATGAGAACCGTGACATTGATAAATCATGAGTTTGCATTCAGGCTGTTCAAGGAAAAACATTTTGAAAATACAAAGGAATTTCTAAATAAATGTGTGAAAATGAAAGAAGATATTAATTAAAACAACACAAAGAGGGGCCTTTGAACAGGCAATCCCGATCGCATCATTGATAATAATAATAATAATCTGGCCTTTTGTTTCTCAAAAGCGCCAGTTCTTCCTTTTGGGAATTCAGTAGCGCTTGACACACATACATTATTTTTACAATTACAAGAATTGTGACATTTCTTGTATATAATACAAGCTACATCATATATACATGAAAGTGGCAATAATTAAACCCTATAAACCCTATAATCATCCGTCATAGTACCTCTCTCCAGGTCATAGCATTTTGAAAAAAGAAAGGCTTTCAGCTGTCTCTTAAAGGATTCAGCAGTAGAGAGTTGTCTTACGGACAATGGCAATCTGTTATATAATCTAGGAGCTCTATATGCAAAAGAACGATCAGAGAAAGATGACTGGTGAATGGCTCCTGGCTCATCAAAACGCAAGGAATCATCTTCACTGCGTAACATCACACCCAGGCGTGTCGATGGGAGTTTTAACAATTCAGCAAGATACTTCAGTTCACCAAACTTAAGAACCTTGAATGTAATAAGACACAGTTTAAATTCAGTTCTAGCCTTTACTGGTAACCAATGCAACTCAATCAGAAACGGGGTAGTTGAGGTTCTCGGGGGGAAACCAAAGATAAGCCTTGCCGCCTTGTTCAACACAGACTGAACTTTTGTTAGTATATTATTTGGAAGACCAACCCACAGTGAATTACAATAATCAACATGAGACAAGACCACAGCATGGACCAATGTTAAGAGGCACCGTCTATTCAGGAATTTTCTCACAGAGTACAGATTTCTGATATGCAAGTTACACCCTCTTACAACCTGATTAATATGTTCTTTGTAATTTAACTTAGAATTAAAATAAACCCCCAGATTTTGAACAGAACTGACTGGATGCAGCTGTGACACGCCAGTGTTCAAAGCCAGGGCATTGTCAGTGTCATCACCCCTTCTGTTTCCTCTGATGATGATGATCCCAGTTTTACCATCATTCGGCTTAAGTTTCCTCTTAGCCATCCAAATCTTAATATCAGACATTAGAGATTCAAACTTTGTCTTAGTATCGTTGATATCTGACATCTTAACATAGAGCTGGGTGTCATCAGCATAAAAATGATAGGACAAATCATGAGCATCAAGTAGAGATGATAAACTACTTGTGTAGATAGTAAATAGAATTGGACCCAAAACTGATCCTTGAGGGACTCCAAATAGAAGAGGAGCAGAATCAGAGCTAGCGTAATCAACAACCACTCTCTGAGATCTGTCCGACAGATATGACTTAAGGAGCAAAAGGGCACTATCACGAATGCCATAAAGATACAGATCATCCAACAATAGTTTATGATCTACTATATCAAAAGCTGCAGACAGATCCAACAGAACTAGGAGAGAGAACATCCCACTACAAGTGTTTGCCACCAAGTCACTCTGAATCCTTGTTAGTGCAGTTTCAGTTGAATGGTAATTTCTGTATGTTGATTGAACAACAGGAACAACTCAGTTGTGTTCCAGTAATGGTAAGAGTTGATCGAGTATGGCCTGCTCAATAATCTTGGATAAAAAAGACAGGTTAGAGACGGGACGATAATTTGTCATGCTCTCGACATCAAAGCCAGGTTTCTTAATTAGGGGCCTAAGCAAAGCACGTTTCTCAGACTGCACAAAATTACTTTCTAAGAAGCATCTATTTATTATGTTGCAGATAAAGTCTGCAGCGTGCTCATACACATCAGGCAGTTGTGACATGTTACATGGATCGAGTGAGCAAAATGTTTTATTAAGTTCTCTGATGTAACATTTGACTTTGTTTACATCCAGCGGATGAAATGTTGAAAGCAAATGATCGCCGGTGCACCGTGGCTGGAAGTCAACTGAGTACGCTTCACTAGGAGAACTGCTGTCTTAATCACTTCTTATGCAAAATATCTTACTTGTAAAAAATGAAGCAAAATCAGAAGCCAATTGGGCATCAGATACAGAAGTTGGTTTAACAGTTACATTCCTCCGACCAACCAAATTGTTCACAACTGCAGACAGTTTTTTTTTTATCACCACCACATGAATCAACTTTATTTTGATAAAATGTGTTTACATTTGGCCTGTTCAAGGGAAAATGTTTTGAAAATACAAAGGAATTTCTAAATAAATGTTGGAAAATAAGAGAGAAGAAAATAAAGGAGCTCAGTAACCAGAACAGTAACAAAAACGGCATAAAGAGGGGCCGTTGAAAAGTCTGTCCCGTTTGCATCATTGATTGCATTCCCTCTCAAGAGAATTCCCCGTCAAATCATCATCAATTCTCTGTCACAACAATTCGCACCTTGGATGATTCTGTGTCATTCATACATTACAGTACTATTATGCATAACGGATGTTAATTTAATTGTCCCAGGACCATCTGATGGTGGGATTGAATACAGTGCTGTTGCTTCTTCTCTCCCGAGTTTGAATACGAGTCAGATATCACATGCTGCGGTGACCTTGACTGGGTACAAGTGAGACGGGCACAAGTTTTAGGCTTAGGTTAGCTTCTTTTACAGCTGTTAGGCCATTTAGATTGGCATTAAACTTTTTTGTGGACTCATATGGGTGGGTCTAGGACTTGGTTATGGGGGAAACCCAAGGCTCAAAAATGCATCCCTATACTTTACATGTTAAATCTACCCCGAGATACGATACCCTGCCTAACATTAGGGTTTTACTTAACCAATTGCATCAATATACCGGGATGTTCCTGCGTGTGTGTGTGTGTGTATATATATATATATATATATATATATATAGATAGATATAGATATATATGTGTGTGTGTGTATCTATCTCTATCTATCTATATACTGTACAGTATAAATATTTGCTATTGGGCATGCTGTGTGATACAGTACAGTACACAAAAATTGCCTGTTCAAATTTCATTGCTACCTTTAAAGCTGATTTGCCTGTTTCCTGAGTGTACAGTACTGATTGCATAGAAAAAGTTTTGAGAGCATGGCAGACAGTTTAAAATGGAGACTTCCTTTACTGTATGTTTTTTCAGCTCTTGCATGAAACTAGCAGCATTTGTTAAGGTATTTCTGATTTCTTCCAACGGTATTTGTGTTTTGTTTTCAGTTCAGTTTCTTCTTGCTGTGAAGAGAGATCATGAGTCACATCAAAATTGTGTAATGCAGGTACTCATCATTATTGGCAGACCTGGTTATAGTACTGAATCTGTACTTGTTAATTAGCCTACTTGGGAAAGATGACGCAGATTGTGTCATTTCAGTACAGGTATTGGGCTGAAGAGTAACCGATGCCGCAATTTGCGTCATTTTGGACAAAAATATTCACCAAAAACCAAGTTTTAGCAGTAAGTATGTCAAACTTGGGTGGGTTACAGGGGAGGGTGTGTTTAATTTACATACATGTACATAATTTACATATATGTTAGTTACAGGTTCAATAGTAATCTAAGAAAAGATAAACAAATAATACATTTTAGGTGACTTTTTTTTTTTTTTTTAGTTTTTGGCAATTTACTCAAAAACTATTGGTCTTATCAAAATTTCGAAAAAACCATAAGAAAGCTCATGAAGTTCTGCATGTTTTTATCTTGCATGGTATGAGTAAAACTTTGCACTAGGTTTGTGGGAAGTTATTTGAAGCTATTTGTACTCTTGCTTAAGTTTATTCTCACTGCATTTCTGTTCATGTCCCAGGAGTAGGGATGTGAGAAGAGAGGAAGAAATCAGTAGGATGGAAGTTGTGGAAGCAATGATGAAAGTCAAAATGGGGAAAGTCCCAGGAATTGATGGAGTGTGGTGAAATGCTGATGCATGGGAGAGAGATAGTAGTAGAATGGATGTGAAAGATGTGCAGATTGGCCTGGGAGGAAGGTAAAGTCCCAGAGGATTGGAAGTCAGGTATAATTATTCTCCTGTATAAAGGGAAAGGGGAAAAAGAAGTGTGTGGTAAGCATAGGGGCATTTGTCTTCTTAGTGTAATAGGAAAAGTTTATGGTAGGATATTTATTGACAGAGTTTGGGAAATAACAGAGGAAATAGAGAAGAATAGGGAGGTTTTATGAAGGGAAGAGGTTGTGTAGATCAGATATTCCTTAGGTATTTAGTTTCTAGAGAAGGGAAAGAAGTTGTATGCAGTGAATAGGATGTAGAGTGAGAAAGTCTGTGGACACTAGAATCAAAGAGAGTGTACTGAGATGGTATGGTCACGTGGAGAGAATGGATAACAATAGAGTGGTGAAAAGGTATATCTGAGTGAATTTGAAGGAGGGAGGAGGCGAGGTAGGCCAAGGAGAAGGTGGAGGGATATGGTGGATGAGTGTGTGAGGAAGAGAGGTATGGAAGTCGGTGAGGCTAGGGGACTGACAGGAGATCGACCTGGCTGGATGAATATTGTAAGGAAAAGTGTATGACCAGGGATGTGGCACCCCATTTTAATATGGCAGCGTCTGGATTGACTCTATCAGATACGTTTATGTAAAGCTACAGAACGTGGTGAATGTTTTTGGCGTATCCGGTAGAGCCAGGATTGGGGGGACTTGAATGATGAGTGAATGGAGCATGGCCCATTGGATTGGGCAAACTTGAGCTGTCCGGACATTGCCACTCCTCACCTTGCCCTAGGGTGGGAAAGGAGGTCTGGATGATGGTGATGATGATGATGATGATGATTACTAAGGGGTGGTTGGGGTTTATTGCTCACTCAGGGATGAGTGAGGCTGGTCACTCTCATCTTAAATGTCAGGACCAACTTGCCTAGCCCCGGGCTTCTACGTTCCTCATGGGCCAACACAGGACAGGACTATTGTTGTTATTATTATTATTATTATTGTTATTGTTATTATTTGCAGTCTTGACAACCAAACTTTTTTATTTGAGATTAACTGATCTGTTGGTAGAACTGCATTCAGAGTACAGTATCTTAAAATTCTGTATGCACAGCTTGAAAAGAACATCCTCTTTCATATCCTCTGCACTGTTAGTTCCTTCAAGATTAATATCTCTGTTGGTAATTGCCCTTGCATGTAATTACTTTGCATGTTTGTAGAGTGTTGTAGAGTATTTGTTTGTTGCTTTGTTATATTTTGCAAGAGCAGTGTATTGTTGCATTCTATAATACACCATATACAGTATACACGCCTGCATATTCTCATCCTTGTGTATTATATTATTAAGGTTCATAGTTATTTTATGATATTTTTGATGCATCTTTAGTATGTACTCAAAGTAATTCTGTTTCCAGCTATGTGTTCTTTTGTACAGGTACTTATAATGTCTGTATAGTACCTGTACTTTTTAGGATAAAAATGCCCTCAACCTTCCCATTCTCATGTTTGTCTAAATTATTTCTCTGTTCTTTAACTTTGCCAAAATCAGTGATGAAATGCCTTTACAGATGTTGATTAAGAGGAGGCTTAGCTTATTTATGACTCCTCAGAATGTCGTAACCAGGTACAGTGTTACAGCAGTTATAGTTACTTGTATGTGTGTTTATAACTTATATTCAAGTCAAGCAGTACAGTACTGTATAGAGTACTATTTTCCATTTTTTGGTGTAAATGAAGTGAAGCATTGAGGATAATTGTTTGTTTTGCAAGAAATTATATAGGTGTCTGACAATAGATAGATAGTTAGACTTTACTTAAAATTTTGTCCACTAACAGGCAGATGTATGGCACTTTTCCTTCACTTTTTCACTCTTTCCCAGAAATCTGATGTTTTTACTGAAGGCGAGGAAGATCTAGATGACAGCACAGTCAACGGGGAGGAGGAAGAGTTTGAGGAGGAGGAAGATGATGAGGATGCTGAGAAAAGTATAGAATTTCGTTCAGAGCT
Organism: Coenobita brevimanus; assembly: GCF_032717465.1. Lineage (NCBI taxonomy): Eukaryota > Metazoa > Arthropoda > Malacostraca > Decapoda > Coenobitidae > Coenobita > Coenobita brevimanus. The sequence continues at coordinate 39,549,299 of NC_137013.1, read as the reverse complement.
TGGCAGCACTGGTGAGTAAGAAACAGAAGTGTGTCTCAGGAGCAGGTTTTTCCTCATGTACTATAGTTTTAGATTTAAGCATTTAGAATACCTTATCTCACAAGTCTTGGGTGGTTGTTGCGCAGTTGGTTGCAGCAGCTTTTATTATCACTACTGGATGAAAGTCTCCACTCTTGCTGTATAGCACATTTTTTGGCAAAAAAGATATCATTATCATGTACCAGAGCTGGTTTCTGCCAACAATGATGGTGCAGAGTCTTTGGTTTCTGATGGCTTTGAGGGATTCAAAGATGAGGCCCTTCTTGAAGAGTTAATCCCATGTCATGGAAACCACTAACATTCCATCCCCTACCCTCAACCCCATCTCAGGTCCCTCTGGTATGTTTTTGTTCTGTATTGTGCTCTTTTCTGTTAACCATGCCTATGTATGTTTCTGATACTTTCCATAACAGTATGTATATATTGAGTGAGTCTAAATTGTTGTTAAAGGGAAAATTCTGGCTCGCACTTGGGATGTCTGGTACCAGTTTGGACAAATCCCATAAGTTCTGCGCTTTTGTTATTGCACAATTTTGTAATCATGCACCATGTTCAGTACCAATTATGCTCTCTAACCAAGGGATCACTGTTTACAGGAAGCATGCTCTCCACTTTTCATTCTGTTGTCAATACAAATAGCTGATTGAAGATGCTGGACCAAATGCCTGTACAGTAAGACTTCCTTAAGCCAGACCAATTGAAACTTAAGCCTATCTGACTTACCATATCTGCAAATCCAGTGTATTTTTTTTTTTTTTTTTTTTTTTTTAATGTTGAATAAAAGTCTTTAAACTCTTATTTAGCAGGTACTTTTTGGAAGATTATTATTATTCTTTATGGACTGGTTACATGCTATGGGGGGGGGGGGGAAGCCAGACAGTACAAGCAAGCCAAAATTGTGTCTGACATGGGGGTTTCCAGCTTTTAAAAATCTTCTTGTATATTGAAAAGGAAGAGGTGCCAGAAAGCCTCTGAATCCCACAAGAATACTGTATATCATAATTCCATATGTTATATAGGATTTCACTCTGATTAATATGATAAAAAAGAGCTGGTCAGAATAATATACTATGTTCCTTCATCATGGTGAAAGATATGTAGAGGTATGTTTTTGTGCTCTTTCACTTTGTAAAGCTAATGAGAATGTAATATATAACTTGACCCTGATATTTAAAAGATTACTAAATGTAATCTGTAAACATATCCTCCCACAGTTTTCCGTCGTCTACACAGCCGACTGTCAGAATGTGGTGGCCATTTCAGTTATCAGGATGATGATGATGACCAGAGCACCCTAGGAGACACCCAAGTACCCCCACTCTTCCTTCACCTTACCTGCTCTGTGCGGCTTAATGGTCACCTCCACGCTACCTGTCCAGTCCGCACAGTGCCCACGTGTCTTGGTTTGTACTGACAGTCATGTTAGTAGCATTAACCCTTACCATGCTGCAGACCTCATATGAGGCATATTGAAGGTTTACACAGGTCAAGCTGCAAGTCTCATATGAGGTAAAATTTACATTGATTGTAAAACAATGATGCAGGGAAGATAAACTTTCTTCGGAGAATCAGCCCAGCGGGGGTTAACCCCTTCAGTCCAGTGATATGCCATATTGATTTAATCTTCCTTCTTCTAGATGATCCCATTGCTTTTCTTAGGGAGACCTCTTGTATTGAAGGGATATATGAGTGCTTTGTCTAACCTCTCCAGTTTCAGAATTATTTCCATCAATCATCATCATCATCATCATCCTGACCTCCTTTCCCACCCTAGGGCAGGGTGAGGAGTAGCAATGTCCAAACAGCCCAAGTTTGCCCAATCCAGGGGGCCATGTTTCCATTCACTCATCATTCAAGCCCCGTGAATCCTGGCTCTATCTGATTCGCCAAAACATTTTCACCACATTCTATAGCCTTACATAAACGTATCTGATAGAGTCATTCCGAACACTGTCACGTTAAACAGGGGTGCTAAATCCCTGATCTTGCACTTCTTCACACAACATTCATCCAGCCAGCTCGATTTCTTGTCAGTCCCGTAGCCTCACCGACTTCTATACCTCTCTTCCTCACACACTCATCCACCATATCCCTCCACCTTCTCCTTGGCCTGCCTCCTCTCCTACCTCATTCAGATCCTTTCAGATATACCTTTTTCACCACTATTGTTATCCATTCCCTCTGCATGACCATACCATCTTAGTACACTCTTTTCGATTCTGGTGTCCACAGACTTTCTCACTCCACATCTTTCACGAATCATATTATTTCATACCCTAACCACTCTCTGTACTCCATATGCATTCCTCAGCAGTTCCATCTCCATTGCTTTCACTCTTCACTTTTATTTTTCATGCCATGCCATATTCTCACATCCATATTTTAAAGTTGGCACTAACACTCCTTCATGTAGGTCTCGTACAGCTGCAACACTCAAAACTCTGTTTCTTATCAAGGCCTTCATTGCACTAGCTGCCCTCCTTCCTCTATTTTCCACTTCTTTTGCACATTTTCCTCTATTTTTTATCACTGTACCGAGGTATTAGAACTTTCACCAGTTCCAGTCTCTCTCCATTCACTTTAATATCGCACTGGGAGTCACCTTCTCTCTCAATAACTATCGCTTTATCCGTTTCTACATTTACTACAACAGCACAACATCCAGAGACATCAGCAAAACTCTGCACCGGTCTACCAAGTTCTTGTACGGTATTTGCAAGTAGCACTGCATCATCAGCATACAACAAATTTGAGATATTCCATCAGTCACCATTCATTACCAACACCATCCCTCTCTCCATTACTCGTGTTTTACTTCTCTCATCCCCCCTTACATATACTGTATATATATATATTGAAGAACCATGGGAACATCGCACAACCTTGTCGCATGCAAACTTGGGCTGTCTGGATGTTGCTACTCCTCACCCTGCCCTTGGGTGGGAAAGGAGGTCTGGATGATGATGATGATGATGATGATTGCTTCTATTTTCAAGAGTACATTATTCACCCATCAAACATATCCTTCTCTCACCAGCATAGTTGTGTCATTTGTTTGGTGGTTTTTACCCACACTCATATGGAGCCTCTTAAATAATATTGGGAATGGGTGACTGTATTGTATACATTGTGTTTACAAGATACTTTTTATCACATAATATTATTTTCACTTTCTCTCAAGAATCTTGCCTAATGACATTTGTAGTAGAAGAATATTCTTTTTAATTGCTTGGGGCTCTAATTTATTCAAATAATCTATATAGCATGGATAGCTACCACGAGGTGAACAGGGCTGACATATGAAGGTACTGTATATACAATGCCTGGAATTGCTGGAGAGCATTATAAGTACTTAAAGATGATTTGGCCTTGTGGAAAGAATGGAGGATGAAAAACTGTCTAGGAGTGTGTATGTAGGTGAGGTGGAGGGGAGTAGAGGAAAGCAGAGACTGAGGGTGAGATTGAGGGATGAGATGGTGGGGTATATGAGAGGAAGGAGGAGGTGAGAAAGAGCAGTCTGATGTCAGATGACAGAGTAACATGGGGACTGTTCATTTTTGGCCACCCCTTCAAGGATTAGGGCATATGGCTGTAGATAGGTAGATATATAGATTATGTCTCATGCGAACCTGTGCCTTATGTAGCCGACATGATCAGGTTGCACTGTACAGTCAGAGATAAAAGTTCACTTACTATTCCACTGCATCTGCTTTGCATTCTGGAAATGTCCATCATTTTCCTCACTGATTCATCATATCATTGAGAATCATTTGTGGACAAAGAATCCTGCAAAGCTTTCTTCAGTTTAGGAATATTAGCCAGCACAGGTACACCTACAAATTTTTAACAGTATCCAGCTCAGTCCTACATCATCTTTAAAAATACTTGGGGTTTCATTCTCTCATGCTCATTGAAAGGACATATTACCTCTCATGTAAAATCTGCTTCTAAGAGTTTGGGTGTTCTGAGCTGACTCCAGGCCTTTTTTACCCCCGCACAATCGTTGACTTTATACAGGGGTTTTATTCTCCCCTGCGTAGAGTACAACTATCATGTGTGAGGAGGCTCCCCACATACAGGTCTTCTCAACATGGTGGAGTCAAAGACTCTGTCTCATTAACTGTCCTCCTCTCACTGACTCCATTCACCTCTGTCTCTTTGCCACACTGTTTTATCTTTATCTCTTTTCTATCACTATTTCAGTGGTCACTGCTCTTCTGAACTGTCGGCTTGCCTCCATCCATGACTAAGGCAGGTGCATAGCACCCGTTAGCAACAAACACTCATCCCTTTTCTGTCCAACTCTCTAATGCAAGTATTAACCATTACTCCCAGTCCTTCATGTATGCAACAGGTCAACTCTGGAACTGTCTCATTCTGTCTTTATTTCCTACTGCCTCTGATCTCCAGTCTTTCAAACCCAGTGTGTCCTGGCATCTCGAAATGAACGGATCTTGAATTTGGCTCTATGTTATCCTTTTTATACTTTTTCTTGGAGGGAACAATTTGCAGGCTTCTTGCTATTGGTTCCTTCTTCCTTGCATTAAAAAAAAAAAAAAAAAAAAAAAAAAAAAAAAAAACTGTAGAAGAGGATAAATATTAGATAAACCATTATCCCCAGTTGCATACCACTGTCTTGGCCCCACAGATGAGCTTGTGGACTCATTGAGTGAACAGGAAGTTGACCTGTCCTCAGTGAATGTGACCCTGGATGTCCTCTGTATGACCTTGCCACCAGCCTCTGCCACTGCCCCTGCCACTCGGTCAGTCCCGGCCACAGATGGCCACCCATCAGCTGGTCTGGACTTGAGCCGATCTGCCCGAACAATCAGTTTTTGCTCCACTGCCTCACCTCAGCTCCATCACGGTCGCTCCCTATCTGAGTCTACGTGTGCCTCACTCTCTGATATAGATGACTCGTGAGTATATCCTTTACACTCATTGTTGTATTGACCCTTTGCTGTGATGAAAGTTTCCAAGCTGAATAAAATCATCCATTGTGAAGTTGGAACAAAAATGCAGTCCTTTACTCTTAGCCAAAGCATCATTTGTGAGTGTTTGTTAACTTAATTGGTTATTTAGGTTTCTCTTGAGCATAGTAAAATTGTCCTCCAGTAGCCAAAATTAAATGTAAAGTAGCCAGGTATTTCAAAACCATTAGGCCAGGACCAATAATTTATATCGTTTGCTAGTTATTTGGCTCCTGTTTGTGTTTGCTGATCTGTAGTCATGTTTGATTTGCTACAAGTCTACATGTGGATAAGGTGATTCATTAGCAAAGCACATTGTTCCCCCTGTAACATTGTGGAGAGTAATATTGTTGTAATTTTTCGTCAGAAAATTATGAAGCACTTAAATAACATTCTCAGTAGGGCACATACTGTGAGCAGGGCAATGGGCAGGATGCAGGTGGGGAAGTCAGCAGGTGTGTCTGAGTTGACTGCTGCAATATTGAAACTCTGGAGCTACAGAAGTGAGGTTAGTCACAGACTTGAAAAATATGATTTTACATGAGTGTGATGTCCAAGATTTGGTTAAAGAGTTTAATTGTAAATGTGTACAAGGGGAAGGGTTATGCCTTCAAAAGAGGTAAGTATAGAGGCATAAAACTTTTGGACCTGATAATGAAGGTAATGGAGAGAGTTCTAGAAGGCGTGGTTAGAGAAAGTGAATATTGATGAGATGTAGTTTGGGTTTGTGCCGGGCAAAGGGACCACCTATACCATATTTATTGTTTGACTGTTTCAGGGAAAGAAAGGGATCTGTAATTTGTTTCTGTTGATTTGGAGAAGGCCTTTTAGAATCCATAGAGAGGTGGTGAAGTGGGCAATGAGCAAGCTTGGGATCGAGGAGTGGCTGATTAGAGTAGTTATGGCTATGTATGTGGGTGCTCGCACCTAGTTAAGGGTGAATGGAGATTTGAGTGATGAGTTTTCCATGAATGTTCATGTGCATCAGGGGCCAGGCTTGAGCCCCCTATTGTTTATCATGGTACTTGAAGCCATCTCACGTGGCTTCGGAAATGGACTCCCGTGGGAGATGTATGCTGATGATTTGGTGTTAATTGCAGAGAATGAAAGGAAGGGAGAGGAAGGACTTAGGAAGTGTAGAGATGGTTTGGGGCACAAGGGCTTAAGAGTTAATTCAGATAAAACAAAAGTGATGGTACTAGTGCTGGTGGCAGTACTGTTCAAGGAGAGGGAGAGTGGCCATGTGCGACTTGTCACAAAAACATGGGAAGTAATTCCATCTTGTGCAGTGTTTGCGATAAGTGGGTGCATAAGAGATGCAGTGGTATTAGAGGTGGACTACAAGATAATGCTGATTTCATGTGTGCGTTTTGTCAGGGAGAGCACGTGGAGATCATCAGTCGTGAAAGGATTGATCTTGCTGGTGAGTCTCTTTGGTGTGTGGAATGTTATCTGGGGGACATGTTATGCACTGGAAGTGGGGCTAGAGCTAGCTCTGTGGCTAGAGTGAGGAGTGGTTGGAAGAAGTTCAGGGAGTTGTTGCCACTCCTGACATGTAGAGGAGTCTCCCTCCATGCTAAGGGATCTTGGTGTGCAACATGTATTAGGAGTTCGATGCTGTATGGTAGTGAGGCTTGGGTAGTAAAGAAAGAGGATATTCTCAGGTTCAGATGTAGAGAAATGACAATGATCAGGTGGATGTGCAGCACATCTCTGAGTGCGAGGCCTAGGGGGGCTAGGTTTACGATGGAAGAGTTGAGAGGTAGGATGGGACTGGAGTGTATTGGTGTTGTGATGAGGAGAGGTAGATTGAGATGGCTTGGGCATGTGGAGAGGATGGGTGCAGAATGTGAGATGTGTTAATGTTAAGGGTAGGGTTGTGAGAGGTAGGCCAAAAAAGACCTGGGATGAAGTCATTGAGCTTGACCTCAGGGATAAGGGACTGAACAGGGAAGCTGCCAGAGATGAAGCAGCGTGGAGAGCTGGTATTAGGTGACCAAGGCCAATGCATGCAAGCATGTTGGAGTCTTTAAAAACAAAACAAAAAACAAAAAGTTGTTGGGCACCCAATATTTCATCATGGGGTTTTAAGTTAGGACATTTATAACCATCTCGTTATTTTTCATAATGAAGTGTATCGATATTTATGTATGTCAGCAGGTGTACCTCTGATCTCCCTACACTCTTGAACCTGAATGATGACATGCAGCCTCTGAGTATGCACACTAGAAATTTAAAACTATGGTCGGTCATTGTTGTTATACTGTACTCGTTATAAAACTGATTAGCTTGATTCTCCTAGTTTGCACTACCAGCTGTCTGGAAACAATTCTGATATCATGAAACACATCCTTTAAGACATTCATTCTTTCCTCGTCATTCTACCTATGGGTGACTTTACATTCCCTCCTCTGCCTTTCTTTTCTCCATTCTATCCTCTTACCTCTGCCTGTGGGTGACTGCACAGAGTGACAAGCCAATAGTTTCCTGTACACCAGGAAACCATTTACTACGCTGGGTGATAACCATATAACCAAATTTTGGCGCCTGGTGGTTTAGTAGGTAATTATGGCTCTCCAATCATATTGAGCCAGTGAAGGTTTATATCCAAGGGATGGTCGGGGTTTATTGCTCACGTAATGCCACTCAGGGATGAGTGAGGCTTGTCACTCTCATCTTAAATGTTAGGATAAACTTGCCTAGCCTCGGGCTCCTATGCTCCTCATTGGGCAACGTAGAATTGGATGATGGATGATTGGATGAAAAACATCCCTGACAGGCAATGTGGATTGCTTGTACAGTGTTTTGTGATGATATTTTATTATCCATTTCACTTGGTATGCTGTTGATTTGTGTTCTGTTTTGTTTTCTGTTTTGTCGTCTGGATGCTGTCTTACCCCATCCATAGGTGGGAATAAGAGATTGCTATGATGGTGATGTTAATTGTTTTTTCACCAGATACCTGGGGGAGGAAAACCAGCTGGGTCACTTGCCAAACTACCAGCATCAGGCCATCCTGTCAACTGTTGATGAGGTGAGAGTGATGAGGGTAGAGCAAGATGTGGAAGGGAAGGGTAGTGTAGTGTAGTTTTAGCTTATGAGCTGCCACCCCCCTCCCCCTTTTTTTCATAGCAATAAAGTGATGTTGGTGATGATAATTTTATTTTTATGATATCCTAATTCCATTTTATGATGCTGTTTACTCCATTTTATGCTGTGAAATACTTTTTTAGGATGGTCGGAACTGTAATGACGATGATGAACTTGATGACATGATGATGATGATGATGATGGTGATGATGATGATAATAACCATCATTTTGATGATGGCACTGACATTGAATTATTCCTTGCAGATCAAATGGTTGCTGCGTGATGAGATAGCATCGGCCATGCTGCATGTGTACCCACTAACAGAAGCAACACTGAAGATGGTAGCCACGCATGTGGAGGGCTCGCGTCATGCTCGCAACTGTGTGTCAGAAGCCGTTCCTCTCAGCTTCGTGTGTGGTGTTGAACAAAGTCGCCAGCTGTTTATGGAGGTCTGATATTTTGAGGAACTGGGGGACTTTTTAGGTGTGGTGGAGAGAGAGTGATTTAGATTGTGGTAATTGTGATTGACCACCTGAATCTAAGTGCCTTCCTTTTAAATTTATTCTTACTATTTCTAGATGATTTTATTTAACATGAGAAAGACCTCATGTATTTAGGGTGATTATGAAGGCTGTATCCGACCCCTCCAGATCGAAAAGTATCTTAAATAGGAAATGGCAAGGTTAACCCCTAAGAGACAGGTGTCCGCATATGCAGTCTAAGAGTACTGGTGGTGAAGAGATGGGTTTCTGCATATGCAGTCCTGCCATTTTTCAAAGCAGCGCGGGCATTGAGGCAGCTTCCCATGCTCTGTGGAGGAGTAGGATGACAATAACAAACCCTCCCCAACATCCCCCCACCACTATATTTTATATATATATATATATATATATATATATATATATATGAGGGCGCTCACCATCCACTCACTCGATGTAGTGCTGCTCTCGGGTGTCTGCCCTTTCCTCTCCTCTCTCCATTCCTTCCTTCCTCTTCTGTCTTTCTTTACTTCATTCTTTCCTCGTCCTTCTGCCTACGGGTGACTTTACACTCCGTCTTTTGTCTTTCTTTCCTTCATTCTTTCCTCTTCCTTCTGCCTATGGGTGACTCTACACTGAGTGACAAGCCTAATGGTTTCCTGTACACCAGGAAACCATTTACTACACTGGGTGGTAACCATATAACCAATTTATGGCGCCTGGTGGTTTAGTGAGTAATTATTGTGCTCCAATCGGATTGAGCCGGCAAAGGTTTATATCCAAGGGGTGGTTGGGGTTATTGCTCATGTAATGCCACTCAGGGGTCAGTGAGGCTGGTCACTCTCATCTTAAGTGTCAGGACTAAATTGCCTAGCCCCGGGCTCCTACACTCCTTGTGGGGCAGTGTAGGATTGGATGATGGATGGATATATATATATATATATATATATACATACATACAGTACATCATCATCATCATCCAGACCTTCTTTCCCACCCTAGGGCAGGGTGAGAAATAGCAACGTCCAGACAGCTGAAGTTTGCCCAGTCCAGTGGGCCATGCTTCCATTCACTCATCATTTATGCCACCGGATTTCTGGCTCTATCTGATAGGCTAAAAACTTTCACCACATTCTGTAGCTTGACATAAACGTATCCAATAGAGTCGATCTGAATACTCTCACATTAAAATGGGGTGCCAAATCCTTGATCATGCACTTCTTCTCACGACTTTCATCCAGCCAGCTCGATCTCCTGTCATATATATATATATATATATATATATATATTGGAAGCATATTATTCTCCATTAGTTCCCCTATGTAATAAATACATTGCAGGAACAGTGTGCGACGGTGACATGAGTTATGATATTAGCATCATCATTATTATTATAATGTGGAGTGTCCAGTTTATTGGAAAACTGTTACAAAATGGTTTTGAAATTGTATTTCACTGTAAGTTTGTGGTAGGTGGGGGTGCTCACCATCCACTCACTCGATGTAGTGCTGCTTTGGGTGTTTGCCCTTTCCTCTCATCCATCCTTCCTCTTCTGTCTTCCTTTCCTTCATTCTTTCCCCTTCTTCTGCCTGCAGGTGACTTTACACACCCTCTTCTGTCTTTCTTTCCTTCATTCTTTCCTCTCTCTTCTGCCTACAGATGACTTTACACTCCCTCTTCTGTCTTTCTCTTTTTCATTTTTTCCTCTTCCTTTTGCCTGTGGGTGACTCTACACTGAGTGACAAGCCAGATGGCTTCCTGTACACCAGGAGACCATTTATGATGCTGGATGGTAACTGTATGACCAAATTATGGCGCCTAGTGGTTTAGTGGGTAATTAAGGTCCTCCAGTCGTATTGAACCTGTGTAGATATATATCCAAGGGATGGTTGGGGTTTATTGCTCACGTAATGCCACTCAGGGTTGAGTGGGGCAGGTCACTCTCATCTTAAATGTCAGAACCAACTTGCCTAGCCCCGGGTTCCTACACTCCTCATGGGGCAACATAGGATTAGATGATGGATGGATGGCAACATAGGATTAGATGATGGATGGATGGCAACATAGGATTAGATGATGGATGGATGGATGGATACACTGCAAGTTTGTGGTATGAGTATTGCAGTGCCAGTACAATGAAATGTGACTACCACAGTGATCCTAGTGAATGTTTACAGTATATGCAATGTTGAATAGTACAGTAAAACCTCGATATAACTGACTTCAATAGACCGGAATTCGCTTTTATCGGACTTGAGGATCTACCAGACTAAATTCCTATACAGTATATCGGAAAAAGTCCGATAAAGCCAGAAGCAGTCCAGACTGCCTGACCACTTCAGGTATGCTCACCACAATAAGGTAAATAAAAGACATGTTTATCAGTGTACAGTACAGTATCGTCATATATATTGTACCATTTGAGTAACGTAGTGAAGTTGTAATGCAGTACAGTACCGCAGTGGTAGTCAGAACAGTTTAAAAACTTTCATGTGATCAGGACTAATGTCTGATATATCGGAAAAAGTCCGGATTAGCCGGGGAAAGTCCGGATTAGCCGGGGAAAGTCCGGATGTCGCTTTTATTGGAATTTCGCGTTTTTCGGACTGGCATGGGCCCCAATTAGTCTGTTATAGTGAGATCTTACTGTACTTATAATGTGAAAATCAGAGTGTGGTAAGCTCCGGATAGTGATCCTGGTAGTGAAAAAACGTGATTTTAATACACCTTCTAAAATCACTGCCTGTCCAGTGAAAGTTCAAGTCGTCTGCAATGCCACCTCATGGAAGACCTGAAGGTATGTGCTTTCCAGTGGTACCTCATTTTTTACTCTAGCATTACTCATTATGCTTTTACAAAGGTTTAAAAGTTTGTTTACATTTGGCTGATTATGCCTGTCCTTGGCTTTTGTCACAACATGCGGACACCTGTCTTTTAGGGTCTTAAAAGAAAAAATTTCCCCAGTCTGAATGGGTTAATGAACAGCTGCATTATTGTTATGTATTTCTTCTGATCTTAACTATTTCACTGGACACTTGGGTGATAGCTCATTGACTTTGCTTTTTTCTTACATATCAGTATTTTGCCTACCCTTTGTATTTGTTGAAAATAGGAGTATCTTAATGATGAGGAATTTTGATTGCTAGAAATATGACCTTGGGTGAATTTTAAACTTTACCATATCTTGCATTTTCATCCTTGCGTCCAGGTGATGTCATTAATTGTTCAGTCTTCCTGTTCCCAGACAGTGTTGTTTAAATACCTAAAGGCCTTTCATTGTGAAGGTTTTTTTTAAAGCTGTATGGAACCCTTCAGTTCAAAAAGTTTATCTGAGCTTAGTAAAATAATCAGAAGACATCATGAGTAATATGAGAAGCATTATGTGTGGTCTGAGTTGACTGATGATTTCCACTCTATAAATATAGTCATGACAGTTCAAAACCTCACTTATTGCTCCAAAGGAATTTGGTCGGTTGAGTGTGGGAGGCCATCAACTGCAGCAGAAGGGATCTTTGTACTACTTGGTGCAGGCTTGGACTCCCCACCAGCAGACCCGGCGACGACACCTCTCATCCCTCGTTCCACCCCTTGCATTCCACAACCAGGCACTCATTATTAGGTAACGACAGAGGACTTACTGTATTTCCATCCATTTAATAGGTTCTGTCCTTCATCCCCACCTCTCATATTCCATAAACAGGCACTCATTGTCAGGTAGTTATATAGAGCTTGCTGTATCTCTGTCCCTTTAGTAGTTTCTCTTCATTCCTAGGAGGAAAATATGGAAGCTGAAAAACCAAGTACAGTACAAGTCCCATTATTCGGCATCTATGGGACCGGGATGATGCCGAGAAATTAGATTTGCCGAATAATCAAAAACCTACCCATTCAGTACCTTGAATATATTGGTGAACACTGTCATCACCACTTATGGTATTACAGCTGTGTTTGGAGAGAGTACTGTATACTGTACAATACTTCAATCAATACAGTACTATACCTGAATCTGAAATATATATGTAAATTAGTGAACATATATAAGTGTAATGACACAGTAGGCCTACAAGTCAGATAACACTTTCTGGATGGCCGAAATGATACGGAATATTACCTACCAGCTCAGTACATCATTTGTATTGGTGAACTCATCACTACTTACATTATTACAAATATGTTTGGAGAGAGTACTGTATACAGTACTTTTTCCAAACACAAAATAAAAGTCGGAAAATTGCATAAAATAAAGGGATCTGAATTGGTAAGGTCTTGCTGATGAAGGTTAAACGTACATTTAGTGCTCATTCTTTTGTTCGTTTTTGTGTTTAATGTGAAAGAGAGAGCATTGATGCAAACAGTAATATATCCTATTAACCCCTTAATAACCTCCGGCACTGAACAACCTTTTACAGTACCGATGTCACTGATCTTAAGTTAGTGTGAGCTATAAAGAAAACTGAACAATTATGGGGAGGGAACGAAGGTCTTTGGTATGTTTACATGACTCTAGCTACGATTCTAAGCAGTCAGGCGGTCAGTTAATCTCAGATGTTTTCGCCCATTTGGTAAATGCACCGTAACTTTATCAATTCTCCAGTCAATCATTGCGAATCATAGCATGGGTTTAGGAAGCTAAATAACACATTGCTAGGTGCGCCAGACGATTATCTTCACATCTTATAAGAAAATGGAAGAAATTGAATCCCTCTCTGAGTACGTAAAGTTCTTCCATTCTTCTGAAATCAAATTATTTTTCTTAAAGTTATGAAGATAATTGTCTGCCTCACCTAGCAATGTGTTATTTAGCTTCCTAAACCCATGCTATGATTCGCTATGAGTCACGGAGAGATTGGTAAAATTACGGTGTATTTACCAAATGGGCGAAAACATCTGAGATTAACCGACCGCCTGACTGCTTGGAATCGTAGCTAGAGTCGTGTAAACATACCAGTGACCTTCGTTCCCTCCCCATAATTGTTCAGTTTTCTTTATAGCTCACACTAACTTAAGATCAGTGACATCGGTACTGTAAAAGGTTGTTCAGTGCCGGAGGTTATTAAGGGGTTAATGGGATATATTACTGTTTGCATCAATACTCTCTCTTTCACATTAAACACAAAAACGAACAAAAGAATGAGCACTAAATGTACGTTTAAGTTTCAACAGAGAGACCTTAGCAATTCATATTCCTCCAGTTTATTTTTAAGTATTTTTCTGACTTTAGGTTAGGTTAGGTTTGGTTAAATTATTAGGTACAGTTAAACTCGGTTAGGTTAGGTTCAGTTAAACAGGACAGGCCCTTCCGCCATTATGCTGAGGAATAAAAATACTAAAGCTGTCACAGCTTTACAGCTAAAAACAACGGGGAAACTGATTTAACAAGCAACATTTATTTATGGGTAATGCATTACAGTGTCAGTGGTTCATGGGCTACTCAATTACCGGTAAGTGTTATTTTCAGGAAGGCGTCAAGAATGAAAGAATTTCAAGAATTAGCGAGGGGGCTTGGAACGTAACCCTCGCTAATTTGGTGGGGGTGGTTACTGTACTGTATGATACTGTGCAACAGTGTAATCAATACAGTACTATACATGAATCGGAATAAAAATACAGTAATCCCTCTAATATCCGAACGCCCAATATCCGAACATCCCCACTAACCGGACATAATCCTCCTGGGATCCAATATTCCCAAAATGGGCCAAAAACCGCAAAAAATTCGAAAAAAAATCTGACTTTTTTCCCTCCCATAATTTGATATTCCCGCCTGGCGCCAAACAGCTGTTACACCATGGTCCCTTCACCCCTTCCTTCCTCCCCCTCCCCCCTCCCCTTTCAGGTTGCCATTTGGTATTTTTCATTACCAAGTGTGGGCCAATTTGGTAATGAAAAATTCGTTTGGTAATGAATTAGAATAATGCATTACCAAATGGATTTTTCACATGTATGAGGATACACAGGATGGAGATGGTGGATTGTTTGCTCTCTCTGATTAATCTGCTACCCTACATAGTGTGAAAATAATCAACATGGTGTTAGTTATAAGTAGAGTGATTACATGTATTTCCACTTGTATATATAATTAGTGAAGAATATATGCTAGCTTTACGAATTTGGTAATGAAAACTTATATTTGACAATGAAAGTTGAGGAGATTGGTAATGTGGCTGTTGCGATCTGGCAACTCTGTTACCCCACCAACATCAACAGTCACAGCTTAACTCCGATGGAGAGCAGATACTCATAACAGTGCAAGCCACAGGTGCTTGTTTTTTGTGAATAAACAGTGAATAAAGTGCTATACCTTGCCACTAGAACACACGGGAATTTACAGTGTTGTGCAGTGTTAAGAAATTAGAATTTAGAGTGCAGAGGATTAACTGTGGACTGCAAACTGGCGGTTCAAACCAGTCCAAGAGCAAGGGACTTGTAAGTACCCAGAATGTTTAATATTGTATAAACTCACCTCTAAAACCTCATTTTATGGTTCTTTTGCATTTATTTCAGTCTTTTATGTCCCTTATTGGTGTGATTTGGGTCTTAAATAGGTGCAATGCATGTCCAGAGGGAGTTGTATAGGTGTTTTTCAGAGTTAGGGTCCATAAGTACAAGTCCATAAGCTGGGGCCCAATATCCGGACAGGACCACTATCCGGACCTGCCTATGGCTCTATTGATCCGGATATTGGAGGGGTTACTGTATAGAAATTAGTGAACATACAGAAGTGTAATGAAACATTAGGCCTACAAGCCACAGATAACACTTCCTAGACTGCCGAGATGATTCCGGACATCTGCCGAACAATCAATGATTTTCGTAAATGGGACTATTTCTCAAAACTGCCGAAATGTCGGATCTACCGAACAATCAGCTGCCGAATAATAGGACTTTTACTGTAGTAAGGGATGCCTTCTATAGCGAGTTGAGGAGAGTGGTGGCTGAACAGGGAGCTGTAGACAGAGGCGTTAATGAACAGTACAGAGCCCTCAAGAACAATTTCTTGAGAGTTACTGGTTTAACATGTGGTTGGACAAAAGGACCACCAAGACATAAAGTAACTTGGTGGTGGGATGAGGGTGTAGAAGCTGCAGTTAAGGAGAAAAGAAGGCTTTTCTGGGAATGGAAGAAGGGTGGTAGCAAAGAGGAATATTTGGCTGCCAAGCGTAGGGCTAGAAGAGAGGTATACAGGGCAAAGTCTGAGTCACAGAGACTATTACTTGATAACCTAAATCATGGGGAAAGGAAAAATATGATATTTAGGGTGGCAGGTCAAGTGAAGAAGGATAATCGGGATATTATAGGTGAGCAGTGTGTGAAGAATGATGAAGGAAGGGTAGTGGTGAACAGTGAGGATATTAAAGATGCATGGAGAGAGCATTATAACCGGTTGTTGAATGAGGAGTTTGACTGGGACAGGGAAGGTTTGGAGCCATCAGATCCAGTGTCTGGCCCTTGGCCTTTGATTGATACTGCTACTGTGAGTGAGGCAATAGGCAGGATGAGGGTAGGGAAGGCAGCAGGTGTGTCTGGGTTGACTGCCGAAATGTTGAAGGCCTCAGGCGATATAGGGGTGAGTTTAGTCACTGACCTGATAAATAGGATTATTTATGAGTGTGTTATCCCAGATGATTGGCTGAAGAGTGTAAATGTAAATGTGTATAAAGGGAAGGGTGATGCCCTGGAAAGAGGAAATTATAGAGGTATAAAGCTTTTAGATCAGATAATGAAGGTAATGGAGAGAGTTTTAGAAGGTATGATTAGAGAAAGAGTGAATATTGATGAGATGCAGTTTGGGTTTATGCCAGGTAGGGGGACCACTGATGCTATATTCATTGTTCGTCAGCTTCAGGAAAAATATATTGGTAGGAGAAGGGATCTTTATTTTGTTTTTGTTGATTTGGAAAAGGTATCCTCTTCACATTAGATATTCCTCTCCTCCCACATCCATCCACTTGCATTCCACAGTCATATTCTCATTTTTGTTTACTCTGTATCCTCCTCTTTTAGTGGTTCTGTTTACTAAGCAGAAGAAAGCCAAATATCTGATGAACTCTCTTAAAATCAGGATACACATGTATTCTATATCAGCTGATGCCAGACAATTTTATCTCATAGACAAAAAGTTACAGGAACCAGAGAGTTACGATAACACTGCCATCATTAACAGTCTTATGATAAGGATAACACAAGTACTCTATTCCAGCTAATCCCAGACAATATTATTAAGTTGATCATTAATATTTATATGGATGGGGTGATGAGAAAAGTAAAGACACAAAAAATGGAGAGGGATGGTGTTAGTAATGAATGGTGATTGATGGAATATCACAAATTTGTATGCTGATGATGCATTTCTACTTGCTAATACCGGACAAGAATTTGGTAGATCAGTGCAGAGTTTTGTAGATATTAGTGAGCATCGTGGCTTGAGAGTAAATGTAGAAAAGAGTAAAGTGATGGTTTTTGAGAGAGAAGGTGGCTCCCAGTGTGATGTTACAGTGAATAGAGAGAGACTGGAATTAGTGTGGGAGTAGTAGTAGTAGTAGTAGCAGTTGTTCCTTAGGCAGTCTGGCCAAACAGCCCCGAGTCCCTAAGGAAGGCCACAGCCGTGATCGGACTTTCCCACAGAGCTCTCAAGTAGTGTATGTTGTGTTGTTGGCATAGGTGACTGTGTGCAGTGCAGTCTTCCGTAATGTGCATAATAGTATGGGGTGCTGTGTTATATCCTGGACAGGCATCAGTGACAGAGTCATCCAGCCTCTTCTGATAACGTAAGAACCTGGTGAGAGAGTTCAAATACCTGGGTACAGTGATAGAAATGAGAGGAAATGTGCAAAAGAAGTGGAATGTAGAGTGACACAAGGAGGGAAAGTAGCTGGTGCTATAAAGGCCATAATAAAAAACAGAGGCTTGAGTGTTGCAGCTGCTTGAGGCTTGATGAGTGTTACTGCCAACTTTAACATATGGATGCGAGACAATGGTGTGGCACAAAAATGAAAAGTCAGGAGTATGAGCAGTCGATAGGGGACTGCTGAGGAATGTATATGGAGTACAGAGAGTGGATAAGGTACAGGATAATGTGATTTGCAAAAGATGCAGAGTGAGGAAGTCTGTGGACACCAGAATCGAAGAGAGTGTACAGAGATGGTTTGGTCACGTGGAGAGAATGGATGGCAATGGTGAAAAGGTTTATCTGAGTGAATTTGAAGGAGGAAGGAGGCATGGTGGATCTAAGAGAAGGTGGAAGGATATGGTGGATGAGTGTGTGAGGAAGAGAGGTATGGAAGTTGGTGAGGCTAAGGGACTGACAAGAGACTGAGCTAGCTGGATGAAATTTGTGCAAAGATGTGCATGATCAGGGATTTGGCACCCCTTTTAACATGACAGCATTCGGATTAACTCTTTCTGATAGATATATGTGAAGCGACAAAATGTAGCAAAAATTTTTTGGGCCTATCTGATGGAGCCAGGATTCCGTGGGCTTGAATGATGACTGAATGGAAGCATGGTCCATTGAATTGGGCAAACTTAGGCTATTTGGGTGTTGCTACTCTTCACCCTGCCCTAGGGTGGGAAAGGAGGTTCAGATGATGATGATGATGATGTGTTGATAGTTTTATTGTATATGTACAGTATAACTGTGTTATGTTCAAAATTATTAGCTTCCCAGGCAAAGCAAAATTATATGTCGAGGTGAAAGTATTTTTTCCGGTAAATATCCAGTTCTCAACAGTTTCCAGCAGCTGTTGGAAAGTAATCAGCTGGCTTTAGCTCTTGGTTTAGCTCCTAATCCATACAAAACATCAGCTGTATCATTACCAATCTCAATATGGGAATTCCCTTAGAGGATTAGTTGAACCAGAACACAGCTGTCAATAACAGGGCTTTCATAGGTTCCCAGATAGGAAGTGTATCATCATCTGATTTGGTTTGATGTGGTATTGGGGGATGGTTTGGAGTGAAATGCTGGATTATCATATCAGAACAAATTGTTATGACACTCTTCTTCATTTAGGACGATAATGAGAATGATCGTGCTGATGTAGATTAATATGTACTGTATATATGTAACGGTGCTGTACTGTATATTAACAGATGGCAATTTAAGTTTAATGATTGCTTAATTTTTCTGTCAGACCACAATCTCATGGTGATGACACAGCACAACTAATGCAGATGGATGCATCAGGTGTGTACCATGCCTCCAACCTGTCTTCCCCTGACCCCCTCCTCAGCCCTCCTACCACATCTCGATGCCATCCAGGCCGAGTTGTCTCATTCGAAACTGAATGTAAGTTTTGTCATTAGCCTTTTTTGTTGTACAGTATAATACTTCTACTTGTAGGTTGATCTGCTAATGGATGTTCTGGATTATGGTAACCTAACCGTGTGCCTTTGCTAATTATTAAAGGGAGTAATGTGAGACTGGCTGTCTTTTAAATGCTTTTAAATGTTTTTAGCAGAAAATAATGGTAGATCCCTGTGAAGTGCTGGTAATGGAAGGTTGAATTTGGAAAATAATAATGGTCTCTCTCTCTCTCTCTCTCTCTTTTTTTTTTTTTTTTTTTTTTTTTTTATCTCAGTACACCCACTGGAGAATTTGGGAGACACAAAGATGTCCCAGCAACATCAGCAGCGGAGTGGAATAGGGGAGGAGAAGGAGAAGTGGGTGAGGAGGAGAGAGAGAAAAGAACGGAGGGATTCTGAGAGAAGAGGCTCGGTCAACACATCAGATTCGGATTCTGGTACGTCGTTTTGTTTGTTGATAGTATGAAAAAGTAGTGAGTGGTAGTACAAAGGTGTGAAGGCCTTTTTTTTTTTAATGGTCTTCACAGAACTTTAGAATTAGATATGTTAATAGGTGAATACTATAACTGGTAGGTGGATAAAAAATAATGATTTGGCATTCTTATTTTTAGTGATACTAAAGTGCCAGCTTGCTGCAATTTGCAAAAATTATTTGAAATGTATACAGTGCCCTCTTAACATCCACGGGGGTTAGGTAACAGAGACACCCGTGTATGTTAAAAATCTGCGGATATCTGCTGCCCCCATTAAAAACACCCTTGGACCCCCCCTTAACCCTTTGGCTGCAGCGGATGTGATGACAACGTACTGACTGTGCTCATTGCAGAGAAATAGGAAAAAAATTGTGTGTTTTCAACTTGTGTTTTAACCCACATATCGTTAATTTTGAGAGCTAAAATTTTTGTCAGATAAACGTCAATCTTTCTACCAACGTTTGCAACAAACTGCATGTCCGTAGGCACTCCAAGCATGGAGAACGATTTGAGGGAATACAAGGTGTGTTTTGACTGTCTGATGCAGGAAATAGCCCAGGGAGGTGGAAATTTCCACCAAACCACAAGATTTTTTTCCATACAAAATAGGGTTACGGCTGCATTACCTCATCACAGCAATTGCAGTAATAATTAAAATAAAACACTTCTAGCCAGTGTCCTATGATTTTGTTATGATATTCCAGTTAGACTTTAGCGAAACAGTAACAGTGTGAGGAAAATCATTACAAGCTTTATCAAACTTCATGAATGACTTTCATTACCACTTACTTTTATAAAGCTTATTGATATAATGTCATGAGTCATTTCATGGCATATCTTCATAGTTTGCAACCACAAGAAGTTTGCTAGCTAATGTGCTTAGCATCATGACTTCTCTGATTATCACAAAAATATCACGAAATCACTTATATTTCATCACAGCAATTCACAATATAATATGAAATAACACTTTCAGCCACTCTCGTGTGATTTCAGTGCAGTTTGGGTGCTTATTGTTTCGTATTATTTACTAGAGAGAGGGGAGGGGGAGGGCAGCAAACCAATTTAAACCAGCTCATCGAGGGGTGCAAGAGAGAGGGGGAGGGAGGGCAGCAAACCGGTTTAGACCAGCTCAGGAGAACATGGAAGAAAAGAAATACTCCTAGCCCGTCCTTACTTTTCCCCTGATGAATTAATGGCATTAATAAATTAAGTGGCCAAAAGGAAGAGTGTTATATTTGATTCACAGGATAATCTCTATCTATCTATCGCCAGATGCCTCACTCCCGTTTGGGGTGGCCACAAACAAATCGCCTCCACGTCGCCCTGTCCCTCGCCATTTCACTGTCCTGCTCCCAACTCACACCCCCCTCTCTCATACACCTCTCCACCCCATCCCTCCATCTCATCCTCGGCCTGCCCCTCCCTCTCCCCCCTTCCACCTCACTCATATACACTCTCTTCGTCAGTCATTCACCCTCCATCCTCTCTACATGGCCAAACCACCTCAGTGTGTTCCTCCTAACGCTTCCTATCACATCCACATCCACACCACAACGCTCCTTTATATCCTCATTTGTCAGCCTGTCTCTCCATGTGACTCCACAGGCTCCTCTTAAATAACTCATTTCCACTGCTCTCACTCTTGACTTGTGTCCTTCCAACAACATCCAAGCTTCACTTCCATACGTTAGAGTTGGTATCACAGTACTGTCATGTAGTAACTTTTTCACTTCCATGCTCACTTCCCTGTTTCTTATCACTGCTTTCAAGGAACCAGCAACCTTTCTTCCCTGCTGTACCCTTTCAATCACTTCACCTTCCAATCCTCCATCCTTACTCCTCACACTACCCAAGTACTTAAACGTACTCACATTTTTCAATTCCTCACCATCCAACCTCGCTGTACATTCACTGACTTCACCATTTTCAGAGACCATCACTTTACTCTTCCCTACATTCACCTTTAGATTCTGTTTCTTACACACTCTCTCAAACTCATCAACCAAGCCCTGCAGCTCCCCTTCATCTTCACTCAACAACACAGTATCATCTGCAAACAACAGTGCAGGGACTTTCCAACAGTGATGAACTGTGCCTGGGATAGTGTTACATTTGCAGTAAACAGTGTCAGCAGAGTTCAACGAGATGAAATGCTTTAGAGAATTTGGCCCCAGTACTGTATCCACCTACGGATATGTAAAACTATTTATGTTAATAACGCGGATGTTAAGGGATGACTGTATCTTAGTTCTTCCTGAAATTTAGGTTTATTTTATGCAGTGATGTGTATGTCACTATGTGATTTACTAAGAATAACTTTCATATACGCTGCATGTTTTAAAATACATTTCTCTTGTCCATTATATGCACTCCTCTCACACATTCCTCAACAGTCACATTTCCACTGCTCTTACTTTTGACTTATCATGCACATTCGAACCAGGGTGTAGAAGTCAAGAGAATAACCAGTGGAAAAAAGGACAGGTAAGGAGTGTATAATTCAGTCAGCATTTTAAATATCTTTTCTTCTCCAGATATTAATCAAAGCAGGAGCCATCTTTCCCGTGAGTCATCATATCCCCCACACGACTCTCGCTTCCGCTGCTCTGAGTCTCCCAAGAAAACACATGCCGGCCCTCACACACTAGCCAAAAAACTCTTAGAACGGCGACAAGGAGGCCAGACTGGAGAATTGCCTGGAAAGGATAGAAAAGATGTGGAGGGGGAGGAAGAAGAGAATGAGGATAGGAAAAAGGAAGAAGCAGATGTGGAGATGAAGAAGAGTGGGAAGGACACAAAGGCAAAGCCGAAGTTAACCAGAAGTTCAGGAGTAGGTGCACAGTTAGGACATTTAGGATTGGAAAATATTGGAGCTCAAGAACATTCCTCTGTTGTGGCCCCACAGATGATGGACAAAGAAACTGGTGAGGAGATCCTGGAGTCATTCGCAGGATCTGAAGTTGACCAAAATGTAAATAAAGAAATGACTGAGAGCTTGATAGAAGAGAAACTTACTGCCCTCTGTGATGAAAAGAAACCAGTCCAAGAGAATGACCACCAGGGCACTGAAACTCATGAGTTGAGATTGTCAGATAGCACCAAAACTGCTAAAGATGGGGTTGATGCACTGGACAGCACAGCATTGACAGACATGCAGAGAATAGCTAAGGAAACCAGTCATCGGCTCTCTCTGCCTCTTAATGAACTT
The DNA here is from genome assembly GCF_032717465.1 of Coenobita brevimanus. Taxonomy (NCBI): domain Eukaryota; kingdom Metazoa; phylum Arthropoda; class Malacostraca; order Decapoda; family Coenobitidae; genus Coenobita; species Coenobita brevimanus. The sequence continues at coordinate 39,526,729 of NC_137013.1, read as the reverse complement.
GTCAGGTATCCCATATGAGAATGTGTTCAGTATGATCCCTTCACTAAAATCACTTATTATTATTATTATTATTATTGTTAGTGGTAGGTGGGGGCGCTCACCATCCACTTATTCGATGTAGTGCTGCTCTCGGGTGTGCCCTTTCCTCTCCTCCAGCCTTCTTTCCTTCCATCCCATTCTGTCTTTCCTTCATTCTTGCCTTGTCCTTATGCCTACAGGTGACTTTACACTCCCTCTTCTGTCTTTCTTTCCTTCATTCTTTCCTCTTCCTTCTGCCAGTGGGTGACTCTACACTGAGTGAGTGGTTTCCTGTACACCAGGAAACCATTTACTACACTGGGTGGTAAGCATATAACCAAATTATGGCGCCTGGTGGTTTAGTGGGTAATTATTGTGCTCCAATCGGATTGAGCCAGTGAAGGTTTATATCCAAGGGGTGGTTGGGGTTCATTGCTCATGTAATGCCACTCAGCGATGAGTCAGGCTGGTCACTCTCATCTTAATTGTTGGGACCAGCCACCTAGCCCTGGGCTCCTACTCTCCTCATGGGGCAATGTAGGATTGGATGATGGAAGGATGGATGACAGGAGTGTGGAGACAGTAAAATTTAATACTGGATGTGTTGTTATCTGCTGAAGGGTCAAGAGAGAAAGTAGTTAGTTAATTTTTTATCTAAGAAAATCATTACAGTACATATCAGAAAACACTTGTTCTGATGGTGAATCTTCTGCAGAAACTGTATTACATCCTGTGATTCATCATTCAGTCCTTTACTGCCTAATTTTATGAGGAGCATAGGGGCATAGAGGTAGGCTACTCAGTCCTGACATCTCAAAAATTGATAAATAATTTTCTTGGGTAAAAAAAAAAAATGTGAAGAATTTAAATGTTACTTTGTTGTAACTAACTTTGAAGGATGAAGACAAAAGCCATCATGTATTACCAAAAGCAGAATGCTAGAAATCTTCATTGTAAGCTGCCCTTTTTTACGCTCTTTTTACGTCAAACTCGTCAATAACTAGTGAAAAACTTGCTTATTATAAGAAAGTTGCAAATTAAAATTCCACTGCTGCCCTTTAAGCTGGTTCACCAATTTCATCCAGTTGCAGTACAAATTGTATGAATATCATTGAAGTATTTTGAAACATTCCAATATCATTCTGGTATTTTGGACTTTGACTCAGTGAAAACTGCTTGTACAAAAAAATGCTACTTTATTCCCATGACACAGGTGTGGGTCTGAGAGTCTGCCACGGCCGTCCACCCCAGCTGATGTGATCCGCAAGTCAGCCAGCATTGACAGTTTTGTGGCCCCTGGTGGAGGAGGGGAGACAGCCATAGACTCGGCTGCTGGGGACCATGTCAGGGGCAATGCAGCCACCACCACCACCACAATGAGGTTAGGAGTTAGGCTGTGTCAGGCTGCTTTAATCCTTTCACCATGATAGTGTCTTACTGTAGATTGTCCATGTCAGTTCCTAAGATTATACCGGTATTATATTGTTGGAAAGGCTTCCCATAGTAAGAGTGATTAGTTAACACTGGGAATGGGATGACATCTTTTTATTCTTGCTGCTTCCAGAGTTTCTTTGATTTGAAGCAAGGCATTATATACTCAAGCAAATAACTCTTTGTCTCATTTTCTCAGACCTTGTACAAATTAGTTATGCAGTTATGCTACCAGGTTGACAGTGTTTAGTCTCCTCTCCTCCCACCTCTTTCCTACACCAAATCTGGCTGCTTCCCTCCCTTCCAGTCCTATCCTCACCATGTCCTATCTCCCCTCACTAATCTTTTCACCTTCCCAGCTCTACCCAGTATACAGGGTGCCTGAGAGTTGGCGTGCTAACTTCAGGAGGTGACTGCAGGTCTAATTTTGAGTAAAGAAAAGTTTATAATAACATGGACTCAGTTTTCAATGGTTACAGAGCTATAATTACTGATAACCATATGGAGGAACTATGAGGAAGACTGTTTTCACCCTTTTGGTTATCAGTAACTGTAGCTCCATAACGGTTGAAAACTGGATCCATGCAGAGATAACAATTTTTACCTGAATTCAGTCAAGCATCAGCTCCTGAAGTTAGTGTGTAAAGTCCAGTTGGGACATCTTGTATGTATACACAAGCACAATAATGCTCTCCTTGTATTCATATTGGAAGATGGTTCAGGTGAAATTATTGTATCTTCCCAGTAAGCAATATTTCCATATGTTGGTTTATGACTTCCAGATGCTTAGGTCATTAGCCAGTACTGTATATTTTCCTAAGATAGTTGACAGATTGGCTCTGTATGGTAGGTAGTGTGAAGTGCATATATGAAAAATATTTTAAAATCTACAAATTGTTAAACTTGTGTGGTACAAAGTAGGGCCAGAAATTCCAGTGGGTTTGAATAGTTAATGAGTGTTTGGCATCTATCTATCTATCTATAGCCCGACGCCCTAATCCCGCAAAGGGTGGCCGCAGACAAAACGCCTCCAAGTCACTCTGTCACCCACCATTTGACTCCCCTCCCCCCAACTCACCCCCCCCTCCCTCATATACCTCTCAACTCCATCCCTCCACCTCATCCTCGGTCTACCCCTCCCTCTCCCTCCCTCCACCTCACCTACATACACCCTCTTAGTCAGTCTTTCATTCTCCATCCTCTCCACATGTCCAAACCACCTCAGTGTATTTCTCCTAATCTTTTCAACCACATCCACATCTACCCCACAACGTTCCTTCACTTCTTCATTCGTCAACCTGTCCCTCCATGTCACTCCACATGCTCCTCTCAAGTAACTCATTTCCACTGCTCTCACTCTTGACTTGTTCCCCTCTTGCAAGGTCCACGCCTCGCTTCTTGATAATTCTTATACTGCACTTTCTCATATCTTGCGTCCTTGACCTTTTCTCGCCTCATTCTTAGGTGGGATGAAGAGGTCAGGATGATGATGATGATGATGATGATGATGATGATGAGTGTGCTTTCTATCTGGCCATGTGCCAATCAGCTGTGGTGGTGGACTGTGGGCCGAGTTCATCAAGAGCCGCCACAGTTCCTCCGAGTTAACCAAGAGCCGTAATAATTCGGGAGGGACAACTGCCGATGCCCTCAAGAGCCGTCATAACTCAGGTCAGGTTCTGTGGGTTTTATTAGTGTAGCTGTAAAATAGTACCTTATGTTAGTCATTGTATTTTACATTCAGATTTCTGTTTGTCTTAATAACTTGTCATTTTCTTTATCTCCCTCACTCTCTTTTTTCTCAACTAGCACCCCTATCTCACCCCATCATATCTTATTCATCTCTGCCTTACCCTGTCCTTAGGACAGAAAGAAGATTGAGATGATGGTGATGATGATGATGACGACAACAATGATGATGATAACATCAGGCTCCATGTCTTGCCTCGTTATTCCCTAGTTCCTCATACTGCATTGTCACTTTCCTCTTGTAATGCCTCCAAGCAGTTAATTAATTTCATATATTTTTCCTGAGGTATCTTTTCATTGTATGTCATTCCAGTCAGTCTTCACTTAATGACTAGAATGTGTGGAGGGAAAATGCTCCCACAAGTGTGAAGGGAAAGTGCTTCCACAAGCAGAGTGTTTTTATTGTACTGTACAGTACATGGTTCTGGTTCATGATTGACTGGTTATAAGAAGTAAATACTGTTTTCATATCCATTTTCGTAGTAATTTTACACTGCTACATATATACAGTATGTGAAAAGTGGGGTATTTATTGGCATTCTCAAAATAGAGGTGCTGTTATTGGTCCTAGAAATAAAAAAATAGCGCTTTTGAAACTTTTTAGTGTGGCTTGGGATAATGGTGGTCCAGAAGAGTGGAAAAATGGAGTGATTATAAAAATACCAAAAAAGGGGAGATTTAAGTGTGTGTGGCAATTAGAGAGGGATAACTTTGACACCTGTAGTTGCAAAAGTCTTTTCCAAAATCTTGTTAAACAGAATAGAGCCAGTAATTGATAAAATTTTGAGAAGAACAAGCAGGATTTAGAAAGGGTCGAGATTGTAATGATCAGATTTTTATTGTAAGGCATCTAATGCAACAAGCTAATGAGATGAAAATGCCACTTAGTATGTGTTTTGTGGATTTTGAAAAGGCGTATGATAGTGTTTCACGTGGAGCTATGTTGAAAATTATGAGATTCTATGGTATACCAGAAAAGTTTGTAAATATTATTAGAAGCCTGCATGAAGGTACTTTTTGTAAGGTAATGGTGGGTGGTTCTTTGAGTGATCCATTTGAAGTTAGGTCAGGCGTGATTCTAGGAGGAGTTCTTTCGCCATTGCTGTTTGTTTTGGTTATGGATTATATTATGAGAAAGGTTGTAAGGAGAACAGGTGCAGGAATTAACTGGAAAGAAAATAAGAAGCTGATGGATTTGGACTATGCTGATGATATTGTACTGATTTGCGAAGTATTTACAAGATGCAGAGGGTGCTTGATTGTCTGGTGGAGGAAGGAGAAAAAGTGGGATTGGTAATAAATTGTGGAAAGACTGAATTTATTAATATGAATGTGGAGAACCAAATTGATTGTGTAATTGGGAATAATGTGGTAAAGAATGTAGAAAACTTTAAATGTCTGGGAACGATTGTATCATCTAATGGATCATTAAACAATGAAATTGAGGAGAGGATTAGACAGGCTTGGCGAGCTGTTGGAATGTTGAAATCTGTTTGGAATAATAATATGCTTTCGGTACATACTAAAGTGAAAATTGACAAGTCCATGGTTAGACCAATTTTAATTTATGGGCATGAGTCATGGTACAGTACAATTGCAACAGATTAGAAAGTATTAGGATTTGAGAATAAAATACTGAGAAGAATTCTTGGGGTAAAGTGGCACGACAGAGTTACAAATGAAAGAGTGAGGGATATTACGAGATTGGAACCAGTTAATGAATATGTGAGACTCTCGCTGGTAGTGGCTGGGGCACATATACAGAAAAAAAGGCACTTTAATACAGGAAGTGCCAGAGTGGACTGCTAGAGGAAGAAGAGGTAGAGGCAGGCCAAGGGAAACCTGGTTGAGGACAATGAAAAGAGAAGCAGGAGAGGAGTGTTGGTGGGACCTGAAGGAGATGGCAAGAGACAAATATTGGTGGTGAGAGTTCATCGAGGCCCTATGCATCCCATGGGGTGCTACAGGAAATGATTGATTGATTGATTGATTAATTGTAAAATACAACTGTTGAAGACACCTTTCTGAGCATGACACTTGCAGGAACCGGTAGTGAACTTACGAAGAGTCGCCACAACTCGGGGACGGGTTCAGGCCCTTGTGGTGGTTATGGAGGTGGGGGACTGTACTCAGATGCCTCCAGCCTCCTTGAATCTGGCCAGACCACTGAGGACGGCTGTGACGGGGACATCAGCGACACAGAGGATGATTGCTGTGATTGGCTTCAGGTGTGCAGGATGTGATGTCACATGATGTGTCCAATAGCACATAACTAGTTCATGGTCAAAACAACCCTAGTATTCTATCCCAGCTAGTGTCAGATTGTTTAATCCAGCTGAGAATGAGTATGGGAGCCTGAGATTGTCAGTATTTTCACCATAAGCCCCTTTCAGCTGATGTCATATTTTCTGTTTAATTCTTGCTACTGCCAGAATATTTTATTCAATTCAGGAGACTTTTAAGCTAAAGGGGTTAGGTATAATCTTCATAAACCCAGTCACAGCTGGAAATCTCACCTAAAGTGAATGAAGCCAGCTGGATATAGCAAGAATAAATGAAAGAGTTACATCCTTGGACTGAATAGTTGAATACAGTACACTGAGTACAGTAAAGCTATCACCCTATCAGATGTCACTATATCAACATACATTTATCAGTCATCTTAATCCTAATGGACTGCCTTCTCTACCTGTAGACTAAGTTTAATATACAGAATCTAAAAAAAAAAGAAAAAAAAAAGTGTCTGGAATAACCATTGCAGGTGTAGTGTAATGTTTTCGTGTTTTAAGTTCAGGATACCATTTACTGTGTTGTGTGGTAATCATGCAGGAAGAAAATGGACACCTAGTGGGCTAGTGGGTTGAGGTGTTCCAACCAGATGTGATTTATAGTAATCTCTCGATTGTCCGCATTGCCATTAACCGGATGGTGTGATCAGGCCATTCAAAACCATTATTCATATATTTTTATCATAATATCCAGACACAGTGCTTGCATCTAGGTGGGAATTATGGTCACGTGAACATTTCTACCCAGCCAGGCGGGAATAGCCCGGTGGCGCTGCCTTGTCTGGCTGGGTAGTTTTCCCAGTGATGGTTGCTTGCCTGTAGTTGATGGGTCTGCTTGACCATGGTAATTGCTTGGCCGTGATATATAGGTCTGCTTAACCAGATAAAATGGTGTTAAACAACAGGAACAGATGTTGTACGATGTACTGTATTGGCCTTTTACGCTGGCTTTCAAAGTTAGGTTATGTACGAACGGGGGGCCATAGGAGAAAAGTCAGTTATCCAGACAGAGCCATAACCTGGATATGCCCTTGACTGTGTTATGTCGGATAATCGACGGATTACTGTATAAGGATATAAATCCGAAGGGTAGTTGTGGTTTATTGCTGTGTAACATTGCTCAGAGTTTAGTGACTGATCACTCATATCTTTATAGTCTGAACTTTTTAGTGTAGCTGCACATCTCATGGTGGGGCCTTTTTGGCTGTACAGTATATGGATGGAGCACCTTAATCTATATATATATATATATATATATATATATATATATATATATATATATATATAGATAGATAGATATGTATATATATATAGATATATATATATATATATATATATATATATAGATATATATATATATAGATATAGATAGATTATATATATATATATATATATATATATATATATATATATATATATATATCTCATCTCATCTCACCAGCCGTTTGAGTGTCCACTGCAGGACCGGCCTATCCCTACCAAAGTGGGGACGGTACAGCCAATGTATCTCTACCACGTGGCGCTCACTCATCCCTGAGTGGCATTACATGAGCAGTCAACCCCAACCATCCCTTGGATATAAACCTTCACCTGCTCAATCCGATTGGAGCACAATAATTACTCACTAAACCACCAGGTGCCAAAATTTGGTTATATGGTTACCACCCAGCATAGTAAATGGTTTCTTGGTGCACAGGAAACCATTTGGCTTGTCACTCAGTGTAGAGTCACCCACAGGCTGAAGGAAGTGGCAAAAATGAAGGAAAGAAAGACAGAAGAGGGAATGTAAAGTCACCCGTAGGCAGAAAGACAAGGAAAGAATGAAGGAAAGAAAGATAGAAGAGAATGGAAGGAAAGAAGGATGGAAAGGAAAGGGCAAACACTCAAGAGCATATACAATATATATATATATATATATGTACAGCATAATGAGAGAGAGAGAGAGACTAGGTAGATAGATAGATAGATCGATATCCCGTTACACCCCCACTTTTTTTTTTAAAGAAAAGGTCAGGTTGATGATGATGTGTTTACAGGACTTTGAGCCAGCGCGAACCTTCCTACCTCCCTTCTGGCTGATTCTCCGAGTATCCGATGATTGTGTCCACACCTTCTTCCACTGCAGGTATGTCATGTGCAGTATCTGTAGTGGGACTGGGCATTGAGAGGATGGGAGATGAATGAACTTAATCTGTTCAGCCTGAGTATGTAATTTGTAAGTCGTCCTTTCTGTCATCAGATGATTTGATTGTTGAGGAGAGATTTCTTGAACTGGATGGTTTAAATATAGTCATCATTAATACTTCCAGTAGTAGGGTGCTCTCATAATCTAAGTAAAATCATTTGGTTGCAGCAAGAATGGAGTAAAAGTAATTTCCCATGACTGAAAGGGTTAAAAATTGCATATGCAGTAAAAGTCCGTGTTATAAGTATGTACAGTATTTTCTTTGTCATTCATTTTTGCTGTTAAGACCACAGTGTAATAAAGAAAAATTGCCAATGAAAGTGTCTTAGTTACTTATGAGCTGATTTGCCAGTTCCCCAGATTTACAGTAGCCATTGTATATAAGGCTGTGTGACCTAGAATACATCTTATAACAAGGACTACCTGTATGTTAATCTGACCATTTGTCCATTCTCTTATCATTAGGACAGAGAGTGAGGCTAACGAGTGGCGTAGTGTACAGAGTGATGTTGTGAGGAGTGTACGGGCCCTTGTCAAACTCGTCAACCAGACCCTCTTGCTGCAGGACCTTCACAACACACGCATGTGTAACGACCTCCTTGAACCGGAGATCTCAGATGATATTTGGAGGCATGAGGACACCAAAGGAAGGGGAGGTAATGGTGAGTGTTGAAGGATGGATGCTTCAGAATAGTAGAAGTTGTCATCAACCTCATCTCTGCTATAACTGTGTTTGTGTACAGTGTATTATTCAGGTTGACATGATTTTGTTATCTGTGATATTTTGGAACACGTCTTCCTACGTCAGGACTCTGTGTGTTGAAATAAATTTGTTAGTAGTAGTAGGAGTAATAGTGTAGTAGTAGTAGTTGTGGTGGTTGTAGTATGAGTATTAATAGTGGTGGTGGTAGTAGTAGTAGTAGTAGTAGTAGCAGCAGCAGTAGTAGCAGCAGCAGCAGCCCCAGCTTAATCTGAAGCATTAACCTAGTAGGCTGCAGGTTGAATTTCCCCTTCTCTGACAGTCCAGTACCTCTCCTTTGAGGGTTAGGGAAAGAGTTGGGGAGCATTTTTATAACTGGGCATTAGAGCTACTGGGCTGTATCAGTGCCACTGTCAGAAGGGTCTCTTTCCAACAGTTATCAACTGTAAACAAGAACTTTACTCTTTTTACTCTAACTTGGCCTAAAATGATTTTTTCTCCACCTGGAATGCCAAGCTGTAACAAAGGATAAATACTAGAAGGTGGTACTAATCATGAAGAAGTGCAGTGGAAGGGCTGTAGAACAATAGCATTGTCACATTACCACTGAGCTATGTACAGTAAGCTGCAAAAAGGCAAAAATTTGGGCCAGCTTAACCCTATCAGGTTTTTGGGCCAGGCAGAGTATGTCTGTGCTAGAGTTAGCCACTCTCGTGCTGACCCACGTCTTCTCATCACGATATTTTTCCTTGATCGCACTTTGTAAATACAGTACATTTTTCATGATAGAATGTTGGTTTTGGTGTCATTTTAAAGCTGAATAGTTGTACTTTATCATAGTATGTTCAGAAAAGGAAAACAAAGAAAATACGTCAAAATGATGAGTTGAAGTTAGGCAAAAACCAAAAATTTTATACCTTGTTGTTGAAAAATATTCAGCAAAAAATAAATAAATAAATAAAAAATAAGATACATAAATCTGGTTTAAAACATCCAAAATTAAAGTAAATTACCTTTACAATGATATATAGATTATGGTTCTTTCTTAATTTTATTGCACAGTAAAGTGAAAGGAAGATGGACAGTTTTTTATGATTCTCGGCCGCATATTCGCTTTGCAATCTTTTTCTTTGATCCGTCAGTGTACATACACTTTTTATGATAGGATGCTGTTTGTGGTGTTATTTTGAAGCTGAATAGTTGTTCTTTATTATAGTATGTTAAAAAAATAAAAAGTCAAAGTGACGAGTTGAAGTTAGGCAAAAACCAAAAATATATATACCTTGCCATAGAAAAATATTCGGCAAAAAATAAAAAACTAATAAAGATACAGTATATAAATCTGTTTTAAAGTATGCAAAACGCACAGAGCAAGCATTCTGCGACATCATGCCTGAGTCTCTTTGTAATGATCCGTAATTGCGATTTATGGTGAATATATTACATAAGTATCTTAAAATAAACGAATAAATTCATCATCTGAATCTCTGAGGTTGGATTTGAAATGATGCCAGAAGGCATCATCGGAATCTCAGTGGGTTAAGATAAAATGAGTTTATTACCTCTTCCCACAGACAGTGAACCAGAATACCATAGCTATCTGGCTGCTTCATTCAAATTCAAGGCGGGAGCATTTGCATGTCGGGTTGTGTGGGAGACAACATTTGAGCTGCACCCCAAAGTGAAACTGTGTGCAGGAAAGGTGGGCAGCAAAGCCATCCAAGCACTTCGCACCATCCTTAACCCCTTCTCTGTCAACAACCGCAAGAACATGTTCGTTTATGAGGACATCTCAGGAAATGGATCACATGTCTTTTATATCAGGTCAGTTGATCGGTAAATTGTCATACATTTTTTAAAAATAAAATTTATGGTAATTTAACCTAAAAATTTACTGTCAAAGTTCTGTTGCCACCTATAAAGCTGGTGTGCCAGTTCCCCCAATCTACAATGTTGATTCTGTGGAGAAAGCTGAGATATCATGGAACACACCCCTGATTGATAATGTGGACCACCCATTCTCCTAACCTCACTTCATTTACCAATGATAGACTGAAGGAGGTGCAGTCATCAGGCCCGGTTGAAGGACGAGGACGCAGTGATGAGGCAGGCCTGGCTCACAGTTCATCTGTTGTCTCTCTTTCCAAGCGGGACGAACCTCAGCCACCTAAAACTGTATGTTCTTCATTGTATTCCATGCCTGTGTTGATCTGCGATAGATTTGTGTTTGTGTTTTCTTACTGATATTAGTGCTGTCATTGCATTAAAATGTTGATTTATATTGATAAGAATAATAATCATGCTACTGTCTCTGGAAGCATTATTAACATATTATAATAATAAAATCTAATGATCACTTCAACTTATTTATTCATATTTGTTATGTAATTGTGAGGGATAATCAGGATTATAGGGGCATGAATGGTGAGTGAGTGTCTAGCCCATTTCACAGAGGGTGATGGTGATTAGCTCTCATGATTTCTCTTTTCATACTTTTTGGACCCTAACCCATCCTCATCCTTGGGTAAAAAAAAGGTCAAGATGATGATGATATCATCTGATTTTCATTTTCTCTGCAATGAAGGAACTGCGACCACGTGTGAGCTCATTTGGAGAGAAGGATGTTATCGTCGAGGGTGTACCATCGGCCCCTGCCCAGCGCCGCCGAAGCCACCACATTCACCTCACTGTCCATGGTATTGCTGATCCAGGTACTGCAAGATGAAATGTGTGTTATGTATTGCAGGCATTGTAGTGTAATGATCAGGATAATTTTGTTTTGTTGTTGCTCCAGGCCACTTTACGTCATTCCATCCTTATGTGGGAGAGAGAGGTCAGGATAATGATGATGATGATGAAGGTTCAGCTTGTGGTTTGTAGAGCTGGATGAGTGTGTATTCTTATGAACAGCTTGTACATATAGAATTAATACACCTTTATCAGCTGTCAAGAATAGAATTTCACTAGTGTAAACCCATTCAAGCCAGTAACATTGTACATTGTATTGTAGCTATCTCCAAATAAGTTTATTTGGTTTAGGGGAGACTTCTGAGCTGGATGGGTTGTACATAGTCTTCCTTAACCCATTGTTTACTGGAGGTCTATCCAGAGTTGAATAATATTATCTGGAAGTAGGAATAATTAAACAAACAAAAAAAGGAAACCACTAGGTGCAAGGAGTTAAATGCACAGATGTGGTGATTATGTTGAAATTTGAATGGAATTCACTAAAGCTGTTTTAGAACATCCTTCATGCTATAACCAAGCTTGCCTTATTTTGTTTACCTTAGGGCCAGCCATCAAGGAGGAGTTGGTGCGTATGCTGCAGAATCGTCTTGATGAAGCTGTAGTGGAAGCGATATGCTTGATGCTATGGAGTAACCCGCAGCACAAACTAACACCAGAGGATGTACACTTCATACAACCACCTTATCATCCACCAAAGACTGTGCTCAGGTAGCAGCTTTACCGGTTTAGTTTTCATTTATTAATTTATTTTTTGCAGACGTTGAATACAGGAAGAAAAAACATACAGTGCAGGGGAAAAAAAAATCCATATGCCAGACTACAGCCATACTGAGATCAGATTTACCAGCTCTTTATCCATGGTCATATTGGGCTGTTGGCAGCCTTAATTGTTATTTTAATCTCTTCAGTCAGATGACATGCTGTTTGTTTTACTTTTGCCATCTTCACATACCTTTTGGAACAAAATGGGTTAGATGCCACCTTTGTTAACCCATTCGGTGTGAAAGACCTCTCCTAAGTTGAATAAAATCCTTCTGATTGCAGCAAAAATATGCTGAAAATATGTCATCAAATTCAAGGGATTAAGATAGTTATGGCTGAATAGTATTGTTGAGCACTCTCTATATTGACATCTGCACCATATTAACAAAACTTTAAGGCAGTAAATTCTGGCTTACTTTTGGCTGATGTACACCATCTCTGCATGTTTAGGAGTACAGACACTCCACAATCCATCAGTTTGGGTGCAGGCAGCCTCGTACCTTCACTGGCAAAGGAGGAGGGACGATTGTACCGGAGGCTTCTTAGATTCTTTGATTAATGTCTTCAATGAGATGATAAAGTTGTTCTCTGAATATTTCCGCCCCATATCGGTGTGCAAAGTTAGATTTGATTGATGATGTAGATGAACAGGGATTATGCTAGATGAGCTCACGTCATTGAGCCTGGTTGACTGTTGTTTTACTGTTTCAGTACTAGTAGGAGAATTTTGATTTAATGAAGGATTGTTATTGCTTTGATGCAGATGCATCTGTACTATGGAAATCTTTGAAAAATACTGTCTTCTTCCTTTTCCAAATTTTCATACATCTTATGACGCTGCCATATTTTGCTTCATCATTTCAGTCTGTTCATATCTATGCACATGATATACAGTATTATATTATTGGTCACAGGTTCACCCTCAATGCATGTGCCCTGCCACACCTACAAGCAGTGGGATATTACCTACGACAGAACATGCTGTCATGTGGCTTTATTCATCCCAAATATGCAGACTCCTGTCCAGAGCACCACTTCCAGGTATAGTGATAGATTTGTAGTTCATGACTTTTGCAGCACGGATTTGTAGACTTGTAGGCTTCAGATGGAGTCTTTCAGAGGCTTAAATGATGTGTGAATGATTATGTGGCCCATTTGTACTTGTTGTTCCTTGTTTCTATATCTCACCTCACCCCATCTGTGATTGGGGAAAAATGATCAGGTTAGTGATGATGATGATGATCTGTAGAGAAGATTTGTATTTGAGATAATATTCTCACTTTATATTAACAAAGATGATGACATGTAGTTTAGAGTGAAATTGAATATTTGTGGGAAATATGCAGGGCGCTCACCATCCACTCACTCGATGTAGAGCTGCTCTCGGGTGTCTGCCCTTTCTGCTCCTCCCTCCTTTCCTTCCTTCCTCTTCCATTTTTCTTTACTTAAGTCTTTCCTTGTCCTACTTCCTATGGGTGACTTTACATTCCCTTTTTTGTCTTTCTATCCTTCATTTTTTCCCGTTCCTTCTGCCAGTGGGTGACTCTACACTGAGTGACAAGCCGAATGGTTTCCTGAACACTAGGAAACCATTTACTATGCTGGATGGTAACCATATAACCAACTTATGGCTGTTAGTGGTTTCGTGGGTAATTGCGGCGCTCCAATCAGATTGAGCTGATGAAGGTTTATATCCAAGGGATGGTTGGGGTTATTGCTCACGTAATGCCACTCAGGGATGAATGAGGCTGGTCACTCTCATCTTAAATGTCAGGACCAACTTGCCTAGCCCCGGGCTCCTTCGCTTCTCATGGGGCAACATAGGATTGGATGATTGATGGATGGATGGAATAATCAGGAAAGTCTGGTTGAGTGGAGCTATGATTGTGCATTTGTACAATAATAAACGACCAAAGTGACCACTCAGGGATGAGTGAGGCTGGTCACTCTCATCTTAAATGTCAGGACCAACTTGCTTAGCCCCGGGCTCCTACGCTTCTCATGGGGCAACATAAGATTGGATGATGGATGGATGGATGGAATATTCAGGAAAGTCTGGATGAGTGGAGAAAGACCAGATGCAGAGTACAGGATCCAGTTTATTTTCAACATTTCGCCCACCAGGGTTTCTTCAGGAATAACACCAGTGGACAACACTCCACTTCTTAAATAGTCCCTAACCTGGCTGGTGACATAAACACATCAGGGAAACAATTATCTGGCTAACCTGGCTGTTTGATAGTTAAGAGGTATGCCAGTGGCTTCGCTAACATAAGGAATCCATTGTTTTGGTTGATATTGCATACATTTGCAATAAAAGCGGACTCATAGCATCAGTGTTTCATGGTATTGTCTACATATTTAATAATTTTAGAAATTGTTCAGTCGGCATTATGGCCTGTGTCAAACCCATGTTTCACAATGGCATTATTCATATTAAAACTCTTCCTGTCATATTTATCTTCCATCACTCGTTTCTTTAAACCCTGCATTTGGCCTTTCTCTGTGTATATTGTTGCAGTTGTAGCTGCTTTTGTACACACTGGATGAGTGTAGCTGAAGGAAACTGTGATTGTGCATTTGTACAATAATAAACGACCAAAGCGAGTGCGTAAATAATTGTGATACTTGTCTTCTGAGTTTTGAGGAAATTTTTATTTATGAATAATGATTTAGAAGATAAGGAAAATATTTGAATGTCTTAGTTATTTTATGACATTGTTGAAGATGTATGTTAGGTGGATATTTTGTATGTCAGGTTTGATTTCTTCCAAATCTAAATACTATATACATTAAATTCATGTAACTAGAGTTTGTGTTCTTTTAATACCAGCACTAGCACTTAAAATGAGAAAAAATTACTTATTTTCAACCTCCTTTTTCTCTCCAGGACTTCTCTGCCACGGATCAAGATCTTAGCAATGAGCCAAACATTTTCCTCTTTGTGCGGCCTCGTAAATCTGCTGCCAAGGGCATTGCATGCATTGCCTTCTCACTTGTTGATGGCAGTGGCTGTATTGTCCAGCACCTCAGGTTTGTGCTAAATTTTTCAGCCTGATGTATTTTTTGTTTAATGCATACTACTAACAGATAATCGTATTTAGATCAGTAGATCTCATACTAGAGGTATTTATGAAGTTAGTGTGATAACTTTTTAAATCTGATGATGTATTAGTTTGTTTCATCTGTAATACTACGAAATTATTTTATAGAATTATTTGATATAAAGTAATAGAGTCCCCTCATAGTGAAGGTATTGATGAAGGCTGTTTCTAGCACCTCCAGCATGTAAAGTCCCTCTTGAACAGAAAAAATTGGTTGATGGAAGCAGTAGTAAAACAGAAAAGGCATCATCAGGGTGAAGTGGGTGGTATAGGGTAGAAAAAACAGGTATGGAAGGGTTTTGATTATCATAATGTATAGTACAGTTGAAGTCATAGAGCTGGCATACTGTACAGGATATGACAACAGCGATGAGTTTCCTTAAATCATGAATCAAGGAGGCTGGCTGAAAACAAACTCTCAGTAGTGATTAGAATATAATATTATTTAAGCACTTTCTTATCCTCTAAAGTTTCTAGACTAAGAATTTCTGAGTGCAGCTGTACAGCCTGGTTTGGAATGATATTATATAGGAGTGAATGTTAGAGAAGTTGTGTCAGTGCTAGGAAGTGTGGTGTGTTGTAGTATACAGTACTTGAATGAATTATCTAAGTACTGTACAGTTATAATGCATCACTTCTTGTTATTTAACGTAAGGTTTTCTGAAACGATTTTATTTGATACCAGTTTAGTTTAATTATGCGCAGAAATTGGTAATTAGGAATACATCTCTCCTTAGCTGTGCACGACCATCTCCTTTGGCATATCAGGAAGCATTCTCGAGCCAAGACTTTGAATCGATGACCCACACTCAGGAGTACCATCCCAGCCCCACCAAGAGTCCAGGTATATAACATTTGAATTGTTGTTGGAGGGGGAAAGGAATAGTGAAGATTATTCCAGGCACAGTTTTGGTACCCCAGTTTTTGTCATTTATGGCACCAGTGCGGGATTTGGGATGTGGGGGCCTGGGGCCCATTTTGGTGAGTGGCCCATCGCAGGCAACAAATTAGCATGGTGCTAAATGAAAATACATTTTTAACCCTCGCACTGCTGCAACGATATGTTCGCTCGCACGATACGACTTGCTCTCGACAGCCCATGATACAGTGGGGCCCCTCAAGCTCCTTGGTCTTTTGTTTTTTTGCAGCTCCACTCTGATATGTTCTTACTCAATTTTTATGTCTATCTTTCGAACAGTTGTCCTTTTTTCAATTTGAAACAGAAAATTTATCCTTGAAAATGTCAAAAGTTCACCACCCAGAAATGAAAAAGCATGAGACTTTGTGTAACGCCATGTTACTGTAACTGACGTTCAGTTTGTGTAACACAGCGTGCTGTGCCTGAACAAAAGTATGCTTCACACATATATACAAATTGATTTTCAAAACTGGAAACAAAAAATGTGCAGAAGCATGAACTACAATGGTAACATTATATACTGCAAAAATATGTCATGAAAATAATAATAAGTGAGGACTCACCACGAACGTACGTCCTGACAGTGACAGCTACTGAGCAAATATGAACGGTTGTTGGCAGCCGTCACTGGCTCCAGGGTTCCCAGATTTGATTATGGGTATATAACCAAATTCCTCAATTGTCATTCCCAGATTCAGTTTTTCATTCCCAAATATTTTAAAGAAAGATTATTCATGTATTTATCCCTTGCCATATCGGTACATGTATAAGGGAAAAAAATTATTCATTTGAAAATTAATGGCACATGTTCCTTATTTTCATTTTCTATAGGCTAACAAATTAATCGAGTACATCATCCAATCAAGTTCATTACTATCTCCAAATCCAGTACCAAATCATGCTTTTTCATTACCAGACGGATTTTTCATTACCAAATCGGCCCTGATTTGGTAATGAAAAATACCAAATGTCAGGTTGCCCAACATTTGGTGGGGGGCCCCTTCTGGTAGGAGGCCCGGGGCCCAGGCCCCGTAGGCCCACCCCTGAGTCCGGCCCTGTATGGAACTGTTGTCATCTTCTTGATCATCATCATCATCATCATCATCTCCAACACTTTACATCCTTCAGGGAACCCCCAGCTGGGATGGCTATGCTTGGACTGCCTCCAGGCTACCTTGTCCTTCATATCACAGAGCATATCCAGCACCAAAATGAAAAAAAATAAATATGCCTTATGCTCATCATTATACAGTACCGGGTATGTACAAATGATTGTCCAAAACTGAGGAATTGTTTGTACCTTCATCATATTTTTAGGGGTACGGCCTATATCCCACCCTGATAACACTTGATGTGCAACAGTTTCTGCCTTTCTCCAAGTATCTCTTATCAGTCATACTAGTCTTTCACTTTTCTTTGCTGTGGAACTGTGACTAGCTTTCATGCATGGTACTCACTGATTTATTGTTCTCTGCACATCATGCACTGAGATTAAGATATAGATTATTAAATTTGGTAATTACCTTTTCATTCTCATCTTAAATGTCGGGACCAACTGCCTAGCCCCGGGCTCCTATGCTCCTCATGGGGCAATGTAGGATTGGATGATGGATGGATGGATGGTAATTACTGTACCTTTAAAGGAGAATAATGCTTCCAGAATGGTATCACTGTAAAGAAGACACAAGAGATATCCTGCAAGTAATTTACATGTTCTTTGAAAGCAAAAGCCTAATACAGTACGATAGGTGAGCTAGTACAGTAATCACTCCAATATCCGGATCAATAGAGCCATCGGTAGGTTCGGATATTGGTTTTGTCCGGATATTGGGCCCCAGCTTATGGACTTGTACTTACGGACCCTAACACAGAGAAACACCTATACAACTCCCTCCGGACATGCATAGCACCTATTTAACACCCAAATCACACCAATAAGGCACATAAATGACTGAAATAAATGCAATAGACACATAAAATGTGGGTTTAGAAGTATGTTCATACATTAATAAACATTCTGGTACTTATGGACTCTAACCGAACCTAACCTAACCGAACCTAACCGAACTCTGAAAAACCCATTCCTACTGCACATGCATGAGGTAAGTTTAGTATGGAAAGAAGTACAGTATGACACTTTCTGGTAAGTATAGTATGGGAAAAAATACAATATGAAACATTCTGGTAAATATAGTATGGAAAATAGTACAACATGAAACATTTTGGCTACTTACAGCAAGTCCCTGGCCACCTCGATGAATAACCGCCTCCTCTCGGACTCTGACAGTAAGAACGATTTCCTGAAGCACTTGCACTACACTCTTCCTGAAGTCTTGCACTGAACTTAGTCACTAACACACAGAAGTCCGTTCTTTTCACAGTGTTCACTTTAGTCCAAATAATGTTCCATTAAATTTAAGTGTTGCACATTAACTTTTCCCAAGTTTTTTTAAGTTTCCAAAGCCAAAACAAAGAAGGTTAGTTACGTTAAATTTCTTTTCTACTTAGTCTTTTCTCCCAACTTGAAAACCTTAAAACAACACCGTTTTTTTCACTGCACAACACTCAAAATTCCCGTGTGGTCTAGTGGAGAAGTTCTTGCTGTTTATTCACTGTCAGAGCCCGAGTATCACTGGCAGGCGTCCAAGGGGTGCATCGGTGGGTAGTGGTGATGGCGTACCGACTACAGAAGACTCTGAAGACAGCCGCAAACTCACGTCGAGCGGTGACTCCACTGTAGCTGATGTGCTGGGCTGTGGCTCGGAGCATGAGGGCCTGTCTTGGGGAGGCAACGGAGTGGAACCAGGGCTTGGCACAGCGGGGGTCACGGGCCTGAAAAAACTGTCAATCGTTGACTGACGCAAGGACCGACGATTCTGGCGATTGATGATGCGCTGCCGGAAAGCACGCACTTCCTCCACGAGTCCCAAGGGCCCCATCTCCCTGTCGCAGTCCGGGTGTTCCAGGTAGTCTAGGACGAACTCTAGATGTTCCCGGAGTGCGCTCAGCTTGGGGATGGCTGGAGTAGTGTCCTGCTGGGCGGAGTCTGCATCATCATCGCCTTCGTCGTCGGAATCTTCAAGTTCGGGACTGACACCAGCAACCGAAGAGACGCGATCTCGATATCAGACAACGTCTGATACCCAGGATCGCCTCGTCGTCGTCCAACCACTCACGAACATCGTCCACATCAACATCGTCGCCGTGCGTACGTAGCCGTGCATGGAAGTCATCCACGTCAAACCCTAGGAAATCGTACTCCACATCTGTTCCGAGAAGCAGACGAGACCAACCATTTTCAAGAGTTTTCACAGGGACTTCCTTCCATGCACTAGCCCAGTTGTACAGCGCAGACTTGATGTTGTAGCGGGCGAAGGTTTTCCAAAGTCCGCTTGCCTCGAGTGTCACGTCCTTCCCTGCGCTCGTCCTCGTCCTCGAGAACCACCATCACCTCGTCCAGGAACTTCCGACGGTACAGGCGCTTTGTTGCCACGATCACTCCTTGGTCCATTGGTTGAATGAGAGCAGTCGTATTAGGTGGCAGAAACATGCACCTAATACGGCCATTCTCAGCAACCAAGTCCTTGTCGCACGGGTGGGCAGGTGCATTGTCGAGAGAAGGAGAGCCTTTTACCTGGTCGAGGAATTCCCAGTGTCTTCGTGTCTGGTAATGTATGACCTCCTTGACGAAGTGATGGTGAAACCAGTCTTTGAAAATCACAGCTGTGAACCATGCTTTCAAAGAATGGTACCATACGACAGGAAGGACATCCATCACCCCACGAAGGCACCGAGGCTGCTTTGCACGGCCAACAATAACGGGCTTAAGCCGGTGCATGCCGTTAGCATTGGCACAACACAAAGCAGATATCCGTTCCTTAGAAAGCTTGCGGCCAGGTACACGCTTCTCCGTCTCATCGGCGAGAGTGTTCGTTGGCACCGAGCGATAGAATAGGCCAGTTTCGTCAGCGTTATAGACTTGACCGAGAGTGAGGCCCTCCTGTCGATCAAGCCTTTCACCTTGTGCCGAAACTCGTCCACTCCATCCTCGTTAGCGTCCAATGCTTCGCCATGTGCTACGGTTAGTAAGGCCATGTCGCAACTTGAACGCGAAGAGCCAACCCTCGGATGCCTTGAAGTCTAGGGCGTCGTGAAGCCTTGCAAACTTCTCAGCAGCAGCCTTCAGCTCCGTTCCACGTACCATCACACCAGCTGCACGTTGCTGTCGATACCAAATCAACGTGGAGCGGTCGATCTCTGCATACTTGGGAGTAAACATAACCTTCCTCTCCACGTTGCGTTTGCTTCTCGACGAGAAGTCAGCCGTGTACTGCATGAGCTTGTCTCGGGAACGCTTGATATCAAACAAAGTCGACCGGGCCAGGTTGAACTCGCGGAGAATGCGAGAGGAAGACCAACCCGCATCAACCTTCTCCAATATCTCCGTTTCTTCTCCAGAGTCAACACCACTCTCTTCCTTTTCTCAGGAGGCGGGGCCATCATCACACACACTAAGAGTAGGGCAGAGAGCAGCAGGAGGCCTTGCAGCAAGTACGGCACCACCACAAAAGCGAGCACGTGGGCAGCCATGACGAACAGCGCAGGTCCAGTCGCGGTGAGAGACAGGCGGGAAGTGGGGATGATGCAGCGGCGCTCTATCGGACGTCGGAGGAATGACGAACCAAAACAATGCTCTCACGCGGCGCGCGCGGCAAGTTCAAATTACGGACGGCAAAAAATCGGTTTTTTTTCCAATTTTTTTGGATTTTCGGACCATTTTGGGAATGTTTGATCCCAGGACGATAAGGTTCGGTTAGTGGGGATGTTCGGTTATTGGGCGTCCGGATATTAGAGTGATTACTGTATAATAATCAGACGTTTGCTTTGTGATATATATCTCATAGGGGGTAATGTAGGAGTGGCTGTTAGTATTACTTCAGTACTGTTCAGTATATTCCTTAATTATTTTGTTTTCCCCTTACTGCATGTACTGTGGTGCACAGGTCCTGTGGCACTGCTGCAGTTCAAGGTTTGGGAGAGTGGTCGAGTAGATCTTCCTGAAGTGCGCCGACAACTGCTTGACTCTGCCCGTCATGCCCTGTGGGACCTTGTCACTGAGTACCGCCTCCTTACTGCACCTATCTTGCCTGTCCTCCTCCCACACCCACCTCAAACTTCACCCATGCCTACCCCTGCCTCAGAGCCTACCACCCCAAAAAAGGGTAAGTAAAAGACTCATTTGTTGAAGGGTAGGTTAATTTTGTTTTTCTTTTCCCTTTATAATGTTGACAGTATTTGGAGAACAGTATTTTTGTATTTTTATCACTGGTTCCACTGAATTTCCAATAAACTTATGTCTTTCCAGAGCATCTTCATTTTGTAGACTGAAGTTGACAGTATTAACTTTTTTTTTTCTATATTTATTTATTTATTTATTTTTATTTTTATTTTTTTACATCATATCCCCTAGTCTTTGAATACCCATTTTAAAAAGTACAGTATTGTATTGTATTATGAAAACATCCATGCTTCATGTCATCATTTTCCCCTTCAGCTTCTGACAGACGTTATTTAATCATTCTAGTAATCATTTCAGCCTTATACAGTCTTGTGCATTAAGTATAACACTTCTTGTTCAGTTCGTGAAAATTTGGTACTACAAGATTTTCTTTCGCTTATACTAATACTAACATGTTGGGAATATGATGCAGCAGATTACTATGATTATCATATTAAGAGTTGTTATTTGCACTTCGGATAATTATATTCAGATACACTGTACTTGGTGATTCAGTCAGAGGAAGCCACAGATGGATTTATATTGTATATTTGGGGTTGAGTGTGACTTACTGTTTATTCTTAAAAAGATGTTAATTTTTTTCCTTTAAATGGTACAGTACTGCACTTACTTTTCTTTCTGAACTTTCCCCCCCCCCCCATGGTATACAATGTACCAGGAACCTGTAACCCCACATTAATGTGTAAACCTAATCACTGGTTTACTCATTTCATACTTTAATGCTTTGTGACATACTAAAACATGTTGAAGCCAGACACTAACACAGTGGTTCGGCCCCTTACCAGTATCACTTAAAACCATGCAGCTACACTCTGGTCCACACTACTGCACACAGTGTCAGACCCATACACGCATCGCCATTATCCCCACGTAGAGACCCGAGGCCATGCAGTGCGTTCAGTAAGCCTCTTGGAGACCTGTGCCTCTCACCCTCTCCCTGCCGAGGACCGCACACGCTCTGTCTCCGTATCGGGTGTGCCCCCTCACGTCTCACTCCCCAGAGCCAGATTTGGGAGTAAGTTTGATTGGTGGGGAATTAGAAGGATCAGTAGGGGGTCCTGAGAGATTGTGTCCTAATACTTCATTTATTCATTTATATATTTTCTTGTCTTTATGTACAGTATTTATTAATTCATTTTATTGTCTTCTACCTTCAAATATCCTTGACCCTACACTCAGGGTACTGCACTCTGAAGGAATGGTATGGGTTAACTATTACTGTTTTTGTTCTTTACTCACCTCTTCTTTAGCCTGTTCATCAAGAGAGGGGCTCATACTAGCTGAATATTCATCTGACAGTGACACAAATAAACTATGAATTAAAAAAAAAAAGTATAATAATAAAATAAAACTGTTAGTACTAAAAGAGTTAATGAAGTTTTTTTATTCCCTTTAGTTCTGGAGGCTTTTCCTAAGACAATTAAAATAATCTAGACTTAACAAAACTAAATTATAAAAGGCTTCATTGATACTGATGGGGCTTAAAGCTTCACAGCTTCACTTTCATTCCAGTCTCCTCACTTCTTGTGTAGTATAATCAGTTGTATATTTGCCATTTTTTGTCATCTCTTTTTTTCCCCTTTCCTGCTTCCTTCTCCTGCCTCTTTTATTCTCCTCTGTTTTATAGAAGGTTTTACATATGTATGGTGTGAATGGAAACTTAATGCAGTGAGGATGTTTTATAATGGTAGTAAATAATGTATAAGAGTAAGTGGATGTCAGAGTGATTAGTTCATTATCAGTGTTGGTAGTGAAATAATGATATGTGATGTCCCCAGGGCAGTTTAATATACTGTACAGTATACTGTATATCGATGGGGTTATGAGATTGGTTCAAACTTGACTTGTGGAAAGAGAATTGGGGATGGTGGTTATTGGTGAATCTGATACATGCAGGTGATGCAGTGTTGCTAATTGTGAACAGGATCTTTTCAGATTGGTTCAGAGTTTTGTGGATGTCTTGCTAGTGGCATGATTGAATGTAAGTTTAGATGAGAGTAAAGTGACGGTTGTTGAGAGAGATTATGACTCTCGATGTGATGTGACGGTAAATGGAGAGAGATTTGGACTGATAAATGAGTTTAGGGCTCTGGTGCAGTGAGAGAGAAAGATTTATAAAAAGGACTTGTGCAAGGGAAGTGGAAAGTAGGGTGTCAAATGGAGAAAAGATGGATGTTTGCTATGAAGGCCTTGATACATAAGTCTAAGTATGGAGACTGCAGGGGGATTGCATTAAGGTGTTTCAGTGCTCATATTGATGGGTGAGATTGGTACCAGTGTGACATGGGTATGAAAAGTCAGGAGTAAGAGCAGTGGAAATGGAATAATCAAGGAATGAGTATGAAGTGAGTAGACTAAATAGGTATGAAGTGAGTAGACTAAATAGGATATGAAAGTGCGATTTTTAAAAGATGCGGAGTAGTAGTAGTAGTAGTAGTAGTAGTACAGTAGTAGTAGTAGTAGTAGCAGTAGTAGCAGCAGCAATAGTAACACTAGCAACCCCAGGCTCATCTGGCCCAGTTTGAAGCAGCCCGTCTGCTGTCCACCACCCTCCTTTTATGGGGTACGGAAGGTGAGGGACATTTGTATAACTGGACAGTGGAGTCACCTGGTTATGTCGTTGCATTTTATGGAAAGGCATTTCTCTCCTGTACCCAAGATATGGAGTACTGAAATCATATGGTGATAGAGTAAAAGAGAATGTTGTTAAAAGGTAAGGTCATGTGGAGAAATTGGATGTAAATAGGGTGGTGAAAAAGGTGTACAGTATATGACTGAGTTTGAGGATGAGAGGAGGTGTGGTACATCATTTGACAGAGGGATCAAGATGATTGGATAAATTATCTGTGGGGAAGCTAACAACAGAGATATGACACTGTAAAAAAAAATAAAATAAAAAAATAAAAAAGTGCAAATAGTGAGGCATGTGAGATGGAGTCAGGATTCTGGGGGTTTCAGCATTGTGTGAATGTGTATGTGTCCTAATTTTCTGGCAATGACTTTGATAGATCTCCCACTTTTGTACTTTACCTTTCTTTGCTTTCTGGATCCTACCCCATTCCATCCATTAGTGAGAAAAATAGTCAGTGATGATGACGGTTATTGACAGTTTCTCAGTGCCCCCTAAGACCCTAGAACAGCATAGCTTCTCAGTGTTTATGATTGCACTGCTGCCACAAAAAGCAGACGTGCATGTTTTTATTCATTTGTGTTGCCGCTGCATGCCCGGCTCTGAGTCCTCGTTAGCCATTGATGTAGTGTCTTGGGCCTGTATTCTTTTTGGCTTAGGAGGTTTTCAAACTCCTCTTCCCTACTGAGTTTCATTACCCTTTCAGTTTAATATTTTCATCTTTGCAAATGTTCTTTATGCATTTCAGTTTAATACTCACATCAGTTCAAATGATTTTTACTTTATTCTGTTTAATACTCTCATCTGTGCCTTCCTTATCTTTTTAATATCAATGTAATT
This sequence comes from Coenobita brevimanus, assembly GCF_032717465.1. Taxonomy (NCBI): domain Eukaryota; kingdom Metazoa; phylum Arthropoda; class Malacostraca; order Decapoda; family Coenobitidae; genus Coenobita; species Coenobita brevimanus. The sequence continues at coordinate 39,502,057 of NC_137013.1, read as the reverse complement.
GGCATTAATAACAAAAGTGTGGGTATCAACAGACCATATATGAAAATAAACTTCCATATCTTTTTGATATCAACATAACTAACATTAATAACAAAAGTGTGGATATCAACAGGTTATATATGAATATAAACTAAGAGGTACTATGAAGGCTTCTAAGCCAATGAATATACGGTGCTTTGTGTCGCACTTCCGAATGCCGCCTAGATACTTACAACTACACATTTTCATCACCATCATTATTATATTTTTTCAAAATGTGTTGAAGTGGTTTTCGTGTGATTCTCGTGTTTACTTTTTCAAGCATGTATAGTAGAGATCACTGCACCTTTTGTTTTGGTTAATTCTTTTATCTAACTTGTTTCTAGTCATACTTAACACTTAGAAATCTGGTATGTTATTTGTACATAGTACTTTTCTGTACTATAGATGTTCCAATAGGTGTTCTGAAATTGAATAATATATGTTCTTAACCCATAAAACACAGTATTATCGAGGAAGGATGGTGTTGGCTAATAGCTAGTTGATTGAGGGGGAAACCAAAGTTGAAACCTATGAGCTTTGTGAATATGATCTTTTTGGTGAAGGATTGTATCATAAGTACTTTCCTTGCAAGATCCCATCATCAGAAACCTCATGCCTTAAATAGTTAAAATGTGTGGCATATAGTTTCTTCGAAATCTAAAGGAAATTGTCTTCTGTGTTTGTGGATCTGGAGGAATGTGGATTAGGGTAGACAGACAGTTTACAGATACTTTGGAAGGTACTGAAAATTTATAGAGAGGAAGGTAAAAACTATAAGTTATTGTCTTGTAGAAGCCTTCACAAAAGAAAATGGGTGTCCTCAGGCTGAAAGATTGAAAATGCTTTTGGAGAGGCTTAAAAGGACAGATGAATGAATGACCAGATCTGTGCAGAATGCTCTTGGAAAGTTAAATCAGATGGGAACATGCCATTAAATGCTTGTAACCCCTTTCATCTCATGATGTATATACAGTATATATATATATATATATATATATATATATATATATATATATATATTCGTGGTTTCTGCTGCCAATTTTATTAACTTCTGGAGAGACTTTACAAAGTGAAAAGTTAGCTGTTGTTTTCATTTACTTCTTCACTACAAGAAGTGTTCCCATAACATGAATAAAATTATGTGGAGGTAGCAGTAATAAAGCAATAAAATATATTCAGATTGAGGAATGTAAGGTAGTTTGGACATAATTTATTAAGAGTTAAAGATTTACTGAGAATGTGTGTAAGAACTAGGCAGTTAGAAGATGTTTACCAAAAACTATATTTAGGGACAAAAAAAGAGGCATACAGTATAGTATATGACAGAGGGTAGTACATTGTGGAAGGAGGGGCTATCACTAAGCTGGGACAAAAATAATTATCTGTCTAAATGCAACGCCATAATTTTAAATTTATTTATTGCTATTTCCAAGGAGTTTTATTAAATTTGAGACAGATCTCTCAAATTATAGTGATTAATGAAAGCTATATCAAACTCTTTTATTTTGAAAAATCACTCATAAGTTGAGTAAAGTCTCTGAAAGTAGCAGGAATAAAACATGAAATGTGGCATGTGAGTGACATGGCTTAGAGACATTTTTCATGACCATCACTTGCAAAATGCAGTGCCATGCAGTACAGTGGATTAATAGATACATTAATAAATAGAGATTTGCCCCAATTTTAATTTTGTTACGGGAGTGTTAAGCAAGAATTTTAATTGTTTTATGTTTCACTTATTACTGACAGATTGATTTTGCAGAGTGTAAAGTTGTGCTAACAGATTTTTTAATTTGATGCTTTCCTAATACTGATGTTCTACTATAGTATTCATATTTCATCTCATTGTTTAACGGCATTACTGTATATTAGATCATAATTTGAAGCATACTTGATTATGTAAGAATTTCACACTGTGATTTTATAACATTTCTTGTTTTCTTGCCTTCTAATATTCCAGCATTATGTTAATCCACATTTGATTACTCCCATTCCGGTGGTGTGGTTGAATATTTTTAAGGGAGCTTGCTGAGCAGGATAAGTGGAAAGGTGACCTGTGTGTTGTAGGATCTTGGGCTCATATCCCTAGTGAATTAATCCAAAGGGTTGTACCTTAGTGGTTACAGAACTCAGCCTTTCAAGGGTGACAATCTCAGCATAAGCCAGTTGATTGCATAGCTCTCATTACAGCATTACCATGAAATTCTGTGAGTATTTCCTTTACATCATCATCATCTAGACCTACTTTCCCACTCATTTACAACATTGCATATTTTGTATTAAGTGGGTTATTGAACTTTTATTCAGAACCTTGTGGCTGTGTAAAGTAGTTTTCTCTAGTTGACAGTTTCTACTCAGTTAATCCAGGATAACAGTGGCAAGTGCATACTTAGGTTTTGAGGAAAAATAGGTTGATAGCTGTCCAACCACTTGTTTATTTATCTCTTGTAGTTATGGGAGAGAGAATGCCTGATTCATAGGTAATCCTTACGTATAAGAGAAAATTACTAAAAGGGCAAAAGCAGGGGGCTGAAAACCCCATCTCTTTGTTAGAGATGTGCCGATATCAAGATGTTGGCTGATACCGATACGATACCTAGTTTTCAGCTGATACCGATACCGATACTCCTATACTAACAAATGGCCGATACTGATGCCGATACCGATACTTTTTTATTTTCATTTTATTTATTTGATTTTATTTTTATTTATTCGATGCCAGTAATGTGAGTGTTGTTAATGCAGGAGCAATATAGTACAGTAATCAGTATACTGTATTATATTAATATATGATAAAGTTACATCATACATGTAATTATAATGTAATATAATATAATATCATAACCACCTGTTTATCAGTGTCATGAAACATGCGTGTCTTGAATCACATAATAAACCAGAAAAGTATCGGAGTATCGGCCATATTTTTACCTTGTCGATACCGATACTACAGAAAAAAGGCCGATACTGTCGATACCAATACCGATTCTATCGGCACATCCCTACTCTTTGTACTGGTATATGATAGGGCAACCCCACTGCTCAGCACTGAATTACCATGTCCTCATGTCTCATATTAAATAGTAGGATAGATTGTCCTAAGAACTTTTATTCTGTTCTGGTTCATATCTTCGCAGTGGTTAAAGAGGTATGATTTTGGATTGTTCCACCCTAGGGTAGTATGAAATATTTGATCTCTTAAATAATATCTTATGGTTTAATTTATTACTTATTTGGTAGTCTGTTCAGTATACACTATTCAGAGGCTAGTTGATGAGGAAAAGTAACAGAAGGCTTGTGTTATCTTCAGTATTCAGCTGTCATATAATGTGATTAATATTGTGGTGGTGCTTTTGACCTCAGCCAATTTATGGTAAGGGGTTTACTTAATGAATGAATGAATATTTACATTTTATTTAATTTCTGTTGATTTTTTTTCTTAGTATTTTTTCAGATTGCTGTTTGTATGTCCTTCTGGCAATAGATAGATAGATAGATAGATATCCTGCATGATTAATGGTTCATGTATTACGTAGTGGAGGTGCTCACCATCCACTCACTCAATTTAGTGTTGCTTTGGGTGTCTACCCTTTCCTCTCTTCGTTCCTTCCTTCTTCTGTCTTTCTTTTCTTCAGTCTTTCCTCTTCCTTCTGCCTACAGGTGACTTTACACTCCCTCTTCTGTCTTTCTTTCCTTCATTCTTTCTTCTTCCTTCTGCCTATAGGTGACTACACTGAGTAACAAGCCAGATAGCTTCCTGTACACCAGGAAACCATTTACTACACTGGGTGGTAACCATATAACCAAATTACGGCATCTGGTGGTTTAGTGAGTACTGTAAGTAAGGCACTCCAGTCGGATTGGGGCGGTGCAGGTTTATGTCCAAGGGATGGTTGGGGTTTATTGCTCATGTAATGCCACATAAGGATGAGTGAGGCTGGTCACTCTCATCTTAAATGTCAGGACCAACTTACCTAGTTGTGGGCTCGTAAGCTCCTCATGAGGCAACATAGGATTGGATGTGGACGGATTACTGAAAGTTGGTGGTATGTAGTCTCAAGTTTCAATTAATCTATTATGATTAGTGTATAGAGACATGATGGTTAGAGTTTAATATAGTTGTGTGCCTGCCTACTGACATTAAGACTTTTAGGCCATTTTATGAAACTATAAGAAATGATGATCAGTGCTCATTTTTTGTCAAATGTATGACAGCATTGTACAGTACAGTGTACATATTATTATTTGATAGTGGGTGGTTCAGTGGTAGATTATATGCACTGAGAGCTGTATTAATTTCCTGTTGAGTTATGGAACAAGTGAGCAATGGGTAATATTCTTTTCTTTACCAAATGTTATCAGTGTAAAGTATAATTTCCTCATTTCATAGTTTACAGAATTTTCATTCTGGGTATACAGAATATGCTAATGTTAGGGATAGTACAGTATTAACCTTTTCAACCTGAGGATGCATTTTTCCTCATTATTCTTGATAATTGGTGCAGGAGAGGTATGCCTTCATGTGGTGACATTGATATAATTAGGTAGTTCAGCTGCCAGGTTATATGGTACAAATATCCCCAGCCTCCCTCCCATCCCCTGAAAAGAGGATATTGCACTGCAGGAGAATGGAAGCTTCAGCCTGTAGTCCACTTTGTTTATGTCCAGAGGAGCATGGGGTCACAGTAGAACAAGAACATTACTACCATTCACAGACTTGTGTTCAGACAGACTTTTTGAGCTGGAGAGGCTAGTTATCACCTTCATTAACCCCTTCAGCATTGCAGGTCTCCTCGAAATTGGATAAAATCATATGGGTGTAGTTTTATTTACACCAAAAAAATATTGTCAGAATGAAGTAGTTAACTTGCCTTGGTACTACTGGATAGGTCTTTGTATATGTCTTCCCATTTAACAACCCTTACAGTAAGTAGGATATTCTCCTGTAAATATTAGATCATTGTTTGTGCAGGTGGATGCTTTTGCTATACTTTATCATATGTTAACATCCTCACACACTTGCCAGTGTTCTAGTCCAGCACCCTTGTCATGAATGTCATTTAGTGTTGAGAACAAGCTGGAGCCAGAGCCTTTCCTCCTCATTTTCCCAAGTACTGGCTTTTGTACTAAGTAAAATATATAGCCAAATAAAATGTTCATCTTTCTTTCAGAAGCTATAGAGAGAGAGAGAGAGAAACATAACAAGGATATGGTAAAAATTCCGCAGCTAATAATTCTGTTGTAATCATGTCTGTCTGAAGGCAAATGTATCTTTCTAATTATTCATCTTGTATGTATGGACAGTGTATTAAATTGTAATTTCATGTGTATTGTTGCTAACCGATATTGTTCTTTTGTGCATTTTTAATACCCAGTAAAAAATGTAATTTTTGCTTGAGAAATTTTTTGAATTGGTAAATGTGAAAGGTGACTTTATATATATTTTTTGTACCACTTAGGTAGTGATTTTATTTTATTTATTTATTTTTTTCAGACTATGAGAAAATATGTGATGTTTATTGTACACAGATAGCACAATACAGTAATGTCAGTAAAAGTGCATGGGAAAAATACTTAACATCCATATTGCATAAGAAGGGCATGTATTAAACACATTATATAGAACATTGACAGGTATGTGAGGATTTTAAGATTATTTCATTTCTGGTGTGTCACATCAGATTAGTACAACAGAAATGCCACACTGTTATATTCTTATGTTGTAAGTATGTACAGAGCAAATCAAGCACATAATTTTTTTACATAATCAGTTTTTTATTTTGTACTGTGTTTGATTTCATCTCATGAGCTCATTTCAGCTACTAACATTGTTGTACATTATAGGACTGGTAGTGTGAACATGCATAGTGGGACAGTTAGTATTTTAGATGGGCCAAGCATTCAGTTTGTAGTCACTTGGTTGTGGGACAAGATGATTATCTGCAATAACCCCAAAATTATTAACTTAAACTTTACTGATCAAGAGGAAAATGAAAGAGGACTTTTCTTTTGTAACGGAGCAAGATAAGTGTATATTATTTTACAGCAAAGGATGGTAGAAATAGGGCTGTTGGTGACTGTTCCTTTTGTCATGAAGGGTTCAAAATTTAGTGCTTTATTACACAACTCACTTTGTTTCTTTTAGATGTGTCATAATCTTTAATGTTTCTTTCTTACATTTGAATCCAAAAATTACTGCTTTTCATGTTAATTAGCATCAGTATTTAATATTTGTGATGTGGTTTCATTGGTGTGTTTCCTCTTAGTTTGCAACATTAAACCTTGATCCTTCTCTTTTTTTCCAATATTAAATTGAACTGTGTGGTGGTGACTGTGACCTAATTTGACAGGCAAGAGGCTGATGCGTGGTAGTATAAGCAGCGGTGGTGGCGGGGGAGAGAGTCGAGGGGGGGATGGCCAACAGAGGGAGCGAGCCCCATCCCCACTCACGCTTGTGCAGGTATGTGGGAATGGCAGCCAGTCTGTATACACACCTTCTGTTGTCGTACTTGGGATTTGTGTGGGGTCCTCTTGAAGACTGACTGTAATGGCATCTGACTGATAGTTACTTAAAATTTTACATGCTGATATCATATATATGTTCCTTGTTTTAGTATTCATTCACTTAGTGTCAGCACCTGTGGGATAGAGCCAGTTTCATCCACCACCAAGTTTAAAAAGGGATGCTTCCCGTATTGTGTGTGTTTTCAAATATTTCATTCTTTCGTATCTCTCATTCACTAGTTCACTTGCATCTTCCATTTCCATACAGTCCACCTGCCTTTAATGCGCAGTTTCCATCTCAGCCATGTCTCATGTTGTAAGTGATTCTCTAATGCTGCATAAATAGTGGATCTTATGAGACTTATTTGTCCCAATTATGAATTAAAAGTGATTGAACTGTATTTTGCTTTGCTTTCTCACTTATTTACCTACTCTATCAAATGCTTTTCCTCCATTCTTCCTTCTACCCATGAATTTTTCCATATACTGTTTACTCTCCTCACTGCTGTAGTTTTCTGGAGTGCAGCTCCATAACTTTCATGCGTCTCTCTTGCTTGTGTCCTGTACACCTTTGATTTTTACAAACAACATATATAATCCAGCAATTTACAGTGTCAATTCATAATTTTTGAAGATATCCAGCCTCTTTCTGAGATATTTTACTTGAAATTTAATCCACTAGCACATCAGACAAGGTATTGCACAGTTGATTTCTCATTACAGAAATCCAAAATTATCAAGGCTAAGAAAAATAAATCCATGTTATTGGTAATCAGCTTAGTCTTTGAGAGGACTCCACAACCAGTGATTGTTGGAATCTGGGCATCTTGTGTTGTGGCTGCTGGTGTGTTGTTTGAGGTAACAAGGATTGGCCTGGAAGCACATTTGTGTCCAAGACACACTGTGTTTCTTTGAGGTGTATCCTAGATGGCACAGGAGACTGCAGTGGCCCATTCTTAACAATTTCTGTTCCATGTTGCTCCTTACCCTCTCTTGTATGTTATGTACCGTATAACTATTTGATACTGACCCAGTTTGCATCAGTAACATACAAGAGGATTATGTGTTAAGGTCTAGTGTGCAAAATATATTGCTGAGAAAGAGCTGCTACAAAATCCCTGGGCCGACTAGAAGCATAATCATTTTATCCAGTGAATATTCTTACAACTTACTTGGGTGTTATTCTTTATGCTCTGCTTCCTTACAGAATGTTTGATATTATTGCTTTGAGTATTTAATGAGTTGCAGTAGCTTTAGCAGTGCCGATTTAAGTTTGTTGTCAAATGCTATTTTAAGCTAAAGTTTGAAGTAGCCGTTGCAGGTAACTTTTTTTTCCCTTTTGAAGATTTTTGTTCACTAGTAGTTGTCATTTATGCTAGTACTTCATTGTTTTTATTCATGTATATATTCCCATACTGTTAATATTCAGTTATTTCAGTACTGTATATGTCACCATCTTGATAATAGTTAGAAAATTTCTTTAGAAACTTGAGTGCATTTCATATTTTTTTGCCTAAAGTAGAACCACCCTATTCTTGAACTTGAAAATGTTGTATATAATTAGCTCCATAAATCCAGTGATGTGTTTTTTAGTTTAAACTGTACTTGCCACTGCCAGATTGTGTTACTCGGTTTAGGAAAGACTTTCTGAGCTGAAGGGTTAGATATAGGTTTCATTAACCTCTATTACTTCTGTACTTTTCTAAGCTTAATAAAATTTTGTGAAGACAGCAAGAGTAAGATAGGAATTACAGTACATCACCCTGTTGAAAAGCTTAATGTATTAGCTGAATTGCAGCATCTTGATATCTCGGGTAGCCACTAAGAACACTACTGGTATAGTAATGTGGCAACCCAACTACCCACCACTTGTGTTGCCTTATTTAATACCTTCAACAACACAGGAGGAGGAGACTGGACCTGGCATTTGATTCTTGCTTGGTTCATGTCTCCATTAAACCCTTGAGTCTCGATGACTGAAGGGATTTATTAAGGCTGTGTCTAACCCATCCTGTTCAACATGTTTACCCTGAGCTAAATGACATTGTCAGGAGATGGCAATAATAAAATGAAAAACACATCCCTAAGCTGAGCGGCTTAAACCCTCGAAGTTTGATGGCATATTGTTTATGTTAGTCAAGTTCCAGACATTGTTATTCAGCTTAGTTGAGACTTTTCAAAGTGAAGAGGTTTGATTTAGCCATCATTGACTTAACTATCAGAGGGCTGTCTAAGTTGAATACTTGTAGAAGATTCTGGTAGCAACAGAATTAACTGCAGAAAATGTCACTGCACTGAAGGGGTTATGATGGGTCAAGTTGTTGATCTCCCTGCCCCATGTTGGTATGGGAAAGAGGGTTAGAGAGGTTAAGTTGAATGAACATTTAATGAATTTAGTACAAGATCTTGTTAAGCATATCCAGAAACCTACCAGTATTAATAGCTGCATGCATTTTGTGATAAAAGTGTTTCTTTTTTTACAGTACTATTAATTGTTTCAATCTGATGATTTTTCTTTAAATTGTTCTTAATACCACTAAACAATTTTGTTCAACTTAAAGAGGGGGTATTGAAGGCTATATCTAACTTCTTCAATTCAAAAACTCTCTCCAAAGCTGAAGAATATTGTATGGTGGTAAAGATAATAAAGAAGCTGCATCATGGGAGGTAAATGGTTAATATTTGTTAATATTTTGATGTATAGTGTGAATGCCATGTGTTAGCCTATTTCTTGTTTATGGATGCCTCTTTCATTGTTATTTTTATTGTCCACCATTGCTTCCTTCTCTCACATTCTCACTAACTCTTGCAAGAATGATGTTCAGAATTGCATGTGATTGGTAACCTGTTTCTAACCACATCCAAATTAACTTAAAATCATTCGAGGGTTTTCATAGAACATTGGTTTTGGGGATTGCACAGTAGTTCCACGGAGTGCAGAGCTGGTATTACTGTGGTGCTAAGGTTCTGCTATTAAAAAAAAGATTTGTAATTAACATTATGTGTGTATTTATTTATTCATATATTTTTTGTGAATACAGTGTACTAGATTTAGCTGTATTTGCATCACTGAGAACCCACATGAATGATTCTGTGAAGTCAAATTGGATTTTTTTTTTTTTTTTTTCTTTTGTGTCAGTTTTGATGTACATCACTTATTAAAGATCAAGTTACTTATGATAACTATTTCCTTACTGGTATAACACAGTTTTGTTTGTAGACTAACCATCTCCAGTAACCTTTTTTGGAGGGTAACATACTAATGATGTACTGATGGGACAAGCAAGAGTTGTAGAGAACGTGAGACTGACCCCCAGCTCACTGCAAGGATCACCAGTTATGTTTGCCTAACTGACAGTACAATACCCTATACAAAGTAATACAATATTGCTTGTGTTTCAAAGTCCGTGGTTGATTGTGAATATATTTTGTAATAGCAGAAGTGTGCTTCCATGCAGATAGTATTCAAGTTAATGATATATTGGCAGTCTGCTTTAGAAGTACATTTGCATTGGTGAACAGTTTTGATGATTGTCATAAAGAATGAGACTAGATTCAAGTGGTGTGATTCTTGCCGTGAGATTTGGCATCGCTGGCTGTAGCTGATGTAGACGTAGCTTAAGATAACCCCAGTCTGCTTGCTCTGTAGGCCAGACTGCGCCTCATGTCTAGCTCTGTCCCCGACCTGAAGTATCGCAGCCGCAGAGCATCGCTACATTCAACTTGGGACTCTCCCATCATGGTAAACAATCTGTGGCTTTCATATTGCCTCTTATATCTTGAAGGAAACCAATAATGACCTATTATTTCTGTGTTAGTCCAGATATTGTCATTGCTCTGTTACCTGCAAATGTCACTGCACAGATGCTTGAGCATTGCATGTTAATTACAGTTTTTAAGATACCCAAAATTATAAGAATTTCTGAATTGTAGAAATATCATAGGTAAATTTGAAAAGTCCAGTTTCTTAGTAGACTTTTGTATACAAATGTGTGTGTGTGTGTGTGTGTGTGTGTGTGTGTGTGTGTGTGTGTGTGTGTGTGTTTTAAGTAGGCTGAATTAGAATGCATGTTTACTTGCATTGCAAAGTTCAGTACAGTTTGTAATTGTAATTGGCGTGAAGATGCCTTCCTACAATTTATACTGTATTCATTAACCCCTTAAATCTGGTGATTCATTTTCTTAGTGTATTCTTGCTACCTTCAGACAATTTTGTTAACTTTGGAGAAACCATTTGTAGTGAAGGGGTTAGATAGTCTTTGTTAATCCCTTCACAACCTGATTTCTCTTCCTGAGCTAAACAGTATTGTCCAATAATAAAGTTAGAAATGCATCCTCTGCCAGAAGGGTTTAGGCATCAAGAAATATGTTTGAGTTGATGCTTAATAGGCCTAGAGCAGTCATCACACTAAGAGGAAGTTAATGCCTGTGTATTGCATGTCCCTTGGCAGCCTCTTTAGAACTAATAAGCCAAAACTTTATCTCAGATTAGTTAAAGGAATGTTTGTGTTCTTCATTCTATATTCTTGTATTGCTTTTTTATTACTTTTGACAATCTCGACTTGGCTTGAATTGTCTTATTTCAAGGGAAAGAAGGCAGGGGGAGGGAGGAGAACATGTAGTGTGGGTTACAGTGTCTATAGGGAAGGTAATTACTAGGGGTTAAAAAAATCTCTCTCCTTTTTAAGTCCATCTCTTGTTGTTGTTACATTGTAATGGACAGTAATTCATGAGAAAAACTAGGCATTTTATGAGGCTCATAATGTATAGCCATACAGTGGTATTGGAGATTAGAAAGACAGAAGTTCAGGTATACTGTGTTTACAGACAGTCTGCTCGGCCAGAAAGACTGGGGTTAATCAGAAACAACAGACAGTCACAAGTGGTAGGTGGTGGTGACCATCATCCACTCACGTGATGTAGTACTGTCTACTTCTTTCTTCCCCTTTCTCATTATATCTCTGTGTCTGTCCTTTCTTCCTACATCTCCCTTTCCTTCTCATATTTTATCACTAGTACTCTTCTTTCCACTTCAGGTGGTTCTACACTGAGTGACAATCCTAATGATTTCCTGTAACCCAGGAAATCATTTACAGTGCTGGATAGAAACCATATAACCAGATAATGGGGTGATGTGGAGCCTGTTATGGTGTCCCTGTTAACTACTGTAGGTGGACAAACACAAATGCAGTGTCCATCCAGGAACCAAAACTTCCACGATATCCCTGTACCTTGCTCTGGTGAGGTGCTGTCAACTGCAAGGAAACTTTGGATCACTGCACGGCACAGCCCTGCTGGGGCAGTTGATGGGTCTGCATGGCTAGACAGATGGGTTGATCAACAGCAATGACAGTCACAGTACTTGTAAATGATGTTCCATAGTGAAGTGTTGTTGTATTTAGAGAGATTAAGAATATATTTAGAGAGATTAAGAATATCATAACATACAATAATACTGGTGAGAAAGAGGAAGAGCATCTAGCAGTTGGTGGGATTGAATACATTTGTTGCCACTTTGAGTGGTAGTTACACACTGTCATTGCTAATACTTTTGGAGTTAGGAAAGGCCAGCCACCAGGCAGAAGTATGCTAATGGCATAGTTAAAATTGCTCAATAAAGTACATTACAGTATACTGAAAGTTGGAATACAATTGTGGGTGATCGTGTGCGTGTATGCACCAACGCAAGATCGTGCAAGCAGAATGAGAGAAGAGTTCTGGACAAATGTGGAAATGTGCATGGAAAAGTTTGGAAGGAATGAGAGAGTGTTTTTGATCGGTGATATGAATGATAAAGTAGGGAATGTGAAGGTGGATGGAATACTTGGTGAGTGGGGTGTGCCTGCTGAGATAGATGATAATGGCAGTGCGTTAGTGGACATTTGTGCCGGGAGGGGGTTGATGATAGCCAATACCCACTTCAGGCACAAAATGATCCACAGATATACATGGCGAGTGATGAGAAGGGTGGGTGGTGAACTGAATGAAAGGAAGGCAATGATTGATTATATGTGTGTGGATGAAAGGATGTGAAGATGTGTAATGGATGCAAGAGCTTATAGAGGCTGGGGGAGTGGACTCTCTGACCACTACTTGGTGGTGGTCAGAATCAAGATCCAAGGAAGATGGAGAAATAGAAGAACAGGAAGGACGGGAGGAAGGAGTAGTTGCAAGGAGAGTGGAAAGGTTACAAGAGGCTGAGAAAAAGGCAGAATATAAGAGAGAAGTGGAGGAACGATTGGGTAAATATGAATTGGAGCAGATGGGGAACATGGAATATGTGTGCAAGATATTCACAGAAGAAATCTGTGCAGCATGTGAGGTGGCATGTGGGGTGAAGAGAAGATGGAAGGGGGTGCAAGGAACAGCATGGTGGAATGAAAAGGTGAGACAGGCTGTGGCAGCAAAGAAGAAAGCATATAATGAATGGATGAGAAATAGGGACGTGAAAGAAGTTGAGAGGCGGAAGAGAGAGGTGAAAAGATTAGTAAGAGAGTAAAAAGAGAGTGGATGAGGAATTTGGAAGTAATTTGAGTGTAAAGTGGAGGGACTATAAGAAAATGTTCTGGAAAGAGGTGAAGAGAGTAAGATGGTGGCAATGAAGTTGGTAGGGGAGTGAAAGATAAAAATGATAGATTACTAGTGGAGAAGGGAGTAAAAGTGAGCAGATGGAGAGAACACTTAAAGGAATTGTTGAACATAGAGAATGGAAGTAATGAGAGTATAAGTGGCTGGGGAATGGCTGGGAGAAGGAGGGAGGTGAGACTACAGGAAGAAATCAGTAGGATAGAAGTTGTGGAAGCACTGATGAAAGTCATATTGGGGAAAAGCCCAGGAAATGAGGGAGTGTGTGGTGAAATGCTGATGCATGGGGGAGAGATAGAAGTAGAATGGATGTGGAAGATGTGCAGATTGGCCTGGGAGGAAGGTAAAGTCCCGGAGGATTGAAAGTCAGGTATAATTATTCCCTTGTACAAAGGAAAAGGGGAAAAAGAAGTGTGCGGTAATCATATGGGCATTTGTCTTCTTAGTGCAATAGGAAAAGTGTATGGTAGGATACTTATTGACAGAGTTAGGGAGATAACAGAGGAATTAGTTGGAGAAGAAGAGGGAGGCTTTAGGAAGGGAAGAGGTTGTGTAGATCAGATATTCATTCTTAGATCTTTATTGGAAAAGTTTGTAGAGAAGGGAAAGAAGTTTTATGTGGCCTTCATGGATTTGGAGAAAGCATATGACAGGGTGGATAGACAAGGATTGTGGAAAGTATTAAGAATATATGGAGTAGATGGGAAGTTGTTGAATGCTGTGAAGAGTATGCATGAGGGTGCTAAGGCTGCAGTGCGTGTGGGTGGTGAACTGAGTGAATTTTTCTCTTTGAAGGTTGAATTGAAACAAGGATGTGTCATGTCTCCATGGTTGTTCAATCTGTACATGGACAGGGTAAAAAAAGAGATACATGGTAGGGCAGTGAATGTTGGAGTGGCCCAAGTGAGAGAGGGTAGTGTTTGGAAACTCCCTGTACTGTTGTGTGCAGATGATACTGTGTTGTTTGCAGATGATACTGTATTGTTAAGTGAAGACGACGGGAAGCTGCAAGGCTTGGTGGATGAGTTTGGGAGAGTATGTAAGAAATGGAATCTAAAGGTGAATGTAGGGAAGAGTAAAGTTATGGTCTTTGAGAGAGGTGAAGGCAGTCAATGTACAGTGAGGTGGATGGTGAGGGAATGGAAAATGTGAGTGCGTTTAAGTACTTGGGGAGTGTGATGAGTATCGATGGAAGTTTGGAGGGTGAAGCGCTTCAAAGGGTACAACAAGGAAGAAAGGTTGCTGGTTCCTTGAAATCAGTGATAAGAAACAGGGAAGTGAGCATGGAAGTGAAAAAGTTACTACATGACAGTATTGTGATACCAACTCTAACGTATGGAAGTGAAGCTTGGACATTGTTGGAAGGACACAAGTCAAGAGTGAGAGCAATGGAAATGAGTTATTTGAAAGGAGCCTGTGGAGTCACATAGAGAGAGAGGCTGACAAATGAAGATATAAAGGAGCGTTGTGGTGTGGATGTGGATGTGATAGGAAGCGTTAGGAGGAACACACTGAGGTGGTTTGGCCATGTGGAGAGGATGGAGGGTGAGAGACTGACGAGGAGAATGTATGTGAGTGAGGTGGAGGGGGGGAGAGGGAGGGGGAGGCCAAGGATGAGATGGAGGGATGGAGTGGAGAGGTATATGAGGGAGGGGGATGTGAATTGTGAGCAGGGCAGTGAGATGGCAGGGGCCAGGCGATGTGGAGATGATATGTTTGTGGCCACCCCATATGGGATTGAGGCATCTGGCAACAGATAGATAGATAGGTAGTATACTGTGCTGTATTTGTTTTTAATATCATGAGAAAGTTTGAAAGGAATGAGAGAGTGTTTTTGATTGGTGATATGAATGGAGAAATAGGGAATGTGAAGGTGGATGGAGTAGTTGGTGAGTGGGGTGTGCCTGCTGAAGTGGATGAGAATGGCAGTGCTTTGGTGGATATTTGTGCAGAGAGGGGGTTGGTGATTGCCAATACCCTCTTTAGACACAAAATGATCCACAGGTATACATGGTGAGTGATGAAAAAGGTGGGTGATGAACTGAGTGAATGGAAGGCAATGATTGATTATGTGTGTGTGGATGATAGAATGAGATGGTGTGTAATGGATGCAAGAACATAGAGATTAGGGGAGTGGTCTGACCACCACTTGGTGGTGGTGAAAATCAAGGTTCAAATGAAATGGAGGAATAGAAGAAGGGAAGGACAGGAGTAAGTAATTCATACAGTAAGGGTAGAAAGGTTGCAAGAGGATAGAAAAAAAAAAGGCAGAGCCTAAGGAAGAAGTGGAGGAGTGACTGGGTAAATGTGATTTGGAGCAGATGAGGGACATGGAAGGTGTGTGCAAGATATTCACAGAAGAAATCTGTGGAGCATGTGAGATGGTGTGTGGGGTGAAAAGAAGACAAAAGGGGGTGCAAGGAACACCATGGTGGAATGAAGAGGTGAGACAGGCTGTGGGACAAAAGAAGAAAGCATATAGTGAGTGGATAAGAAACGGGTGCGTGGAGGAAGTTGAGAGATGGAAAAGAGTTATATGTAGAGAGGAAGAGAGATGTGAAAAGATTAATAAGAAAATAAGAAGGGAGTGGATGAGAAATTTGGAAGGAATTTGAGTAAAGTGGAGGGAATGTAAGAAAATCTTCTGGAAAGAGGTAAAGAGAATTAGACAGAGTGCTAAACAAGTTAGTTGGAGAGTGAAAGATAAAAATGGTAGATAGCTGTTTGAGAAAGAAGATAAAGTGAGAAGATGGAGAGAACACTTTAAGGAATTGTTGAACATAGAGAATGAAAGTAATGCGAGTATAAGTGCACAGGAATGGCTAGGAGAAGGAGGGATGTTAGAAGAGAGGAAGAAATCAGTAGGACAGAAGGTGTGGAAGCAATGAGGAAAGTTAAAATGGGGAAAGCCCCAGGAATTGATGGAGTGTGTGGTGAAATGCTGGAGCATGTGAGAGAGATAGTGGTAGAATGGATGTGGAAGATGTGCAGATTGGCCTGGGAGGAAGGTAGAGTCCCGGAGGATTGGAAGTCAGGTACAGTATAATTATTCCCCTGTACAGAGGAAAAGGGAAAAAAGTAGTGTGTAGTAATCACAGGGGCATTTGTCTTAGTGTAATAGGAAAGATGTATGGTAGGATACTTATTGACAGAGTTAGGGAAATAACAGAGGAATTAGTTGGTGAAGAACAGGGAGGTTATAGGATGGGAAGAGGTTGTGTAGATCAGATATTCATTCTTAGGTCTGTATTGGAAAAGTTTCTAGAGAAGGGAAAGAAGTTGTATGTGGCCTTTATGGATTTGGAGAATCCATATGACAGGGTGGATAGACAAGGAATGTGGAAGATATTAAGAATATATGGAGTAAATGGGAAGTTGCTGAACGCTGTGTATATACGAGGGTGCTAAGGCTGCCATGTGTGTGGACAGTGAACTGAGTGAATTTTTCTATTTGAATGTTGGATTAGGTGGGGGTGCTCACCATCCACTCACTCGATGTAGAGCTGCTCTTGGTTGTATGCCCTTTCCTCTCCTCCATCATTCTTTCCTTCCATCCTTGTCTGTCTTTCTTTCCTTCATTCTTTCCTCGTCCTTCTGCCTGCGGGTGACTTTTCGCTCCCTCTTCTGTTTTTCTTTCCTTCATTCTTTCCTCTTTCTTCTGCCTGTGGGTGACTACAGTACAGTGAGTGACAAGCCTAATTGTTTCCTGTACACCAGGAAACTATTTACTACACTGGGTGGTAACCATATAACCAGATTTCGGCACCTGGTGGTTTAGTGGGTAATTAAGGCGCCCTAGCTGGATTGAGCTAGTGCAAGTTTATATCCAAGGGGTGGTTTGGGGGTTGGGGGTTTATTGCTTACATAATGCCACTCAGGGATGAGTGAGGCTGGTCACTCTCATCTTAAGAGTCAGGACCAACTTCCCTAATCCCGGGCTCCTATGCTTCTCATGGGGCAACATAGGATTGGATGATGGATTGATGGATGGATCAAAACAGGGATGTGTCATGTCTCCATGGTTGTTCAGTCTGAATATGGATGAGGTTATAAAAGAGATACAAGGTAGAGCAGTGGATGTTGGAGTGGCCCTAATGAGAGAGAGCAGTGTTTGGAAACTCCCTGTACTGTTGTTTGCAGGTGATGCTGTGTTGTTAAGTGAAGACGAAGGGGAGCTGCAAGGCTTGGTGAGTGAGTTTGGGGGAGTGTGTAAGAAACAGAATCTAAAGGTGGATGTAGGGAAGAGTAAAATTATGGTCTTCGAGAGAAATGAAGTCACTGAATATACAGTGAGGTTGGATGAGGAAGAAATGGAAAATGTGAGTGTGTTTAAGTACTTTGGTAGTGTGATGAGTAAGGATGGAAGTTTGGAGGGTGAAGTGCTTGGAAGCGTACAAGAGAGAAAAGTTGCTGGTTCTTTGAAAGCAGTGATAGGGAACAGGGAAGTGAACATGAAAGTAAAAAAGTCGCAGCATGACAGTACATTAATACCCCGATATACAATACCCTTAGATGCAGTACCCTGGCTCAACGATGGGGGGTTAAAAATACCACCATACCCCACCTAATGATGGCCACACCCCAGTTTAACGATGGGTTTTGTCTTTTTTTACCGATTTTGATTATATTTTAGATTAAAATTGTGTTTAGGTTGATTTATAAACTATTTTTAGACGTAGATTAATGAGTTTTAGCCATATGTGAGGTGAACATTGTCATTTTGGGGTATAGTTTACTAAGTTTGATTTTTTTCCATACTTATATTTGACAATTTTCAGATTTTATTTGTTGGTTTTATCGAGTTATTTACAGGTGTTAGGCTTAGGTTAGTTTATTTTACAGCTGTTAGACCATTTAGATTGGCTTTAAACTTGTTTTTGGGTTCATTTGGGTAGGTTTAGGACTTGGTTGGGGGGAAACCCAAGGCTGAAAAATGTATCCCAATACTTTATGTTAAAACTACCCCGATATATATCTCGCTTAATGATGGGTTTTTACCCTACCAATTGCATCATTAAACTGGGGTAAACCTGTATTGTGATACCAACTGTAGTGTATGGAAGTGAAGCTTGGACATTGTTGGAGGGACATAAGTCAAGAGTGAGAGCAGTGGAAATGAATTATTTGAGAGGAGCATGTGGAGTCACATGGAGAGGCAGACTGATAAATGAGGAAGTGAAGGAGCATTGCAGTGTGGATGTGTATGTGATAGAAGATGTTAGGAGAAATACATTGAGGTGGTTTTCCCATATGGAGAGGTTGGAGAGTGAGAGACTAACAAGGAGAGTGTATGTGAATGAAGTGGAGGGGGAAGAGGGAGGGGGAGGCCAAGGATGAGATGGAGGGATGGCATGGAGAGATGTATGGAGGGGGGGGAGTAAGCTTGGAGCAAAGCAGTGGGGAACAGGGTGACATAGAAGCGATTTGTTTGTTGCCACCCTTTATGGGATTCAGGCATCTGGCGGTAGGTAAGTAGATAGAATCTCTCTTGGTAAATTAGATGTTATTTGTTGTTGGGACATTTTCTCTGAACTGACACACTCATTCATCATCATTACATACTTCTATTCTATCTATCTACTGCCAGATGCCATAATCCCATAAGGGGTGGCCATTTGACTTTGAGTTAGTTGTTTTACGGGGAGGGACACTAACCCTCCACCAACCCACTTGTTGACACGTAGGGAGCATGTATGGTTTGGTTATATGGTTACCACCCAGCGTTGTAAATGGTTTCTTGGCTTACAGGAAACCATTTGGCTTGTCACTCAATGTGAAGCCACCTGTAAAGGAAAGAAAAGCAATAAGAAGTGACATGAAAGATGGGAGAAATAGGAAGAGAGGAGGGCAGGCACAGAAGAAGAATGATAAAGGCTAAAGAAGAAGTAGGCAGCACTACATCAAGTAGTGGAAATATATAGTGAAGAGAGAAATTTGAACCTTTAATAAATCGTCAGTGTATCCTTTTTTCTAGTAAGATGCAAGTTCATTGATTAAGCCTTGAGATCTCTACAGTTATTACCGTTATGAGGCCCCAGTGTGCATCTTTCAACTGAAAATATTGTTCAGTTGATTGTATTATTAGGCGACTACCCAGAGTGACAGCCTTTTGTATGTGGACACTTACTCTTGTTCTTAATGGATAGTATCCTCATCTTGATACAGTACGTATTTCATTTGTACATAACATTGTCACAACATGTATATATTGTATTTACATCTTGGAACAGGGCGACATGGAGGCAATGTGTTTGTGGCCACCCCTTATGGGATTAAGGTGTCTGGCAATAGATAGATACATCGACATCTTGGTATGGTACATTATCCTGTCAGCTCATAATTACTAATTTGTGGATTGTTCCTTTCAAGAACAGTCAGTGTTATTCATTGTTATACAGGAGCTTTTTGTCATTTTGTTTGTGTGGGGGTGTACTCTCTCTCTCTCTCCGTATCTGTCTGTATACTTGTGTATCTATGTATCTTTCTCAGCAATACCATATCTGTCTGTCTGTCAGTCTGTCTACTGTATATCTGTGGCCTGACACCTGATTCTAATAATCATCCATGCATTCAGTCAGTCAGTCAAATGTTGCTGTATTTCCTTGTAAGAGTATCCCCATATTGATGGTGACCATGGTACAGCTGATGTTTCTGAGGACTGGAAACAAAAACAGGTGACAAAACCATCTAATTACTACTCAACAGGTGATGACCATTGTTGGGAAAAAGAAATCTGAGATGTGTAATAAGGTTTGTAACAATGTGGGAGTTGATGCTTGGACTGTGACTATGTATACTTATAGTTGAATGTTTCCTGTTCAAGAGTGAGTAGTTACCAAGCCTGAAGCTACATTTAATTTTCATTTTATCACCTCCCATGGATGATGGTCCAAGTTCTCAGCAGGATATTACTGGTACTTACCGTGTTACTGGTACTTACCACAAATCATTTTGGGTATCTCTTTATTCCTCCATGAGGTAATAAAGGAAAAAGAAAAATAGCCCCCTCCTCCCCCCAAAAAAATGCACATTTGAGGGGGTCACCTCCTTTAATGAAAGAAAAAGAACAAGTGAGAAAAAATATCCGTAAGTATTTTTATCACCATTCAACTAAACTTTTTGCTATTTTCTATTAAAATAATGAAGAAAGGAAAGAGTAACTAAGACCACAGTTTCCCCTTACTCCATCTTTCATAATATTTCAGGAAAATAGGAAACGAAAGCTAATATTGCACTTTCTTTCCATATTTCTTGTGCAGCCAGAGAAAAGAATGTAAAGAAATACTAACACTACATTTTTCTTTGGCCCCATCTCTTGCAGTACTGTAGGGAAAAGAAAAAGAGAAATTAACTGCACTTTTCCTCCACCTCTTAATCCCTTACTGAAAAAAAAAAAAGCAACACTTCATTTTTCCTCCACTACATCTCTCATACCAACTTAACTTACTTAAGAAATTATAAAAAGAAAACTCTTACTGCTCTCTTCCTGTACTCCATCCCTCTTAATACCGTAGAGAAAAAAAAAACTGTAGTTTTTTCTATGCCATCTCTTGTACTGCCACAAAGGAAAATGAAAAATAAATACTAACATAGCACTCCTCCTCCACCCTGTCTCTTGTTAAACCCTAGGGTGAGTCAGGTGGGGGTGTGCATGGAGTGGGTGGGTCGGGTCACTCCCCCCTCAAGGTTCGGCATTCGGTTGACCTCGGGGTAGAGCGCAGCAGACTCCAGATGCAAGAGGAGAACCAGTCAGGACAAGTGAGCATTGTGTTTTTGTGCTTTTTGTATGCCTGCTTGTTTGTTTGTGTGCCTGAATCTGTGCCCCTTTCTTATCTTTATCTGTCCAGCAGGTTATATTATTTATATTATTTTTCAACAGACATATCTGACACATTTTACAGACAATATACAGCACTGGAAAGACGTCTGGAGGTTGTAAGGGTAAAAATTGCTGCATGTAAAGTTAATGAAACTACAGTACTTGTGATGTAATACCAGGTTTCTGTTTATATATATATATATATATATATATATATATATATATATATATATATATTCACACACACACACACACACACACACACACACACACACACACACACACACACACACACACACAGTCAGACTCCTACTTACGAAAGATCGACTTGCGAAAAATCTGCAGATATGAAAAAAACTGTTTGAGGGGGGGGAGGTCAGTCATAGCAAGGAAGGATGGGGGTCAGGTGAAGACACTGACAAGGAGGTGAGGTGATAATTGCAGTTCAGGGAAGGGTAGGGGATAAGTGGAGGAGTGGAGACAAAAATGGACTTTAATCTGGGTGAGAGAGAGAGAGAGAGGATAGCACAGAAGTAGGTATGAAGTAGAAAGGTGATAGGGTAAAAGGAAAGAACTTGTGACCTCAGTAATTATGGGATTAGGGTTGGCGAGAGAGAGAGAGAGAGAGAGGATACCACAGAAGTAGGTATGAAGTAGAAAGGTGATGAGGTTGAGGGAAAGAACTTTGTGACCTCAGTAATTATGGGATTAGGGTTGGGTTGGAGAGAGAGAGAGAGAGATTATAAAAATGAGAGATAGACCTAGCAAAAAAAAAAAAAAAAAAAAAAAAAGTTACAAAAGATCTTTAAGAACCAATTATTTTTGTAAGTTGGGGATTGCCTCAATATATATATATTTCATCTCATCAGCTGTTTGAATGTCCACTGCAGGACCGGCCTATCCCAACCGAAGTGGGGACGATACAGCCAATGTATCTCTACCAAGTGGCTTAGGCTGTCTGGTAGAGATTGTATGTAGGGTGAGATTCCTGGGTTTCAGGAAACCGTAAGGCCTATCACTAAGTGTAGAGCCATGGGAAGTGGAAAGGAGAGTAATAAAAAGTGACAGGAAGGAAAGGGAGAAGTAGGAAGAGAGAAGGGCAGACACAGAGTTGATAAAGGTGGAGGAAGAAGTAGTTAGCAGTACATCAAGTAATTGGATGATGGTTGCCAACACATGCCACCATCCTCTCAAATTCCTAAGGAGAGAAAGGCTTGATGTAAATCTCTGCTCATAGCTGATTCATTTTTATACAGTGCATCAAAGAGGAAAGTGATGGACATGCTCCAAATGTGAAGTAGACACAGTGGAAGCCTAAGAAAGTTTTGTCCCACATTGTACCACTTCAGGTTTTTTCATATCTTTTAGTCTTTAAACCCCTTTAACCTTTGCCAGGCTACAGACCTCATATGAGGCACAATAAAGGTCTGCATTGGTCAAGCTGCAAACCTCATATGAGATACAATTACAGTATATGACTTGGGCAAGGTAAACTACCATACAAAGAGCCAGCCTGACAGGGGCTACTCCAGGTATGTATTTTGTAGTTTGTTATTTTTTCATATTGAATAGATTTTTTTAAGGCTATATCCAATTCCTCGAGTTGGAAAAGTCCCTACTGAATATGAATAAAATCATCCAGAGAAGCAAAAATTAACAACTGTACATGTGGCTGGCTTGAAAAGGCTAAGTTAAGAATGCCTGTACCTCCCTCCCCCAGAGCCAGCAGCCATGGGAGCAGCTGTGTTGTGCTCCTCCCCCACAGGCACAGTTGCATCCTCTCTACACCACAACCATGGTGAGATGGTTAGACTGGGCTGGGGTGCTGG
This sequence comes from Coenobita brevimanus, assembly GCF_032717465.1. Lineage (NCBI taxonomy): Eukaryota > Metazoa > Arthropoda > Malacostraca > Decapoda > Coenobitidae > Coenobita > Coenobita brevimanus. The sequence goes on along the minus strand of NC_137013.1, from coordinate 39,479,299 downwards.
ATGAGCGCGGAGACCACCAGTCACGCAGGGAACTTGGAGAGAAGGGGGGCGAGCATGCAGTCAAAAGACACACTGTTCACATCAACTCTAGGTTAGTTTCATTAGGGCCTATCTCTTTTCCTTTCTGTATAGCCCAGCTTGAAGAGAAAGTGTATGCTGTATTTTAAATGGCACATTGTAATTTTTGCAAAACATTTTGGGGATCTTCAGATATTGATTGTTGAAATAGAAAACTTAGATAAGTGACAGGTCCCAGTATTTGTTAAAAGGCTTTCTGTACATATCAACTGATGATTATTTTTCATAACCACAACATGTTCCTATGAAATACTGTATCATGTAATAGGCTGTCATTGGTCTGGGTAAAGATTCATCTGCTCAGCCCAAAAACATCTTTTTCATTATGTTCAGTTTTACAGTCAAATGTTAAAGCCTGTTTGCTTCTTCTGCCTGTATGTCATTGCTGGATTCATAAATGTTTGAATGTGATTAAATGAACTGAGGTGTACAATTTTATTCATCTGTGGATGATATGCACCTTTGTCTCTTACATCTCATTGAAGCATCTGTGAATCCAGATATGAAGGAGGGAGGCAAATAGTCTTTAGCACTTGACAGCACAGTGCTCATGGGAGACCTCATAGAGTCAAGAGGTTGTTGGAGATTATTTCTAACCACTTCACTTGCTGAGGTTTTTCCTAAGGGTAGCAAAAATGTGTGAAGGCAAGAATAATGTAAATTATATCTTCATACTGTAGTAAGGAGGTTAAGGAGGTACATTTAAGTTAACCTACAGAGAGAATTTGCCATCAGAATCTGCTCTAATCCTGATTTGACACAGACTATTCTCCCTTTTGGTACCAGACATGCAGTTCCCATATTTCTTGGTGAGCTGCACAAGTGGATGGGTCAGCATTGTGCTGACACTACCACCCACATATTTGTTGAGGATCCATCAGTTCACATGGATATACCTGGTTATCAGGATTCACCTGCATACACTCTCATTGAACCGAGCAAGGTTAGTACATGAATATTGATGATATGGCACTAGTATGAAAAATTGAGAGAGAGAGAGGAGAGGAAATAACACTGTTGAGGATTGTAAGTGGGCTGCATAGATTGTGTAGGATTAGAAACTATCTATCTATCTATTGCCAGGCGCCTTAATCTCACACGGGGTGGCCACAAACAAATTGTCTCCACGTTGCCCTGTCCCCTGCCATTTCACTGCCCGCCTCCCAACTCATACCCCACTCTCTCATATACCTCTCCACTCCATCCCTCCATCTCATCCTTGGCCTCCCTCTCCCCCTCTCCCCCTCCACCTCACTCATATACACTCCCCTCATCAGTCTCTCACTCTCCGTCCTCTCCACATGGCCAAACTACCTCAGTGTGTTTCTCCTAATGCTTCCTATCACATCCACATCCACACCACAACGCTCCTTCACATCCTCATTTGTCAATCTGTCTCTCCATGTGACTGCACATGCTCCTTTCAAATAACTCATTTCCACAGCTCTCACTCTTGACTTCTGTCCCTCCAACAAGGTCCAAGCTTCACTTCCATACGTTAGAGTTGGTATCACAATACTGTCATGTAGTAACTTTTTCACTTCCATGCTCACTTCCCTGTTTCTTATCACTGCTTTCATGGAACCAGCAACCTTTCTTCCTTACTGTACCTTTCAAGCACTTCACCCTCTAAACTTCCATCCTTACTCATCACACTACCCAAGTACTTAAATGTACTCACATATTCCATATCCTCATCATCCAGCCTCATTGTACATTCACAGACTTCATTTCTCTCAAAGACCATAACTTTACTCTTCCCTACATTCACCTTTAGATTCCATTTCTTACACACTCTCCCAGACTCAACCACCAAGCCTTGCAGCTCCCCTTCGTCTTCACTTAACAACACAGTATCATCTACAAACAACAGTACAGGGAGTTTCCAAACACTACCCTCTCTCCTTAGGGCCACTCCAACATCCACTGCCCTACCTTGTATCTCTTTTATAACCCCATCCATGTACAGATTGAACAACCATGGAGACATGACACATCCCTGTTTCAACCCAACCTTCAAATAGAAAAATTCACTCAGTTCACTATACACACACACTGCAGCTTTAGCACCCTCATACATACTCTTCACAGCATTCAACAATTTACCAACAACTCCATATATTCTTAACCTGTTAACTGCTCTATACAGCCTGGGCTGTTCCAAGTGCGACTACTCAATACAGCCCTGGCTGCGCAGGTGAATTTCGAATATAGTGCCATGGTGACGAAGGCCAACCCATGCAAGCATGTTTGGGCCTTCTAAACTGAAACCGAAACCGAAAAAGAAAACGAAAACCATACATTCCAATAGGGAATCAGACACTTTGATGTTCATCCATGGCTTTACCAAGGTAAATATTGAGCTAATTTTTCATTACTATATATGTTGGCATGTGTTCTCTTAATTTCTAAGACAAAATTTGGCCTTTGGGAAATTTCATTTTTACCCCTATGTCTGCGCACCATGGACACCTCCAAAAAACCGTCATGCGCAGTTAATGGGTTAATACTTTCCACAATTCTCGTCTACCCACCCTGTCATCTGCTTTCTCCAAATCCATGAAGGCCGCCTACAATTTCTTTCCCTTCTCTAGAAACTTTTCCGCCAAAGATCTAAGAATGAATATCTGATCTACACCTCTTCTCCAACTAATTCCTCTGTTATTTCCCTCACTCTGTCAATAAGTATCCTTCCATATACTTTTCCTATTACACTAAGAAGACAAATGCCCCTATGATTACCACACACTTCTTTTTCCCATTCCCTTTGTACAAAGGAATAATTATACCTGATTTCCAGTCCGCTGGGACTCTACCGTCCTCCCTGGCCAATCTGCACATCTTCCACATCCATTCTACTACTATCTCTCCCCCATGCTTCAGCATTTCACCACACACTCCATCAATTCCTTTATAACTAAGAAATGTAGGTTTAGCAAGTTGACAAATCAGATATATAATAGCCCATGCAGTACTTCTGTGTACATGTACTGTAAGTAAAACTGAAGGTAGGAAGATTTATGGAAAGTCAAGACTGTGATAGCTTGATGTATTTAGTGATTTTTGCAAAGTACCGGGTATTGATGTTAAGAAAGAAAAAGAATCAACAAAGGAAAGGTAATGTATGTAAGGACTGAAGGAATCATCTCCACATGAGTTACAAAAGTGACAGAGATGAAGCTGAATGGCAGTGATGTACAGTCAGTCCATACTTAAAGGCTATGACAGCAAGTTTTATTTAACTTTGAATGAAATAGCTTTGAGACATGTTTTTGAGTCAGACTGAGATGACAAATGCCCAATAAGTAAATAAATAAATAAATATATCTGACTTTAACCTAACTTCTCAGTAAATCATTAGTAACTTAAATTAAGAAGGGTAGTTACTGGTATTTCATCAGCAGCTTCATAATTAAAGAACCTTAAATGAAATGAGTTTAAATGAATACTAATTGTTCTGTAGTCCGTAGGATGAAGCCAGGAATTTCAAAGGCCTCATATGATCAGTTAATGGATGTTTGGCTCATTTTATTGGATACTTTGTTGGTAGAATTTTCCCATACAGGGTATTTACAATTTTTTTTCTCTGTTCTTAAATTTTAGCTATCTGAACTTATGAATGGCTAGGAAAATGATCTGTGGTGCTTAGGGTTTTGTTAATATTTATGCAGAGGATTGAACCAGCATGTGATGTTTGTTTGTCTGACTCCTGTGGTTGGTACATGCACTGCCATTGGTCCTTTTGCTGCTATTATGACCCTTTTACTTTAATATGTCCCAAATTTTTGTCCCTTTGTTGCTTATTTCATGTAGTTCAGTGGTAGAAGGAAAGAATACTGCTGCTGTACATCTTTTCCAAAGCATATCTTCGTGACTAGCATCACATTCAAGGTAGAGAAAGGGCAGTTTTAGGCCAATTTAAGGTGAAAAGGGTATATTGCAGTTGGACATTTTATTAAGGCTATACCTCATACCAAGTAATCTGGCCAGGCATGTATGGCAACACTGCTTCTGCCGAGATTCTAATTGGCTGGAGGTGTTTGTTCGGTTTCGTTGTTGCTTAAACCGATACTCTCTTTATTATCAGATGTGATACTGAGTTTGTCGACAGTACAGTCGTCAAAAGCAATAAAAAATCTGTTAGATACTTAACAACAATGAAGTTTTCATTGGAAGATAGAGATATGAGTCAGCAAAGTATTATAACAGTCCAAGTCAAGGTCAGCATTCGAACAATTCCTTTAAATCTCTGACACTCCGTAATATAACGGAAAATTGAGGAAACCTGCTTAATCTAAGCGTTGGTATAACACATTTAAATTTTAAGATCAGTCCATACTGTGATAATAGAGGAGATATAATGAAATAGTTTTCCTTTAGCCTACCTTGATTTTTCGCAATTTTTTCAAACCTCCCTTCCTGCAGAACTCTCTTTTCATTAGAAATTTTAATTATTCAGAGTTGTGGCACGATTTAAGGGTGCGGACTGATCTTAAAATTTAAATGTGTGTTATACCAACACTTATATTAAGCAGGTTTCCTTAATTTTCTGGTATATTACGGAGTGTCGGAGATTTAAAGGAATTGTTCGAATGCTGACCTTGACTTGGACTGTTATAATACTTTGTTGACTCAATATCTATATCCTCCTATGAAAATTTCATTGTTGATAAGTATATAACTTATTTCTTATTGCTTTTGACGATTGTACTGTCGACAAACTCAGTATCACATCTGATGGTAAAAAGAGAATCAGTTTTAGCAACAACGAAATCGAACAAACACCTCCAGCCAATCAGAATCTCGGCCAAAACAGTGTTGCCATACATGCCTGGCCAGATTAATTTGTATGAGGTATAGCTTCAGGAAATTTTATTCAGCTGAGAGAAATTCTAAGAGTTAATGGCCATGTGGAGAGGATGGAGAGTGAGAGAATGACGAGGAGAGTTTATGTAAGTGCAGTGGAGGGGGGGGAGGGGGAGGCCGAGGATGAGATGGAGGGATGGAGTGGCGAGGTATATGAGGGGTGTGTGAGCTGGGTTGAGGGCAGTGAGATGGCGGGGGACAGGACAACATGGAGGTGACATGTTTGTGGCCTCCCCTTCCGGGATTGAGGCATCTGGCAGTAGATAGATAGATACTGGCATAAAAATTTAATCTCTAGTAACGTTTTCTGCTGTTTTTATATCCAAAAATTTGATTTAGGTTAACACTATACCCTTCTCACCTTAGCTTGGCCCAGATGTTCAACCTTTTGTAGCTTATATCACATAGTTCAGTGGCAGAAAAATACAGTACTACAGCTCAACACCCTGTCCACAAAACTTTTTTTTGATTAGCATCATAATTGAGCATTAATCAGTTGTTACGGCTCAGCATTCATGATGGAGAGGTATGAGTTTTAGGCCAGGTTAAAGAGAGTACTGTATAGACTGTTTTGTTGTAATTAGAATGTTTATCACTTCACCTGTTGTTGGGAAATAGGATGATTATGATAATGATGATGATGATGATGATACTGGTGGGAAGGAGAAGAAGGAGAAATGGGAAGATGAGGATGACTACAAAGAAGGTAGTGTATCAGTGATGATGATGATAATTATAATGATGGTCTTATCTCGTGTTGCCAGCTAAGCCAGGTGGTTGAACGTGACCCAATGGGAGGCTACTTGGATAAGAACTTTGTGGTGGTGGGTCGCAACAACCAGCAGTGGTGGGCCACCCTGTACGAGGACAATTACAACGACTACTACCTCAATGCCATCACATGTTAGTATGAGTCTGGTTCTGGTTCTGGTTTTGCTGTTATTTCTGTCAGTCATTTATTCAACTTTGTATATGGCATTGTACAGTAAGTGCTTGTTATAAGTCTGGGGTGTGTTCCAACGTATCACAACTTTTTCTGTACAGCTGGTGCTGTAACTAGGGGTAATAGGCATATTGGATTTAAGAGTAGCAATGGAACTTGAATGAGCAGTTTTAAATTTTTTAAAATTAATTCATTTAGGAAAGAAAAAAAATTTAGGCGACATATTACAAGGAATTTCTTTTCATTATATGCTATTTGCTGTATTTTGCTTTAGTACATACTGTATTATATTTATTGCTAACTACTCTACCATTATTGCTAACTTTTTGTGTTGCAGTCATTAGAGAAATATGGTATATTTACGCATGAAGCTTTATCACTTCTGTACAGCAGTTGATGACTCATCCTCTTCCTCCTACAGCCAGTAAAAGTAGCCAGCGTTACCTCCCTCTGGTGGTGTCCCCTCGAGGCAGGTGTGTCAGTGGTGGAACAGATATCACCTACACTCGATCCGACTCGACATATTCCTGCCCTGACTCAAACCACACCCAGAATGATACATCTCGCTCAGATTCATCCCACACACGTCCTGGGTCAATGGCAACCCCAATAGTGTCTGGCCTTGGATCTGCTGTGACCACCTCTGTGCCAACAAACATCCCAATGTCTCCCCCAGTCACAGTCCCATCCACCCCAACCTCCCTGGCGAGTGGAAGTCGGGTAGGGGTGGGACTGTGGGGCCAAGAGGCAGCAGAGGTTGTGTTTGTACCTCGACAGAAGTTGTTTCTGGCAACTCTGTGTGGCTTGGAGGTATTGTAATACAGTTACTGTATATACTGTGTGTTACAACTCTCTGTTCATTACTCTTGCATTTTTTTTTTTCTTTTTTCTTTTTTTTTTTTTTTTGCCAGTCATCCACTTTTTCTTGGCTTATAATTACATTTTGTCATTACTTTAATATACTTGATGATCTGAAGGTGTAAATATTGCCAGGTGAGGTGATGGTCATGCACTATGTATACATTTAAACTCAAAGCACCTGGAGGTCTTTTAATTGTGTAATTCCCCTAGAGACAGAGGCTAGTCACTTACCCTTAAGTGTTCTGAACTGCAGTAACTTAGCTTCATGCCTTACCACCTTGACAGGGGCAGTACAGTATGGAAAGAGGCCATTGTTAACATCTTCATTTTTTTCCTGACATATTCATACCTGTATTTTATTATTTCTCTTTTCTGTGACCACAGCTGAGGATCTACACCTATAATTGGACGAAGGAGCAGTGTGATTCCCTGCACACATCCATGACCCGCCTGGCCCAGTGGTCAACTGCACGTACCCGTCTTCTGGCCACGGTTGTTTTACAAAAAATGGGTCTTTATCACAATCAACCTTTCACCCGTAAACCAACCAGGAAGGAAGAGGTGAGATCAAGAGGTGGAGAATCTGAAACTTCTTTTAGTAGTTAGTTTAGGATTTATCTATTGGGCTTAAGTAATGCAAATGTTCTTATCTTCATCCTTGTCCCTCCAAAAGGGGATGCTTGACTGCAGAAGGATAGCAGCCTGTAGTCCAGTGAGCTTATGTTTGATGAGCCTAGGACCACAACAGCAGCAACCCCATCATGTGCAGTGGTCTTTTTTATTTCATTCTTGCTATCTCCAGACAGTTCCATTCAGCTAAGGGGAAGCATTTAAGATTGGAGGAGTTAAATTTGGCCTTGATTATCCCCATCATTACTGGAGGTTTGGTCAAACTTGAATATGTTGTATAATCTGGTGGTAACCTGAGTAAAAGGAAAAGGACATTAAAGTGGTGAAGGTGTTAACTGAAGATAGACTTGTACTCTACTTCACTTTTAAATCAGTTTGTTAAAAGACAACTGTGATTTATCTCCTACCTTTACTGACTTATTAATAGTCCCAACATGGCCAAATAAGTTATATGCATAGATATGACATAGTACTTTCTTGTTTATTTGATCTGTTTAGTTGTACATGTTCAAATGAAGACAGTTCTTTACCCCGATTATTCTCCTCATACACTTATCCTTACTGGTACAGTATACTTATTCTGTTTAAGTTATATAATGAGCCTAGATCGTTCTTTTAAATGTTTGGGAAGGATAGGGTTGTACAACACACTTATCTCTTTTCAACATGATAGAATCATTGGTATTTTATATTCATCAGCAGTCTTCCCTCGTAGTGTATTCTTGCATTGCCTATTTCTGCAGTTACAGTTACACCAGCCACATTATTATCTGCTCTGACTTTGTTCTTTCTCCTTTGTAAAGATAATGCAGCACTTGAGTTTCATACATTCTCATCTCTTATCTGTGTAATCTTTAATGCAAGGGTTTAATAATAGTTGCTTTCTATCAGTTACATCCTTGGACCAGTCATCTCTGAGAGTATATTCTGTGGAGTGCTTTTCAGATTTTTCCAGCTTATTTTTTGAAGTTTCATTTTCAGTAAATTCAGACTTCTGTAACTTTGTATTCAGCTAAGTTTGGACTTTTTCTGAGAGCGAGAAATTTGGAATTATTTTGGGCCACAGCATCACCATATTTTACAAGCCATCCATCCATCTGATCCTACGTTGTCCCATGAGGAGCATAGCAGCCCGGGACTAGGCAAGTTGGTGCTGACATTCAAGATGAGAGTGACCAGCTTCACTCATCCCTGAGTGGCATTACATGAGCAATAAACCCCAACCATCCCATGGATAAAGACCTTCACTGGCTCAATCCGATTGGAGCGCTGTAATTACTCACTAAACCACCAGGCACCAAAATTTGGTTATATTGGTTACCACCCAGCATAATAAATGGTTTCCTGGTGTATGGGAAACCATTTGGCTTGTCACTCGGTGTAGAGTCACCCACAGGCAGAAGGAAAAGGAAAGAATGAGAGGAAAGAAAGACAGGAGAGAGAGCGTAAAGTCACCCATAGGCAGAAGGAAGAGGAAAGATTGAAGGAAAGAAAGACACAAGAGGATGAAAGGAAAGAAGGATGGAGGAGAGGAAAGGCCAGACACTCGAGAGCAGCACTACATCGAGTGAGTGGTTGGTGAGCACCCCCACCAACCATATATATATATATATATATATATATTATCGCAAGACAATTTTATCCTATTTAATAGAGAATTTTTAAACTGAAGAGGGTAGATACATTCTGTACACTTCATTATACTGCTACGTATGACCTCTTTCCTAGGTTGAATAAAATTATCTGAAAGGAGAGATAAAATAAAAACTGAGACCTAAGGATCATGGGGCTAAATACCGCAACATCAAGTGTATTTTATAATTTCTCTCTCATTTGTCATTAAACTTTTCACTTTAGCTTGGCCAAAATTTTACATTTCTCCATCTTGAAAGCTGAGTTATAACAAGAGATTAACAACAGAATATTGTACCAGTCATGAAGAAGTTTCCTGGAGAGTATGTAGGATTGTGTTACAGGTATAGTCTAATTCTGTTACTGAGCTACATGAAGAAAGCTGGAAATGGACAAAAATCTCAGCCAGGTTAAGGTGGACAAACCATGGTCAGCAGTACCAGTATTTTCCCTGACCGTGTGGTCTATGATCTTTTTCACTAGTCACCAGCCAGTATCCCCATAGCTCGGTGAGTTATGCTAGATACAGTCTTCTTGTAGCAAGAACAGTCAAGAATATAATTCTCAGTGTTATTTGGGGCTGGATGAGAACAGATCATGCTATTGGAACTCGTTCTGATGGAAATGGCATCCAAGTGTGTATCTGGACCCAACTGGACCTGGGTGCTAATTTGGGGAATGTTCAGTGTCTGTCCGTACCTATCTATAGCCAGACATCTTAATTCCAGAGGGATGCCTGTGACCAAATTGTCTCAACATTGCCCTGCCTTCCTCCATCCCTGCATATCACATTACCCCCATTCATATACTCTTCCACCCAGTCCATCCACCTCATCATTGCCCTACCCTTCCTAGTCTTCCTCTCCACTTCATCCACATGTACTGTCCTGACCAATATCTCACTCATCATTGGCTCCATGTGGCCATTCCTAGGTACTTTTAATACAGTACTTTCCAGCACTTCCATGTCAACACCACAGTGTTCCCCAATTTCTCATTTGTATGTGTATTATCCATGTAGCTACATATTCCCCTCAGATAACCTTTCCCAAAGCAATGTGGAGCAGTGCTGCAGTATTTCATGAATTCAACTTTACCAGTAGCCACAGTACATTTTTTTTGGGGGGGAGGGGAGGGATATTTCATGCTAACCCACAGTTGAGTAATATCCCCTGACACAGTAAATGCTTGAGCACCATAAAGCATGATGTAATATATGTTGGTGGGTACAACTGCTTTACACACCCCAGGACAACAACCTGTACCTGGGGAACCACAGCTGCACCGAGAGCCTGGTGAGGTGGCAGGCCCCGCCTAAGGATCCCCCAGTTACTGCAGATCGGCCTACCAGGAGACATCAGGTTGGATTTTTCTCATTAGTTCAGAATACTATATTTCTTCCTTCTTTCACTATCATTTAGTGGTCTGGTGGTCTAAGGCACTAGCTGGAGTAAAGTTCAGATACCGTGTGCAACAGTTGAAATCCTTAAGAAAAACTGCAGGAAGCTTTTCAGTTATGCAGTGTCATCAGGGGTGTAGGCAAGCTGCCTGCTTGTGAATGTTTAGGACTAAAGTAGCCTATCCTCAGGCTCTACATCATGCAAGATATGAAATAATATTTTGCTGATCACTGAACCAAGTTTTATTCCCTGTGAATGCCTTTATGCCAGTTCAGTACTACATCCAACACTAGAAATGTGTGCCAGAGCTTTAATACTGTTAATTACCTTACACAGGGTATGCAAAATTAAAGTCATTAAAAATTGTTTCAATTTTGAGTAGTAATTTTTTATTGCACTTAAGAGCACAGTAAAAAAAATACATTTAGAAAGTTTACATCACATCACATTTTAATAAAAAACAAAAGTAAAATTTAATTGAAATATAGTAAATTTTAAAATTCAGTCGATCTATACAATATTGTTCTATATTAATTCATCATCATCATCCGGATCTCCTTTCCCACCCTAGGGCAGGGGTGAAGAGTAGCAATGCCCAGACAGCCAAAGTTTGCCCAGTTCAGTGGGCCACACTTCCATTCACACATCATTCAAGCCCTCAAAATCCTGGCTGTATCTGATAGGCAAAAAAAATTCTCCTCATTCTATAGCTTCACATATAAATTAATTGAAAATGAAAATATTTAGTCAGTGTGATTTTTAAGACATACTGTATACATAAAGGAAACAACACTATATAGTCCATGACTGACATATAACTTCCCTAGTCTTTGTAACTTCTCAGTTTTTTTTTTTTTTTTTTTTTTTTTTTTTTTTTTTCCCCTCCAAAACTTCGTTTCGTGGCCAGTCGTTTGTACACTTTTTCTGGTGTGTCTCTATGAATCATCGAGCAGTAGTCTGCTGTCATACTGACATCTCAATGTCCCTGGTACTTTCTTTTCATGTCCTTGATATGCCGATAGAATCTTTCACCCTGTTCTTCACTCACTGCTCCAAGATTTTGTGGGAAAAATTCCTAATTCAAATCCAAAAATTGAACTTTGAGACTCATGTTGCAGTCCAACTCCTTGAATTTGACCAATACATTTCTCACAATTTCGTTGTAAGTTGGATCCTTATTGTTACCTAAAAATTTAGAAATTACTTCTTTGAACGATACCAAAGCCTCTTGTTCCAGGTCATTCATTGCACCATCAGATTCTGTATCAGAAGTCAGTTTTCAAATATCAGGTCCAATAAATATGTCCTCTTTCAATTTAGCTTCAGACAAACCAGGAATTTTTTGGCACAAATACATAAAACAGGTTCCATCCTTTGATAGGACTTTGACAAACTGCTTCATCAATCCAAGCTTACTTTGAATTGGTGGTAGCAGCACTTTATCTGGATTCACCAAAGCTAGGTCTGATGATGTTTTTGGCAGCAGGCTATATTTCTTTTCTATTTGGCCATTTCTTCTGAACCCAGTGTAAATCCTTGGCTCTGCTGTCCTACTTATGGAGAAAATATGGGAATTTTGTATACCCTGACTGCTGACACACACACACACACACACACACACACACACACACACACACACACACATGGGATAGCACCTTTTATACTAGAGATAATATATACACCACTATTTTCAGTAAATATCACTAAACAAACAAACAAACATACAAACAAAAACACTACTGGAAGTAATTTACAAGCACACTAATTAACCAACTGGGTCACACTGGGATATGTTTGCTGCACACCAGTACTGGTATGATTCATCACTGTGTTGTGTTTCAGCCATATTCTGGCATATCATAAGATAAAATAACTGTGTTGTTTTAAACATGGATTTTAATATTAGGAAACACTAAATTCAGTAATATTATCTTTGCAATATTGTATCCTTATACAAATAATTGTACAATATATTGCAAAATGATAAAGAACCTATAATTGAAAACTAAAAAAAGAATTTTGTGAAAAAAAATGTTATGTGATGGAGAAAATTAGTTTTCATTTTTGAATTCAGCATCCTAAAATATATAAAAATCACATGAAATACATAAAAATCACATGAAATAAAACAATTTTTCATTGTATACCTGTGGATATTTTCTGTGGTGTAGCTTGTGGCAGTCCTTGTAATATGAGGCACACACAACCAACTTGCTACATCGCATATATATTTGTATTCATGGTAGGAATAAGAAATCAACAGTGCACTTGTTGACATACAGTACTTCTTGTCTGTACAGTACTTATAATGAGGACAGACTCTACTTACAGTGAGGACTGACAGAACTGATTATGAAGACTAACCATACTTGTAATGAGAACAGATCTTACTTATAATAGGACATCATACTTATGAGGACTGACTACTTATAATGAAGATTAACCATGCTAATAATGAAGGCTGACTGTATATACAGCAAGAATTGACAGTATTTATATTAGAGTTTTACCTTACCTGATTGCAGCCTGGTGGATTGCCTGTGATGAACCTGACAGATGTGCGTGAGAGTTGGCTTCCAGTGCGGTCACCACGCCTGCCCCAGTTCACATACCACAGGGATCTGGTGTGGCGGCAAGGAGCTCAGATGGCCAATGTCAGGGGTCTGTTTTTACAGAAAGGTAATTTGATTGTAGCAACCCCTAATGTCAGGGGCCTATTTTTACAGATAGGTAATTTGTATGTGGCCCACCCCTCTGAGATTAAGGTGTCTGGCTATAGACAGATAATTGGAAGATGTATAATTTTGTTGTTTGTTTGTGGCTACAACCCCAGAATTAAAGTGTCTGGCAATAGCTAGATTGAGGATATATAATTGTTTAGTTTCATATAACTTTTTTTTTTTCTCATAACTATTGAATGTTAGTAGGTCTTGTGAGAAGGTAGGAACAGCACTGTAATTTTACAAGTTAGAATTATGAATTTCTGCAGTTCTGGTACTTAGCTAATGTCATTTTATTTAAAGGGTAGTTGTTACCACCTGTGTTTTTGTATACTGTAGTAAGTCACTTATTTTGGCTGAGAGCAGTGTTTAGCACTTTTTCTTAATCACAAAAATTATTGCCTTTAGCAATGGGGGATTGTTAAACCTGGAAGATATAGAAAAAAAAAAGAAAATACTGTGATTGCAGAAAGTCAGAGGAAGGTGCTGCTGAAGACTGTGGTCGATACCCGAGGCAACTTGAGTCCTGCCTTCACTAACAAGATCCTGGCACTGTACAAACAGCATGCACGTTTGGTTCACTTCTGCTACACACCGCTTCTCTTCCTCCCACGGTAAAACAAGTTGGAGTTACCCTTGCAGTACATATAAGAATTTCACAATAAAGAAAAATAAAGATACGAAGATTCACTGGATAATTTGGGGGATACTGTAGTAAGGGTTATATTACCAGGTAATTAATTTCTTCAGAAGATATGATATGACTAACTCTGATTATACCATTATAAAGGTCTTCCTCAAGTTGAATAAAACTGTCAAAGTAGACATACCGTCGTCATCAACTCAACCATTTTATCTCGTCTAAGAATGGGGTGAGGTTGTTGTTGTTGATAAAACCCCAGTCTGTTTGGCTGAGAAGGCCCATCAACCACAAGCAGTCAACTGTCCCTGCAGGTCCATATCTGAACCAATGCCTCCTTGTGACTGACAGCCCCTTGCCATGGTGAGGCACGGGAAATGGTGCGGAGGTTTGGTTCATGGATGGACACTGCATTTGCTTCTCTTTACCCAGTTAACAAGGGCACCGTAGCAGGCTCCACCTAACTCCTTAAAATGGTTACTGGTATGTGGTTAGTGAAATGGAAACAAGAGTAACAAAAGTGGCAGGAAGGAAAGGGAGATGTAGGAAGAGAGGAGGTCAGACTTGGAGGTAGCTTGAGAAAGGGGAAGGAAGAAATAGACAGCACTATATCAGTTGAGTGGATGTTGGTTGCCACCACCTACCATTGGTGGGGTGAGGTAGGATCTGGAAACAAGGAAGGAGAGGATACAGAAGTGATAGAACTATAAACAGTATACCCAGTGAAATGAGTGGTAGTGTAATTAAAATTAAGAGTATGTCATTGCTGGAGTTAATATGGTATTCACCATTTTTTGGTCCAGTGGTTAGAATGCCTCAGTCTGAGTGATAGTCTTGCATAAGTTTGATCTCTAAGGGGCAGGGCTTTTTCCCATCAAGGAAAGTTCACCACTCTTAATTGCACTGCATTGAACTACAGTAGCCTAACCTTGAGCTCCCACACCTCAAAGGGGTACTATGGGATTTTCTGTTACTTTTTAAAATCATCATTGTGTGCTTATGTCCCCTCAGCTGGCGGTGGCAGGTGGCAGCAGGGAGGGATCACAGCCTGGCCACACACCCTTCCACATCATCTTCTCCCATTGACAAAGCTGTTCCCAACAAGTCCTCAGAACCAGTGAGTCTGCTCAATGTTAGATGTGTATCAGTTATCAAGTCCCTTATTTATTTATTTATTTATTTATGTATTTATTTATTTATTTACCTATTTATTTATTCCTCACCAACTCTGAGTATAGACTTGACAGCCCATTCCCTGGGGCTCAGTAATCCTCTTGCATACCATACATCTTCATATATCATTGCATAGGAGGTGAAATCCTTTATCATGTATTGAATGCCTGCTGGAACTGTCACATATAGGACTGGTTTGGTGGTATATCAGAAGGTGTTTTTATGACCAGTGGGCCATGCAGAAAACCAGCATTTTTTGCTGTGGCAAAATTCAAACGATCAAACTGTCCCTTGGCCCAGCCTGGGATTGAACTTGTGTCTCAAAGTACAAAAAGCTACTTATTATGTACTGTATTTACTTTTACATCCAGGAATCAGATAACTTCCAAAGGCTTGGTGAACATCGTGTAAAGGTTGAAGAGTCTATGATATATATTAGACTATGGTATATAAGAGTTAGAGTACATTATGTTAGTTTGAAATAATCTGCAGACATACCTGGTAGCTAGGATGATAGTCGATTCCCATACTGCTCCTTCTTTCTAAGTTGCCCAGTTTTAACACATCAGGTTAAAGAAAATTGTATGCTAAAGCGCAGCAGCTACCTGTAATGCTTATTTGCAAGTTCCACTCAAATGTACATTACTAGTTGTATGGAAAAAGTAATATTTTGGAACATAGCATTGATTTTGTCAGATAAAAATATCATTTATTTTGTCAGTCAATTTAGGGACACTCAGTATCCAGTGTTTAACAGTATATAGACAGATTAAATAATTTTGAGGAATGGTTGCTTTACTTGATAATGGTCTGTGCTGACAGCGCTCCCGACACGACTCTGGGAGCTCTTTTAAAGGTCTGAGTGGCAGTGGTGTTGTGGGCCTGGCACACAGCGGCAGTGGCTCAGACCTGCGCCGTTCCCTGTCCCTGCGCTCTGCCTCGACTGGCACCACAGCCACTCCCAGCCCTGGCCAGCAACGGCGCAGGCACGTCACAGGTGGAGGGGACGAGAAATGGCATGATTCTCTGTGCTCCGGCTATCTGAAGGAGTATATACAGTATCTGCAATCACTGGGTTTCTTGACGCTTAATGTTACTCAAGCCTCACAGCAGAGAGGGTTAGTATATATCACTTGCCTCAGGCTTCCTCGCACTTGACCTGATTGGTCCAGGAAGTCTTTCCTTGGGTGAATGAAATAACTGGTAGCAACTAGTGAGAATACTACATAGTGTAACAGCCATCTTTGTGGTGAATATGTTAGTAGCAGCTGTATCTAACCTCATCAAGTCAGTAGAACATTTATAAGTGGTATATTATTAACCCATGGGGATGAAATAAGGACCAGATGGGAGGAATATTTTGAAAGTCTGATGAATGGGAATGGAGAGAACAAAGCAACTGTCAACATGATTGGTTTTGAGGGTGTACAGAGAAGGAATGCAGTACCTGGAAACGTGACACTCGCACAGGTGAAGAACTCTGTGAAGTGGCTGAAAAATGGAAAAGCAGCTGGGGTTGATGAGGTGTATGCAGAGATGATTCAGTGTAATTGAGAGAGTGGAATGAAGTTCTTGTTGGAGATAAGTAAGAAGGCATGGATGAGTGAAACTGTTCCAGTAGAGTGGAAAAAGGCAGTGATTGTACCCCTGTACAAAAGTAAAGGTGAGCGAAGTGAGTGCAAGAATTATCGTGGCATAAGTCTATTGAGTGTAGTAGGGAAGGTGTATGGAAGAATTATTATAGAAAAAGTAAGAGATATATCAGAAGTCCTGTTGAGTGATGAACAGGGTGGTTTTAGGTGTGGCAGAGGATGTGTAGATCAAATATTCGCAGTGAGACAGATAGTGGAGAAGGCTTGTGAGAAGGACCGTAAGGTGTTTCTGGCATTTATCGATCTGGAAAAAGCATACAACAAAAGTAGACAGAGAAGGGTTGTGGAGGGTATTGCGCATGTACAGTGTAGATGATAAGCTGCTAGGTGCCGTTGAAAGTTTTTATGATGGTAATGAGGCATGTGAAAGGGTAAATGGTCATCTAAGTGAATGGTTCACGATCAGTGTGGGCGTGCGACAAGGTTGTGTGATGTCCCCATGATTGTTCAATATATACATGGATGGGGTGATGAGGGAGGTAAGAACACGAGTAATGGAGAGGGGGATGGCATCAGTAGTGAATGATGATGGATGGAATATCTCAAATTTGTTGTATGCTGATGATGCAGTGCTGTTTGCAAATACCAGACAAGAGCTTGGTAGATTAGTGCAGAGTTTCTTAGGTCTCTGAGTGTCATTACTTGAGAGTAAATATAGAAAAGAGTAAAGTGATGGTTATTGAGAGAGAAGGAGATTCCCAGTGTGATGTTACAATGAATGGAGAGAGACTGGAATTGGTGAGAGAGTTCATATCCCTGGGTACAGTGATAGTAAAGAGAGGAAAATGTGCAAAAGAAGTGGAAAGTAGAATGACACAGGGAAGGAAAGTACCTGGTACTATGAAGGCCATGATAAAAAACAGAGGCTTGAGTGTTGCAGCTGCACGAGGCTTAAGTGGAGGAGTGTTAGTGCCATCTTTAATATGTGGATGTAAGGCTATGGTGTGGGATGAAAATGGAAAGTCAAGAGTAAGAGCAGTGGAAATGGGACTTTTGAGGAATGTATGTGGAGTACAGCGGTGGATAGGATATGGAATAATGTGATTCGTGAAAGCTGCAGCATGAGGAATCTTTGGACATGAGAATCAAAGAGAGTGTTCTGAGATGGTTTGGTCATGTGGAGAGAATGGATGATAATAGAGTGGTGAAAAAGGTGTATCTGACCAAATTTGAAGGAGGGAGGAGGCGAGGTAGGCCAAGAAGAAGGTGGAGGGATATAGTGGATGAGTGTGTGAGAAAGAGAGGTATGTAAGTTGGTAAGGCTTAGGGACTGACAAGAAATCAAGCTGGCTGGATGAATATTGCGTGGAGAAGCGCGTAACTGGGGATCTAGCACCCCTTTTTAATGTGACGGTGTTCGGATTGTCTCTGTCAGATACGTATATATGAAGCTACAGAACATGGTGAAGTTTTTTTTGGCCTATCTGATTGAGCCAGGATTTCGAGGGCTTGAATGATGAGTGAATTGAAGCGTGGTCCGTTGAATTGGGCAGACTTTAGCTGTCTGGACGTTGCTACTCCTCACCCTTCCCTTGGGTGGGAAAGGAGGTCGGATGAAGATGATGATGAATTAAATCATTTGGGGTAGTAAAAAAAATCATCACCAATATCATCGAGACCTCTTTTCCCACCTACATTTGGGATGAGGTAAGGTCCAGTGAGCAAGAAAAAACATAGTAGAAAGAGAGCTTGCAAAAGTCTTGTCAGTTAAAAGGGCCACACTCTCATTAATTCACTAATTAAGCCACCAGAACCCTGTCTCCACCTCATGGGCATACACATCTACACATACACATTTCATATTACCAATCAGCTGGAGTCAGTATGACAGTTGTGAGAATTTTATCAAAGTTGGGAAAGACTTCTCATATTGAAGGGATTAATGATGGGTACATCCAATCATCAGTTCGAAAATTGTCTAAACTGAGTAAAATCAGTTGGTGATATCAAGTACAACAAAATAATATACAGTATACATTCAGACTGAAGGAGTTAATGCCCTGATACTTTACATTTATGTTTAACATGCTGATTGTCAATCCTTACGCTGTGTTTATTGTTATTTGCTTTTGTAAAGGTATTTGGTGATATAGTAATTAAGAGTGTCCTAGTTAGAGTGACAGCCTTCCATAAGTTCAACCAACAAAAAGTGACTGGAGGGTTTTCAGTTATGTGATGCCACCAGAGAAAGTAAATTGGCCATCTACCCCTAAATGTACAGGGCTATGGTAGGCAAACCTTGGGCCTCTGTACCTCAAAGGGGGTAGAATGGAATTGGCTTACCATTTTCTTATATGGACTCAGTTCGTGTCTCTCCCATCCGACAGACGCAGTGTGGGAAGCCAAGAGAGTGAGAGCCATACTTTTCAAGGGAAGGAGGTTAGATTCAGTGAGCAGGCTACAAAGCAACCCACGTACCTCCTGAAGAATGTCCTTGGAGGAACCATCCTCCTTGAAATTGCCTTCCATCAGCCTTACTTCGCAGCTAAGGTAAGAGAGGAAAGTAGGTGGGGGAAAAAAAAGTGAGAGGGAAATCCTGAGAAGGAAAGTATTGAAACTGAACCAGCCAAATGTTTTTGAGCCGTCTGGTTCATAATGACAACAACATCAGGCAAGAATGTCACCAGTGAGTGTATTGGATGGTGCTCTGTGCCTGAATGAACCTTGAAGATACATTGCCATTCAACACATAATGCTTTAGGTACAGTGGCCTTCCATTCTGCCTTTACATGCAGGCTTTAAGTTATACTTGACAGGTTGAACCTCGTTATGGGAGGCATACTGTGGGATCTAGTTAACCAAGAAATTACTGAACAAAATTTTTGCATTTACAATACTGCATGAAATTTGAAGGCTGCCATTAACATTGAACAAGGAAGCCCATTACATTTTAGGGTTATACCATTTTAATGTCCCCCCCCCTCTCACCCAGATCTACGTTTTGGAGTCCTGTCGGCTGGAGGGGAAACGACTGTCTACACAAGTAAGTCAGCATGGCCTTGAAAAGTCTTTGTCGTTAAGTAATATCTAACTCTGAATTATATTCGTATAGTATATAACTGTACTGTAGTATAATAGTTTCAGATTTTTCAAAAAAATACTTCTCTTTAAACACTAGCTCTTGTAAACTGTACCAGTTGCATTGTTTTTACAAGTATTTTAATATTTTGTTCTACTGTAATTAAGGAAAATGCAACTGACATCAGATCGAGTCAGCATACAGTACATTTATCTAAAAGATCAGATTGTGTGATCCTGTAAAAAACATTGTTCTTTTACTATGCAGCAGTAGCTTAAAGTTCTTCACTCAGAACTCAGTTACACTGGAGCATTGCATTATTTAAACATAGCTATATTACCACTTATAATTGACAGTACAGTATAGTAGATGCTTATTTTAAGCATCATTAAATATTGGTAAGAAATTAAATATGTTTCCTCAGTAATGATAAAAATGTCTACAAAAAAATAAGTAATAAAAAGTAGACAACTTAGTAATAACCAAGTACTGTATATGGAAAGTTAAGTACCAAAGCCCTTTTACTGCCTGTATACCTTAGTATGTCTCAGTAATACATTCTGTGGATGTATCTGCTGTTTTAGGGCAGCATTTCATATTTATTTTGGCAGTGCTCAAAAGCTGTGTAATATTGTGTAGTGATGCTGTTGGTATCAGCAAGCATGCTCAACACTGCGAAGTGATGGTATTGGGAGGGTGGTTATCTCTGCAGTCCTGTAATTTTTTGTTCCTGCCATCAGATGAATTTTCTCACCATGGGAGAAACTTTCTGAAATGGAGAGGGAGGCCTTCATGTGGTGGTGCTGATATTGTGGAATTGCTTGGTTATACAAATATCCCTCAATCTCTTCCCTCTCCACCAAAAGGAAAATGGTGGACTGCTAAAGAACAGCCTTGGCCTGCAGTCCACCAGGCTCACATTTAAATGAGCCTGGGGATGCAAATGCTTTCCCTTCACAACAGGAGGGCCCCCTAAAGATGACTAAAATTGTTTGGCAGTAGTAAGAATAAAATGAAAAAATATGTTATCGGACTGAAGGGATTTATGGGAAAAAGCATTGCTCATTGCTATATAGTGTAGTTCTTTATATCATCTTCAGCCTTGGTTGTAGATATAAAGTACAGTACAGTATCCTATTTATTTTATGCACAGCATTTTTGCATGAGTAAATGTAGTGCACTAGATATTCAAGGGTTTAGGTGCATGCTAAGCTAAATCAAGAAACTATAAACTATATTTAATTGAAATATTCTTTAATGCTTTATCAGTAAGTATAAATGCTGGTAAACTAATCTTCTCTGCTTCTTTTTATCTTGTTTTAACCATTATACTTAAATATTTTGGCACCTTTGTTATTTAAATTGCCATTTTACCATAATACCTGACTGCTGCAATATATCATACACAATACATACTTACATACATACATATACTCTGTATATACCAGTTACCACTGGTGATTAGGGGAAGAAACATACTACCTAGTTATTCACGGTGTGTCTTCAACTAAAATGGGTAGGAATGAGGGGTAGGGTTGAAGGTAGAGCTGCTGCAAAACCCCCTCTTGTACATTATTGTCTTAGGGATATGGCAGTGATATTGCCCAGCACTAGTATTGTAAGCAACCCTGCTTGCCCGTTTGAGAGGAGTAGAGTACTGTATACAGTACTGTGAACTTCCTTCTGGGATTATTATTCCAAAAGAGATAAAACAGCAGTGCTATAAGTCTTAGTACTTTATGTTGTACTGTAATAGGAAAGAAAATAAGCTTGATGTACATGGGGATTAAATATCAGAAGCATCATTTACCAGTTGGTGTTTGATTTTATATTAATTAAAGGTGGTAGAAAAGTTTGCAAACAATTCAGGTTGAGTGGTGAAAAATGTGTAAAGTAATAGAAAATCCTAATTTCATTTGAATTATACATCATTTGAGAAGAAAATAAGACAAATTCACTACTGAGCAGTGAGGTAGAAGTTTAAGTGGCTTTAATGGGGAAATGATAGTAGATATAATTTTTCCTGTATCTTGCATATAAGAACAGCAGTATTTTTGAAGACTAGATGAAATGAAGCCAGCAGCAGTTGGATTAAGCACATTTTTACTCTAGGTTGTATTTTATGTAGCAGTGGAGACTTCAGAGAACATTTTCCTCTGTAATTTGTTATGCATATGACAAGTTAACATTCTGTTGTATGTTATTGATATCATCTTTATATCAGTTGGTATCGGTAACATACAGGAGGATATTAAGGTGTAATCTGCGTAATAAATTGCTAAGGAAGAGGTATTATGAAATCTCCAAAAGCTGCCTAGAGTATAACCCTATGTGCTGCAAGGAAATTATGGGGTCTACAGAGTTATTTTCCTCCTGCCACACAAAGATGGAAGAAGGGGTGGAGGTGGGGGTGGTGGCAGGTCCACCGCCCCCTGCTCGCCGTTCTCCTGTGTCACCTCTCTTTCCTGAGGGTCGGCCCCCTGACCAGATAGATGACAAAGTAAGCTCAGCCTCCCATGCATGCCACTCCTCGCCCCATCCTTCCCAAGGCCAGCTTGTTTGTCTTTCAACCTTTGTCCTCAGTGCCCTCCCTTGCTTTGCTTTTGTCATGTTCATTTCAACCACTTGTACCATTTCTGCTGCAGTCAGTCCTCATAGTAAGCCACCATTTTTATTTTTTTTTACTATTTTATTTATTTTTTATGTACTGTACTGTATTCATTCATTTACTTTTGCTGTTAAGTATGCAGCAAATTAGCTCTGGAATATTTGTCTGTTAAAATGTCATTAACGACCTTTAAGAATGATTTGTCAGTTGCTCCTAAATTACAGCATGTGTTGGAATGAACTGGTTTTAGTGAATTGTTGAAAGAATTGGCACCATTGAAGACAAAAATCAGCCAGTATTATTATAAGGTGTGCTCTGTATAATTATAATGCTCTTCTTGCACTCAGTTGGATGATTCTCATGTTTTTTGGGATGGCTCAGTCAGCATCATCAGTATCTAACCCGCATCATTTATTCATTTCCTACACCCAGTGCCTCATTCACACCCACACCAGCAGATTGAGCCATTCCTGCAACACATATAGTACCATTAGGTGAGTTTCAGTAGAACTTCATTTATGGACCACCCTATGCCTGTATACAGTATTTAAACACATCCTAGACATCATAATGAGGACTGTACATTCAACCAATCCTTCATATATTTCATTGTTTTTATGTTCTTGTTTACTGTTTGTTCATCAGTAATTTGCAGAAACATTGGCACATAAAGTTTCATTGATACATAGGTTGCTCATTTGTTAGTTCCCCAATTTACAGCACCAGAGGGACACTTTCATGTGATGGCACCAATATACTGTGGCTGGGTGGCTCAACTTCTTGTTGTACAAATATCCCTCAGCTCCCTCCCTACCCCTTGAAAGGAGGATGGTGGAATGCAGAAAGTCAGCTTTAGCGAGCAGTTCTTTGGGTTTACATTCAGATGAATCAGGGTTACTGCTACTACTACTACTACTACTACTACTACTACTACTACTACCACCACTACTACTACCACCACTACTACTACTGCTACTGTTACTACTACTACTACTACTATTTTTAGAACTCATCTGCAACTGATAACAAGGACTTTCTTTAATCCCTTTCCTGCCTAGTTCAATCATTGCCAGTCCAGTCTTTGTACACTATTCAGCCTGGGTTTGTGTCTGCAGTGGCTTTCATGAACATAATCTTGTTCAGGTGGGACACTGTACTGCTTCCCTCCTAGCAGTTTGCCTTGATTTTAAACCATACTGATTCTTGTATGGTTTTGTGTATCTGTTTAATACTGACATAGTTTGTATCTGCTCTATACAAGAGAATTATAAAGGTTTAATATGTAAAATAAGTGATTGAGGAAGGAGTTTATGAAATACAAATCAAATAAATCAAATAGAAATACAACTCACAGTTCACTATACCTCAGTCTTCTTTACTTGAACATGATTTGCCACAGTTGTATAGGTGGTCTTTGTTCTGTGTCAGGGGTGTGTTCCATGATACAGGTATTACAATTTTATCAATACATTGGTGCTGTCAGTTTGGGAACTACACTGTTTTTACTCTAGCTTGGACCAGATTTTCATCCTGGTGCATCTTATTCCACATACCTCACTTGTGGAAGAAGACAATGCTATGGCTCTATACTCTTTCCATAGCACTTCTTCATTACTAGCATCATATTTTAGTATTAATCCATTGTTACTCTTTGGGTGACTCTACACTGAGTGACAAGCCAAATGGTTCCCTGTACACCAGGAAACCATATACTGTGCTGGGTGGTAACCAGGCTTTGACTTTTGGTGGTTTAGTGGGTAATTACGGTGCTTCATCTGGATCGAGCCTGTGTAGGTTTATATCCAAGGGTGGTTGGGTTTTTTTGTTCACGTAATGCCACTCAGGGATGCATGAGGCTGGTTACTCTCATCTTCAATGTCAGGACCAACTTGCCTAGCCCTGGGCATCTGTGCTTCTCATGGGGCAACACAGGATTAGATGATGTATGTATGATATTACAGCTCAGCGTTCAAGATGGAAGGATGGTAATTTTAGGCCAAGTTAGAGTAACAAAAAGTATAGCAAATCAGCTTTATAGGTATCGGTGAAACATTTAAGTGGTAATATTTCTATAAGTTACTTGGAAATTTACAGGGGAAAAAAAATAAAAAAGATGGCATATATAAAGACTTAACCTACTGTCATTTGCCATAACTTACTGAAACCCAAATCACCGCAACATGACCTAAGTTGCCCCTGATTTGCGAGGTGACCTGGTGTATCTTATCTGAATGTGGAGCTGATGCAGTTTATCTCATGTCTACCAGTATGACAAAACATCTCTTGTGCTACTAACAGTGTGTGGTGTACTAATATTTTTATTTTTGGCTCAGTTTAGTATTGTCTCATAACAGGCAATAGTGGCTTATATTACTTTGCTGCCTCTTCAAATGTCTGATGTTGGTTATTGTATTGGCTCATCAAGTTGGTTTATGTTACACTTGGCTGTAGAGCGCAGGAAATTATAGGTGATTGTGCAGACTGAATTGCTGCATTGCTGTGAGTTATACATTCAAACTACTGCACAGTATAACAGTTGTAGCTGCACCCATGCCTTTTCCACACTCAAGCTACCATGTTGCAAGACCTCTTCATGTCAGCAGATGCATATTTCAACAAAACTACAACATAGTGCTATAGTTTCAGTACACTGCAACAGGTACAGTATTATTTGTTGTACTAAGAAATACCAAAATGATTTTACAAGGTATTTTAGTGGTAGGATGCCCCTGTAAGTGTGATAGCCTTGCTGTATACCTAGGATCAGTCCACAAATGATGACTAAGCAAATGTCACCGGGGGAATATGTTGGTTGTAATGGAGTGTGATAACCCATCTTCAGAGTCTCACACCTCCTAGGGGGGTAATATTAGATTTGCTAGTATAGGTTTTATTTTTTTAAGTACTAGTTCTTAAATCTGACAAACAAATGAGAGAATATGTCTTTGTTAAAGTGGCTAACACTGTAACATGTAAACTGGAGATGATACTTGGTATATTAGATAATGCCTGCTGGACTTATTCATTTCATAACAAATAGTGCTCAGTTTGCTGTATATTGTAAATATATGTTGTTCCTATGCTTCTAGCATTGTACTAGCTTGGAATCTTGCACTTCAGGGGTTTTTGGTATGTTGAGTTTTATTAAAGATAGTAGAGTAGTATGGTTTATTTTCTATTAAACAGTGAACTCACTGAATCTAATACTGATTTTTGTTACTGTAAATGCTTCATTCTTATTGCAACATGACAACCCAAACCTAAAATTGCATGGCAGTAGGCATTATGATAAACTGAATGGGCTTGAGACTGACTCCAGATGTACTGTACAGTCAGGGACAAAAGCTCACCTGCTACTCCACTGTGTCCACTTCACACGTATGGTATTCGTTTAACTTTGTTCCCTGATGCATCATATCAAAGCATCATATATGGGCAGAGAAATGTACCAAGCCTTTCCCAGTTTTAGGTACATTAGCCAGCAGAGGAAAGTGAGAAGTATATGGCAGACTTTTTACCCTGACTGTCCTTGCACCTGTACTGAAAACTCCTCAGTTCATTCTCATGCCAAACATTTTCCTTGCTTCACAAACCAGGCACTCTTTTGTTTCCAGTTTTGCCATTGCCTACAGTATGATCATTCAGAGGAGCAGCAGAAGCTTCTTTGAGATACACCAGAATTGCAACATGAAATTTTCCATCTGTCGCTGTTCCCCACAAGCTTCACTTAAATTCCCCATCATTCTTACTTTGACCTTTATCTTAACCCTGTCCATATATTATGTTTTATGTGAACTGCTGTACCCACTCAGGCATCAATGTCTTAGCACTCAGCTCACAACCATCATTAAAAATTTACCAAATATTTCAGTTTTCGTACCACACCATGCATATGTATTTATAAGAGTTACCGTTATCCCTCCCAGTTTACCTTCACATTAATTTTTCATTATCCATAATTTTCATAAATATTTTGCAGCCATTCTAAATGGTTTTTCTGCTTCCTGCTGTATTGCAGATATTTGGTCAACACATCTGCCGCTCTAGAAACCACCATGTTCATAATGCACCAGATTTTCAGATGCAAAGTTTTTGCAGGCATTTCATCCTTTGAGACACTAAACAAAGGATTTCATAGATCCTTTGAGCCAGTAAATGGAGTATTTTACATTGAAACCTGCCATATTAAATTGAAGTTAGGGTGTGTCAGGGAGTAATAAGAAAAAAGTAATCCTGTCACACATCTGACCTCATAAAGTATATTCCAATGTAGCATACTGTTAGACAATAGTTTGTCAAGAGCAGGTGTAGTTTTTGTTCTCTGTTCTTTCAAGACTCAGTACATCTGCTTACCCAATTGTGTGTCCCCCCCCCCCTTTTTTTTTAATCCTCTCTACAAAAAAGCTGTCTCTGATTTATTGTTATGTATAACTTTACTGCACAGGATTTTTACATATTTGTGATGCCTTTTGTTGAACAGTATTCTGCCTGTTGTATATATTTGCTGTTGTGTAATTTTATGTTCAGTTAGATTGATACATATGATGTGATGCCAGTCACATACTGTATTTTTGTATATTTCCAGCTACAGTAGCCAAGTTTGAGGCCCTTACATTTAAGGGGGTAGTGTGGGTCTGCCTGCCAAGTGTTACCATTACTGTATGCTGTATTGCCATTGAATGGTTACTGCCATTGTTAATGATGAATTGGATAGTAAGGCATCAGAGTGTATGAAATAATTGTTTTCATTGCATAGCATCTGCAGTGTATCATTAATATATTGTTGAGTAATATTTATATTGTTGAAAGTACAGTTTTGATATTCATATGCATTTTCAGTTGTGTTTGGTTTTATATTTTCAAGTTTTTTCTCTAATGAAAATCATTATCATTATCTATTTTCTTTTTTTTCAGAAGTCTTTAAATTTTTCTTGGTGACTGTGATGATTGCACAATCACTTTCTTTCCATTTATTCAGATTTCGTACTCTTACCTTTACAATATGCAAAGTAAATTACTGTATGCTATGTGCTGGTTATACCTTTCTTTCTTTGTTCAGTCTCCTGTTAATTGCCTAGTAGTCCATAAACTTATTTTTTTCTTTTAAATCATGAATTTCTTTACATTTTTTCACTGGTTTTCTGTATACCCAGTCTGTCTTGCAAAGCACTTGCTGTTCTGATGTTTGCCTTTCAGCTATTCATATCTTGCAAGTGTTTCTTTATCTGTTCTTTTCATTGAAAACAAAGTTAACTGTAGCTGCACAATATTGTTTTTGTCTAAAATGTTTTTAATTCCAGCTGAGTCCTACTGAATCCTGCCGTCCTAAAGCAGTTGTAACATTTGGTCATGCCACTTAATCCCTTCAATGCAATGATGTCATTTTATATATATGTACTGTATATATCTATATCTATCTGTCTATCTATATGTATAGAGAGAGAGAGAGAGAGAGAGAGAGAGAGAGAGACAAGGATTGTGGAAAGTATTAAGAATATATGGAGTTGGGAAGTTGCTGAATGCTGTGAAGAGTACGTATGAGGGTGCTAAGGCTGCAGTGCGCATGGATAGTGAACTGAGTGAGTTTTTCTATTTGAAGGTTGGGTTGAGACAGGGATGTGTTATGTCTCCATGGTTGTTCAATCTGTATATGGATAGGGTTATAAAAGAGATACAAGGTAGGGCAGTGAATGTTGGAGAGGCCCTAATGAGAGAGGGCAGTGTTTGGAAACTCCCTGTACTGTTATTTGCAGATGATACTGTGTTGATAAGTGAAGACGAAGGGGAGCTGCAAGGCTTGGTGGATGGGTTTGGGAGAGTGTGTAAGAAACGGAATCTAAAGGTGAATGTAGGGAAGAGTAAAGTTGTGGTCTTTGAGAGAGGTGAAGTCAGTGAATGTACAGTGAGGTTGGATGCTGAGGAAATGGAAAATGTGCGTACGTTTAAGTACTTGGGTAGTGTGTAGAGTAAGGATGGAAGTTTGAAGGGTGAAGTGCTTGAAAGGGTACAACAAGGAAGAAAGGCTGCTGGTTCCTTGAAGGCAGTGATAAGAAACAGGGAAGTGAGCATGGAAGTGATAAAGTTATTACATTACAGTACAGTATTGTGGTACCAACTCTGACATATGGAAGTGAAGCTTGGACGTTGTTGGAGGGACACAAGTCAAGAGTGAGAGCAGTGGAAATGGGTTATTTGAGAGGAGCATGTGGAGTCATATGAAGAGACAGACTGACAAATGAGGATGTGAAGGAACGTTGTGGTGTGTATGTGAATGTGAGAGGAAGCGTTAGGAGAAACACATTGAGGTGGTTTGGCCATGTGGAGAGGATGGAGAGGGAGAGACTGATGAGGAGAGTGTATGTGAGTGAGGTGGAGGAGAGAGAGGGAGAGGAAG
This sequence comes from Coenobita brevimanus, assembly GCF_032717465.1. NCBI lineage: Eukaryota > Metazoa > Arthropoda > Malacostraca > Decapoda > Coenobitidae > Coenobita > Coenobita brevimanus. Next base: position 39,450,683 of record NC_137013.1, on the reverse strand, counting down.
GCCAAGGATGAGATGGAGAGATGGAGTGGAGAGGTATATGAGAGAGGGGTATTTGAATTGGGAGCAGGGCAAGTGAAATGGCAGGGGACAGGGTGATGTGGAGGTGATATGTTTATGGCCACCGCATACAGTATAAGTGATTAAGGCGTCTGGCAATGTATGTGTGTGTGTGTGTGTGTGTGTGCACGTGCATGCATGCGTGTGTGTGTGTGTGTGTGTGTGTGTGTGTGTGTGTGTGTGTGTGTGTGTGTGTGTGTGTATGTATGTATGTGTATGCAGGCATACTGCAGTTTATCGATGTAATTGGTTAGGTAAAACCTCATCGTTAGGTGGGGTATCCTGTATCGGAGTTCTTTTAACATGTAATGTGGAGCATTTATCAGCCTTGGGTTTCCCCCCAAACCAAGCCCAAAACCCACCCAAATGAGCCCAAAAACAAGTTTAAAGCCAGTCTAAATGGCCTGACAGTTGTCAAGGAAGCTAAACTAAACCTTACATCTATAAATAACTCACTGAAACCAACAAATAAAATCTGAAAATCATCAAATATAAGTCTGGAAAAAATCAAGCTTAGTAAACTGTACCCCAAAATACCAATGTTTACCCCACCAGTGGCTAAAACACATTAATCAAAGTCTATGAACAGTTTATAAATCAACCTAAACACACAGTTTAAGTCTAAGATGTCATTAAAATCAGTAAAAAAAATCAAAACCCATCATTAAATTGGGGTTTGGTCATCGTTAGGCGGGGTGTGGTGGTATTTCTACCCCCATCATTAAGCCGGGATATCGCATCTTGGTGTATCGTTTATTGAGGTATTACTGTGTATGTATATATATATATATATATATATATATACCAGTTCAGTATGGTGATGTCTTTTGTGTTTTATCCATGCTACCATAATTAGATTTCACTCAGTTGAGGAGAGACTTTGTTGTGAAAATTAGCAACAGCCTACATTAACCCCCTGTGTTATAAGGGTCATCTTCTCACATGAATGAAATTATCTGGCACATCCAAGAATAAAGTGTAGAGATAGGTCTGTGTACTGAGAGGACCAACATAACCCCATTACCGTATCATGGTTGAGTGTGCAACCAGTAATTAAAAGTGAATTAATGTGCAGCTTTGAAAAATAGTCACAGATGATGATGTATAACTCAGCCACAAGCATTTATTTTCCCCAGTCATTTGTTTCTGCCTGTCAAATTCTTCATCCTTGTATTATTTTTTACATCGTTCTTAAGCTTCCAGTGTATTAAAAGCATTGCCTTTTGTACCTTCATCATCTTCATTTTGACTAAGTTTATTGCCGGTTATTCCCCAAGCCAAGAAGATACCCATTTGTTATATTTTCGTTTAACTTACATACTCTGTTTTGTTTATCTCCTTCACTACTCCTAGCCTATAAGGTATTATGTGTACTGTTAACCTCTTCAGTCTGATGGTACATTTTGTATGCTCTATTATTCTTGCTGTCTGCAGATGATTTAATTCTGTTTAGAAGAGATTTTAAAATTAGAGGGTCTAGGTATTGCCGTCATTAATTCCTTGAATAAAACTGTTTGGAGGTAGCAGGAATAAACTAAAGCAGTGCATTATCCTAATGAAGGGGTTAACATTTTTAGGGACAGATTGAGCAAAATCAGAGTTCAGTTACCTTTGCAGCTCTTTCATCCTTTCTTTATAGGCTTTTATCTGTATTTCTTACTGACCCTTCCTAACTCTGTACCACTATTCATTTGTCCAGTTCAGTCTGTTTATCACTCCCTCCTGTCCATGTTTATGCCAATATTTTTCTTTGTCTATCTAACCTGTTTGATCTACATCAAACTTCATCCTCGCCATTCTATATCTTTCAGTATACTGTATTTCTTTGTCCTTCTATCCAGTTTGCCATCAGTTCATTTCTGGACAAAGTGGATGACATCAAGGTGCTTCTTCACATGCATTCCTTCACATACGACTTCCACCTTCGAGCGGTGTGTGCATATGTGGCAGACCGGCAGCTTCTCTTTGCCCCTGGGTATCACCTGTCTTCCTGCCTTTCGGACTTCATCAAGTATTACAAGAAGGGACCCAACTTTGCTAGGAACCTTATATATTCAGGTACTGCTGCATTTGATTTCATCATTAGAGACATATATACTGTACTTAGGTATGACTGTATTTGATTTCATCCATAGAGACCACACCAAATAACCATAGAATGCTGTTTACCCTGAGAGACAGGAACAGGCCTAGCCAGTAGCATGAGGACAGTAAACATTTCCAAGTGGTGTTCTTTTTAATTGTTTGCGATCAGATGCAGTTCATAATGCTTTTCTACCTGAAGTTACAGAACATTATTTTAATTGGTATATTGGTTTTTGTTCAAGAACATGATGATATCTAGGGTTGGTGGCGGTACTGTCAAAGACGAGGGAGAGTGGCCATGTGCAGTTTGCCACAAGGGCGTGGGAAGTAATTCCATCTTGTGCGGTGTGTGTGATAAATGGGTGCATAAGAGATGTAGTGGTATCAGAGGTAGACTGCGAGATAATGCTGATTTTATGTGTACGGCATGCCGGGGTGAGCAGGTGGAGATCGTCAGACGTGAAAGGATTGAACTTGCTGGTGAATCTCTTGAGTGTGTGGAAGAGTTTTGTTATTTGGGAGACATGTTGTGTGCTGGAGGTGGGGCTGGAGCTAGCTCTGTGGCTAGGGTGAGAAGTGGTTGGAAGAAGTTCAGGGAGCTCTTGCCTCTCCTGACATTGAGAGGACTCTTCCTACGTGCTAAGGGGTCTTTGTATGCAGCATGTGTTAGGAGTGTAATGCTGTATGGCAGTGAGACCTGGGCAGTGGAGGAGGAAGACATTCGCCGGCTCAGACGTACAGAAATGACAATGATTAGGTGGATGTGCAGTGCGTCCCTGCATCCAAGGCCTGGAGGGGCTGGGTTTACAATGGAAGAGTTGAGAGGTAGGATGGGACTGGAGTGTATTGGTGTTGTGATGAGGAGAGGTAGATTGAGTTGGTTTGGACATGTGGAGAGGATGGAGGATGATAATTGGGTGAGGAAGGTGAGAAGTGTTAATATTGGGGGTGGGGTTATGAGGGGTAGACCAAGAAAGACATGGGACGAGGTCATTAAGTGTGACCTTAGGGTTAAGGGACTGAACAGGGAGGCTGCAATGGATCGTGCAGCATGGAGAGCCGCCATTAGGTGACCAAGGCCAACACATGCAAGCATGTTGGAGCCTTTAAAAACGAAATGAAACGAAAACAGTCTGATGAAATGTCAGTGGAGCATGCTAGTTGGATACTTAGGAAAAAAAAAAAAAACCTTTGTGAGAGTGTGAAGAGAGCTCAGTTCAGGAGTTTCATAGCCATTAAGTATTGAAGAATCCTGCTTGCTTTTGAAAAAAAACTTAAAGTTGTAATGAATGTGTTTTGTGTTGTAGCAGAACCTCATTAAATGCAGCTGAGGGAAGTATTTACATTTTTTGGAACAGTACAGCATGCCATTTTGGTATGCAAAGCTACCCTATATAATTTAATAGTGTAATGAAAGATATGTCCGTTTTGACTGTCACATATTACATGTCCATACTCACATGTACATCTCTAACACAACTTTGATGCAGTGCCAGTGTTATTTCCACTACAGCAAGCTGTTAACTAATTACCTCATGCCTAGGTGCACTGACAGTTGAGGACACTGGGACACCTGGTGAGCAGCTGTACAACTACCTGCTGGCTCGTGAGAAGCACTACCGTATGAGGGTCCTCCGCATGACACCTGTTATGATTGACCCTTATGCTGAGATGGTTAGTTACCCTTTGGCCCCTAAACTGATGGAATTTCTCTCAGTTGAAATAAAATCATATGGTTGTAGCCTGAAGAAAAATTTCTAGGAGTACAAATAGCAGAGGAGAGGTTCCTCAAATAGTGTTTGAAAATTACAACTTCCAGGATATCTATCTATCTATTGCCAGACACCTCAATCCCGTTTGGGGTGGCCACAAACAAATCGCCTCCAAGTCGCCCTGTCCCCCGCCATTTCACTGCCCTGCTCCCAACTCACACCCCCCTCTCTCATATACCTCTCCACCCCATCCCTCCATCTCATCCTCGGCCTCCCCCTCCCTCTTCCCTTCTCCACCTCACTCACATACACTCTCTTCGTCAGTCTTTCACCCTCCATTCTCTCCACATGGCCAAACCACCTTAGTGTGTTCCTCATAACGCTTCCTATCACATCCACACCACAACGCTCCTTTATATCCTCATTCGTCAGCCTGTCTCTCCATGTGACTCCACAGGCTCCTCTTAAATAACTCATTTCCACTGCTCTCACTCTTGATTTGTGTCCTTCCAACAACATCCAAGCTTCACCTCCATACGTTAGAGTTGGTATCACAATACTTTCATGTAGTAACTTTTTCACTTCCATGCTCACGTCCCTGTTTTTTATCTTTGCTTTCAAAGAACCAGCAACCTTTCTTCCCTGCCAGGATATCTGTCAGTTAAACAAAATCTTCTGAAATTGACCTGAATAAAATGCATAAGTGTACTAACTGCCACCAAAGGTTAACCCGTTAAAACACAAGTTACCTTTTCCATTTATTCTTGCCATCTTCTGATAATGTTACTCTGCTTAGAATAGCCTCTTCAAATGGGAGGGATTAGATGTAGCCTTAAACCACTTTAGCAGAAGCACCATTCTTTATCCTTGTCATCATTATCCAGACCTCCTTTCCCACCCTAGGGTAGGGTGAGGAGTAGCGGTGTCCAGACAGCCAAAGTCTTCTCAATTCAATGGGCCATGCATCCATTCACTATCTTCTTCATCCATTCATCCATCATCCAATCCTATATTGCCCCATGAGGAGCGTAGGAGCCCGGGGCTAGGCAAGTTGATCCTGACAGATGAGTGACCAGCCTCACTCATCCCTGAGTGGCATTACGTGACCAATAAACCCCAACCACCTCTTGAATATAAACCTGCACAGGCTTAATCTGATTGGAGCGCCTTAATTACCCACTAAACCACCAGTTGCCATTATTTGGTTATGTAGTTACCACCTGGCACAGTAAATGGTTTTCTGGTGTACAGGAAACCATTTGGCTTGTCATTTAGTGTAGCGTCACCCGTAGACAGAAGGAAGAGGAAAGAATGAGGAAAGACAGAAGAGGGAGTGTAAAGTCATCCTTAGGCAGAAGGAAAGGGAAAGAATGAAGGAAAGAAAGACAGAAGAGGAAGGAAGGAAGAGAGGAAAGGGCAGACACCCAAAGCAGCACTACATTGAGTGAGTGGATGGTGAGCTCCTTCACCTACCACTCTAAAATAGCAGCAGAAATAAACTAAAAAGGAAGTTACCTGGATTCAAGGGTTATGTAAAATATGTAACACTATCTGTTGTAGTCTAGCTTGGGCTAAAATTGCCACCTCTCCATCATGATTACTGAACCGTAGCAAGAGATCAACACTAACATATGATGCTAGTCACAAAGAGGTGCTGTAGAAAGGATGTAAAGCTGTAGTATAACTATCTCATTCTGCCACTGAGCTATGTGAAGTATGATACAGAGGGGCAGAAAAATCTGGGCCAAGTTATGGTAAAAGGACTGTTATAATCATCAGAAAGTTAGACTACCCATAAACAGTAAGTCTTTGTTTTATTACAATTTTTTCTTTTTATACGTACAGTATATATCATTGGTATCATAAATTTTGGGAACTAGCAGATGAACTTTCTAAGCAGCCATCAAAATATAATGTGCTGTTCTTCTGTAATTTACTATGGACATTACTCCAAAAATAACTTAAAAATGGGAAAATACAATACAATACAGATTTACTAAGAATAACATAAAAATGGGAAAATACAATACAACAAGGACCTAATACAGTATACAGCCTTTGTAACTGCATTGCTTTTATGCTGACCTGACCTAGAATTATTATCTTTCCATCCTGAATGCTGAGTTGTAAAAGTACAGTAGATTAACACTGAAATATGGTGCTAGTCATGAAGAAGTAATATGGAAAGAATGTAGAACTGTGTCTTTTTTCCTCCATTGACCTGTGTGAAATAATCTATATCCATCCATTCATCCATCTTCCAATCCTACATTGCCCCATGAGGAGCGTAGGAGCCCGGGGCTAGGCAGTTGGTCCCGACATTTAAGATGAGAATCCATGAAAAGACAATAATCTGGGCCAGGTTAAAGTAAGGGTATAATACTGCTGGGATGGCTGGGTGGTCTTAAAGGAGTAGTAAACTGTTTATTTTTATTTTTTTACCTGATGGAACTGCGCCTGTCAAAACTGTAATACAAAATTTTGGTTGCATAAAATTCAGTGAGCCTTGGTAGTGAGACGGGAATGATTGTCCTTTGTTACTACTCACGTCAGACCTCCATTCTCACCACACATGGCCATTGGTTGAGTTTGAAAAGGGTTAGGAATCTTTGCCATGTTAAATACACTGTAGTGATGCTGATGATTTATGTGCAGATCCCTATGTATCGGGGGGATATTTTGGGGATATCATTTATATGGTAATTAGTTTCAGTACTCTTTGTTAGTCCCACTAATATGCCAAAAAAAACAAGTGTACTATTGCTAATTCTCCTACAGTATAAGTCAGAAATGTGCACCTAAATATCACACCAATGGTGTAATGTGGGAGAGAATATCATATCTCCTTTCATATACTGTTCATACCTTACTCATTCATCCCTCTCTCCTAATGTCTAATACTGTAAAATCAAATCTCTCCCATACTGTTACAAGCTAAAATTTGCTGTCAGTCACCTGCCAGCATTGTGTCGTGACTAGCACATTTCTCATTCGTTCTCAAACATCAGAAAATATTAATACTTCTCACATTCTTATGGTGTGTTGAAAATATCCTTCCCTCTTATAATTTTATGTTGTGTGCTGAGAATATCCTTCACTCTAATACACTTTTGTTGTGTTTTTCATCTATTATTTACATACCACAAGGGCATGGGATGTAATTCCATCTTGTGCAGTGTTTGTGATAAGTGGGTGCATAAGAGATGTAATGGTATTAAAGGCAGACTGCAAGATAATGCTGATTTTATGTGTGCAGCATGTTGAGGAGAGCAGATGGAGATTGTCATGTGTGAAAGGATTGAACTTGCTGGTGAGTCTCTTGAGTGTGTGGAAGAGTTTTGTTGTTTGGGTTTTGTTATTTTGTTATGTGCTGGAGGTGGGGCTGGAGCTAGCTCTGTGGCTAGGGTGAGAAGTGGTTGGAAGAAGTTCAGGGAGCTGTTGCCTCTCCTGACATTGGGAAAGGTCTCCTTACATGCTAAGGGATTTTTGTATGCAACATGTGTTAGGAGTATATTACTATATGGTAATGAAACCTGGGCAGTAAAGGAAGAGGATATTCGAGGCTCAAACATACAGAGATGACAATGATTTGGTGGATGTGCAGCGTGTCCCTGCATGCAAGGCCTAGGGGGGGCTGGGTTTACAATGGGAGAGTTGAGAGGTAGGATAGGATGGGACTGGAGTGTGTTGATGTTGTGATGAGGAGAGGTGGATTGAGGTGGTTTGCACATGCGGAGAGGATGGGGAATGATAATTGGGTGCAGAAAGTGAGAAGCATTAATATTGGGGATGGGGTTGCAAGGGGTAGACCGAAAAAGACGTGGAACGAAGTCCTTAAGTGTGACCTCAGGGTTAAGGGACTGAACAGGGAGGCTGCCATAGATTGAGCAGCAAGGAGAGCTGCCATTAGGTGACCAAGGCTGACGCATGCGTGTTGGAGCCTTCAAAAACGAAATGATACCAGTATTTCATTTAATATTTTCCATCACTGCAGATGGCAGGGAAATGTTGATGAACATTTGATTGTGTTAGTACATAGCCACTCTTCTTTTCTAGTACTGTATTAATTTCCCCCTCTTGTGTAGTACTATAACATTACATTTTCCTCCTCTTGCCCAGCACTACACAGAATTCATCCTGGTGCACACCAAAACCTGCCGTGTGCGCTATCGTGATGCCAATGACCAGTGTGTGTCAGACGAGTATGATGTGACTCTGTTAGTTTCACATGACACCTCCCCAGATACAGCACCACCTGCCACCTCCAGCTGTCTTGACCCACGGCCAAACATCCTCCACCTTAACTTCTATGTCATTCTCACCAGCACAAGGTGTGGTTTGTAGCCTTTATATAAAAAGTATGTTTCAGATGTTTGCTTTGGTAGTTTGCATAATTATATAGAGGTTATGTAGTAAGTTATTGTGAATAGCAAAAAATGCCTCAGCGAGATAGGTACTTGTAGTGAATATTGAAAGTAACAAATGTTTTTCATGTTCAGCACTGTAGGAGACAATCTCTTGATATGGCAGTAGAAGTTGAATGATGATGAATGAATGACATCTCTTATTGTATTGGCCTTTTAAGAACTATTTCATTTACATTGTCAGTCTTATTAACCCTTTCAGAATACATTGTTATACACTGTACATACCGCAGTACTGTACAGTGTTCATGATCCATTATTTTTCCTTTTCCATTATTGCAGAGAGATGTATCCCAACCGTATCCTAGAGAAGAAGATGGGAAAATTCCGCACCGTGTCTGTATCTCTTGCTCCGACCCTCGGCAAGCGGTGGACACCCTCTTCCACTCACACAGGTAAGGGTTTGGGACTGAGAGTGAGGAGACAAAAGTGAGTAAGGCTGTATTGGAAGTTGTATTAATAAAAGACAGAGTTGGACAAAATGTGAAAGATATACAATACTGTTTATATGGTAGTCAAGTGGGGTTGGTGGAGGATTAGTGCTCCTCCCTGTAAAACAATTAACTCTAAGCCCTTGGCCACCCCGTTTGGGATACATGGTGTCTGGCAATGAATGAATGAATGAATATTACATGTCACTTAATGATAGGGCTGCTTTGCTGCAAATCTTATAGTTAGTTGAATTGCCATTAAATAAACACATAAATTAGGAGACACTTTCAAGGGTCTGAAGCTTGACCTTGTGGGAATACTTTTACCCAACCCATGTCCACAAACCAACCTTGGTAAAGATCATAACCACCTAAAACGCCACATACTGCCACTGTAACTCATCGTAGGTAAATGTTAGTTGTATAACAATCGCAAGTGGTAGGTGGGGGCGCTCACCATCCACTCACTTGATGTAATGCTGCTTTGGGTGTCTGCCCTTTCCTCTCTTCCTTCCTCTTCTGTCCTTCTTTCCTTCATTCTTTCCTCTTCCTTCTGCCTATGGGTGACTACAGTTCCTCTTCTGTCTTTCTTTCCTTAACTCTTTCCTCCTCCCTTTGCGTGTGGGTGACTACACTGAGTGACAAGCTAAAAGGTTTCCTGTACACCTGGAAACCATTTACTGCGCTGGGTGGTAACCATGTAACCAGATTATGGCACCTAGTGATTTAGTGGGTAATTAAAGCGCTCCATTTGGATTGAGCCTGTGAAGGTTTATATCCAAGGAGTGGTTGGGATTCATTGCTCACATAATACTTCTCAGGGATGAGTGAGGCCGGTCACTCTCATCTTAAATGTCAGGACCAACTTGCCTAGCCCCAGGCTCCTATGCTCTTCATGGGACAGCATAGGATTGGATGATGGATGGATGGATAACAATTGCACTCACATTTACTGCTGGCAGTGGTGCGATTGTATGCACATATCACCCATTTGTTTTCACCCTCAATCAGTCAATCAATCAATCATTTCCTGTGGCACTCCACGGGATGCATAGGGCCTCGATGAACTCTCTCCACCAATATTTGTCTCATGCCATCTCCAGGTCCCACCAACACTCCTCTCCTGCTTCTCTTTTCATTGTCCTCAACCAGGTTTCCCTCGGCCTACCTCTACCTCTTCTTCCTCTAGCAGTCCACTCTGGCACATCCTGTATTAAACTGCCTTCTTTTCTGTATATGTGCCCCAGCCACTTCCAGCAAGACAGTCTCACATATTCATTATTTGGTTCCACTCTCGTATTATTCCTCACTCTTTCATTTGTAACTCTGTCTTGCCACTTTACCCCAAGAATCCTTCTCAGTATTTTATTCTCAAATCCTAATACTTTCTGATCTGTTGCAATTGTACTGTACCATGACTCATGCCCATAAATTAAAATTGGTCTAACCATGGACATGTAAATTTTCACTTTAGTATGTATGTACCGAAAGCAAATTATTATTCCAAACAGATTTCAACATTCCAACAGCTCGCCAAGCCTGTCTAATCCTCTCCTCAATTTCATTGTCTAATGATCCATTAGATGATATAATCGTTCCCAGATATTTAAAGTTTTCTACATTCTTTACCACATTATTCCCAATTACACAGTCGATTTGGTTCTCCACGTTCATATTGATAATTTCAGTCTTTCCACAATTTATTACCAATCCCACTTTTTCTCCTTCCTCCACCGGACAATCAAGCACCCTCTGCATCTTGTAAATACTTTGCAAATCAGCACAATATCATCAGCATAATCCCTACTGCACTCGATAGTCTTATCCCACAATAATTCTTGCACTCTATTTTTTCACTTTTATTTTTGTACGGGGGTACAATCACAGCGTTTTTCCACTCTACTGGCACAGTTTCACTCATCGACGCCTTCTTACATATCTCCAACAAGCTCTTCATTCTGCTCTGTCCACTACACTTAATCGTCTCTGCATACGCCTCATCAACCCCAGCTGCTTTCCCATTTTTCAGCCACTTCACAGCGTTCTTCACCTGTGCGAGTGTCACGTTTCATGGCACTGCATTCCTTCTCTGCACACACTCAAAATCGATCATGTTGACATCCATTCTGCTCTCTCTATTCCCATTCATCAGGCTCTCAAAATATTCTTTCCTTCTCGTCCCCATGGGTTAATAATTTACCACTTACATCCTTCACGCATTCACATTTCTTTTCACTGTCATTTCTACATTTCTGCATCTCTTTCCAAAATAACTTCCCATTTTTAGAGTAATTTGCATTCATTTTTCTTCTTAGATCATCATTTACCTCCTTTTTCTTCTTCACTAGTCTCATTATGTGCTTCTGTCTGTTTATCTGTCTGTCTATTGCATGTCACCTTAATCCCATGAGGGGTGGTCACAAACAGATTGCATCCATGTCGCCTGTCCCATGCCATTTCACTGCCCTACACCCAGTTCACACCCCCTCTCTCTCTTATGCCTCTCCATGCCATCCCTCCACTTCATCCTTGGCCTCCCCTTCCCTCTTCCCCCCTCCAGCTCACTCACATACACTCTTCTTGTCATTGTCTCGCCCTCCGTCCTCTCCACATTTATCGTGCTTCTTGCTTTCAGTATATTCAGTTCTTGTTTCAATTGACCTCCTGTCCTGTAACCCTCTAGCCTCTTCTTCCTCTTTTCCTCCACTGCTCTCTTAACCTCTTCATCCCACCATGCTGTACCTTTCTTCTTTGTTGTTACTCTTGCCACACCACGCACCACACTAGCATTCCTAACTAAGCAATCCCTATATCCGTTCCACAGGCTGTCCAGATCCATTTCATTTCAATTCACTGATTCTAACTACTTCCCTACTTTGGTCCTGTATTCATCTGCCATGTCTTTGATCCTCAGCTTCTCAGCTTTCAGCCTTTCTCCCTGACTGCTCCTTTCTCTCCTGGTCCACCTCACTCCTCTCAGCTTGATCTTCACACCACAAATATATGCTCTGACAGACCTCCACATCATCCTTTCACAGCCCTCATATTAGCAACCATTCCCAGCATCGACCTCTCTATGAGCATGTAATTAGTCAGGCTCCCTTCAACTCTATCCCTGTTCCCTCTATACCATGTATATATATGTGGATCTTTGTGTTTGAAATGTAAGTTACAAATGCACAGCCTCCCTTCCTGACACATATCTTTCAGTCACTACCCATTATCATTTTTTCCTGGTACTCCATTACAACCCATTATGTTATCCTGAGGACCAGTGCCAATTCTTCCATTCGTATCGCCCATTATGATAGCTTTATAGCCCCTGGGCATTTCTTCCACTGCTGTAGTTTAGTGTCAAGCATTGGTTGTTATGAAGCATCCAACCTAAGGAAGCCAGGGGTTTGAATCCTGGTGCAGGCAGCTGGCACCACTTGTCTCAGGTGTCCATCCACTCTTTATAGGTTGGGAAGTAAAATGAGTACCTTAAGTGACACCTGTTGGAGGTATCGGTGGTAACTTGGATGATACAGTGACTTTTTATCATTGAGCAAATGAGTGAACAACCTTCCATAGATTCAAAGGCCAAAGTTTGGGTGATGAACACTGTGACTAAGTAGCTCTTGGCTTGTGCCATATCTTTTCCTTTATTACTCAGCTGTGAGAGATGGCTAAAGGTTTTTTAGTAATGTAATGCCATCATGGTTGTAGCTGGGCATGTACCCATAAATGTGTTATACTGAGGTGTCTTAGCTTCAGACCTCTTACACCTTGGAAGGGTTAATGTGGAACTGACTTTTTTTTTTTTTCCCTCTCTCTTTTCTTTCTTTAATTTGTCAGAGAGCAGAGATCACAGTGGGTCAGACACACCACCAGTAGTGCCTGACTCCACCACCACTAGCACTGGTACTGTCACCACCTCCACAGCCACAACCAATGTAGAGGATGTAGCAGAGAGTGGTCAGCCAGCAGTGGCAGCAGAGGAGGATGGTGCTCCACCCTCCTCTAAATCATACACTGGCATCAGGTATAGTGTGCCATACATGAACCTGGGACAGCACCTTTGTAAAGTAAATATGTAGCTACACTTTCCAACACTAATGCATCACAGTTAATAGATCATTTCAGTTAATAGTTGGCATCCCCATTCATGTGGAGGTGTATGGTATGGGGGAGGACTTCTGAGCCTCAGGGAATGGACTGTTAAGCCTTTGCCCAGCTTGAGATACATTTGAAATATATTTATATATATATATGTTATGAAGGGAGATTTGTCAGTTAGGTAGTCTCGTACCTTCGAGACGTTTCTCGTACCGTAAGTTCCGGTACGAGTCACCAGAGTTGCCAGTTTGCCTGTTGTTTGTGAGCGTAGTTATTTCGTAAGTTAAACATTAATTAATTTTTTTGCTCTTTTTCTCAGTAATGTTTTATTTAAGTGATTGCATGTTAAATTATGTAGTTTAAGTTCGTATGGTAAATGATTTAGAGTGTTATGTAATGTAAGACAACACTGGCATGTTTTGGGCTGTTTCCAAGTTAGCAACTGTTTCCTGTCGAGAGTAAATACGAAGTTTCGAGAGTAATGCAAGCTTATATAAGATGGGGTAGAAATTATTACAAGTTTAGTCGGGTTTCAGTTCAGTGTGAGTGAAGTGCAGTCGGTTTTGGTGCAGTGTCATTGTCAGTGAAGATTGTATATTTTTGGTACGTGTGAAAACAGTGGTGAACACTGATGGGTTATTGAAGTTTGTATATCATTGGAACTTGAGAAGAGTGTGAAGTTTATTAAAAGTAATTACTGTCAGTGAAGATTATTTTCAGTATATGTGTAATAAGTGAAGTGTTATCAAGCATTAAGTGTACTAACAGTGAAGTGTTGTCAAGCATTAAGTGTAATAGCAGTTGGTAATGTGTGTATAGCTCCAGTGCTTGCAAGAACAGTGAAATTGAAAAGCATTAAGTGGAATTACTTGGAAAATAAAGACAGTGAACTTTAAGGAGCCAGTGTTTATTTTTGCCTCAGCTGAAAATTGTGTACTGCACACCTAAAGGCTGACAATAGGAAGAGCAACTCACTGGGCAACGCCCTTCTCATACTGTACTACTGCTGTTGGAGCCTGTGGCAGTGTGGGGACTGGGATATATATATATATATATATATATGTACTGTATACTGTATATAGATAGATTCTGGTAGATAGATAGATATGTATATAAATGTTATGGCATCCCCATTCATGTGGAGGTGTATGGTATGGAGGAAGACTTCTGAGCCTCAGGGAATAGACTTTTAAGCCTTTGCCCTACTTCAGATACATTAAATATATATATATATATATATATATATATATATATATATATATATATATATATATTTTTATATTTATTTATATTTATATAGATAGATAGATTGATAGATAGATATGTACATAAATGTTACTGCCACCACCAAGTGTGTGAATATGTCAAGGATGTCATGTGTACCATCTGCCAGATCTCCACTACACACCAATGCTGTCCAAAGCTCATATATAACACGTATTATACCTGTGTTAAGTGTATGTTTTGTTTAAAGGCTGGTTTGTATGATTAGCTAATGATGTTAGTCATAGATTTGTCTGTTGTACCATTGAGCTGTGGGAAATAAGCAGCAGAATGATGGTAATTTCTGGCATGCTACAAAGTGATGTAAATCTCAGGCAAGTTGAGGTAGACATACTGCAGACTGTCTTCCTCACTTTCACCCTCAGTTCAGAGAGATTGAACATGCCAAATTAAGGCATACAGACTATACATTGTTTTCATTACTTTCATTCACAGCTCCGAGAGTGTGAACTACCTTGGCTACTACACCCAGTATGAGGAGACAATGCAAAACACCCTACAGGAGCAGGCAGAGGAGGCACGCAAAAGGATACATGACATCTTCAACCAGGCCAAGATACACTGCAGGTGGGATAGGCAAGAATGATTGTAGACAGAATGGGAACGACAGGAATATTTGTAGGTGGGATAATTGTGCAGCCTTAGGTATCTTCACCAGCTTTTCTGGGATTATTTGTGCCTATACAAACATTAATAATATATTGCATTACATTTGAAAGGCTAAAATGTAACTTTGTAATGCAGTAATCTAAAAATTGAGATGTGTTTGTTGAACATTTTTTACACTTTCGTGGTACAGTTGCAGTGCCTTAATTCAGTTATTTCTTTTCCTGACAGACGAGACTCCTTATGGCAGCGACTGACAGCCAGTGTACGTGAAGAGGACAGACAAAAGCTGTCTCGGGAACAGGTCAATATATTATGAACAAATAATGGAGTTGAAAGAAGATCTGCAATGGTGTATATTGATTCAGCATAGTGACAGATCTCTAAGCTGTATGGTATCGTACTATCTTCATAACTAAACCCCGAGGCATAAAGTTTACCTTTCAGCACCTTGTCCTGTGTTTCAGTAAAATAGCCTCTTGTTTTTCCAACTACATTCATACTTTTACATCTTTGTTCAGTTATCATCTAATCGTTCATAGATGAAACTTTATTAGCTCCTTTTCTTTGTGGAATATAAGCACCATGTGAAAATATTTTAAATTAACTATGTCACTGTACTGTGGCTATTGTTCAGGTTGTGGGTGGTCTAAGCTTCAGCGAAGTCAGTGAGCTACTAGAGTTGGTGAGAGTGGAGCCACTTAGCTCAGTGGACCCTCAGCTGTTGCCACTGCTGTCCAAGCCACTCCACTGGTACCAGGCACTCACCAGGGTCCTCCAGGCCAAGTACCAGGACAGGCACAGGTAGCACAGTCATACTTTAGCAAGAAGTATGGTACAACTATTATTGGGCTTATAGTTTTCATCCATGACTACAGTATATGATGGTGAAAATTTTTTCCATTGGGGTCATGTTTTCATTTAGCTATATCGGTGTATGCACCGCACGGGGTCGATGGATGATGTAGAAAAAGATAGATTCTGGGATGACTTAATATGTGTGGTAAGTGGTTTGGTGGATGATGAAATTGTAGTTTTTGGAGAGGACTTAAATGGTCATGTAGGTGAAGCAGCTCAAGGATATGAAGGGGTACAGGGGGGATGTGCATATGATACAAGGAATGAGGAAAGGGAGAGGAAATTTGAGTTTGGGGAGGCAGTGAACATGATTGTGTGCAACACACATATCAGTAAAAGAGAGAGAGTAGATTGATTGCATATGAGTCTGAGGGAAATAGTAGCCAGAGAGGCTATTTCCTGGTCAGGAGGGCTGATAGGAGGTTAGTGAGGGATGTTAAAGTTATAGGGAGCGAGGAGTGTGTGTGCAGCAACACAAGTTATTGATATGTGACATGGTGTGTAAGGAGCAGTAGTTGAAAAATAGGACCTATGTACCTAGGAGGAAATTATGGAAGTTGGAAAACCAGTAAGGAATGCCCTCTATAGTGAGATGAGTAGAGTGGTGGCTGAACAGAGAGCCATCGACAGAAGTGTTGATGAGCAGTACAGAGCTCTCACGAACAATCTCCTGCGAGTTACTGATTCAGTGTGTAGATGGACAAGGGGCTCCCGAAGTCAGAAAGTAACATGGTGCTGGGATGAGGGTGTAGAAGCTGTAGTTAAGGAGAAAGGAAGGCTTTTCCGGGAATGGAAAAGGGGTGGTAAGAAAGAGGAGTACTTGGCTGCCAAGCGTAGGGCTACAAAAGAGGTTTACAGGGCAAAATCTGAGTCTCAGAAGCTTTTACTTGATAACCTAAATAATGTGGAGAGGAAGAATTTGATATTTTAGGCGGCAAAGCAGATGAAGAGAGAAAACAGTGATTTCATAGGTGAGTAGTGTGTGAAGAATGATGAAGAAAAGGTAGTGGTTGACAATGGGGATATTAAAGATGCCTGGAAAGAGCATTACAACTGGTTGTTGAATGAGGAGTTCAACTGGAACAAGGAAGGTTTGGAGCCAGCAGATCCAGTGTTCGACCTGTGGCATTTGATTGACGCTGCTACTGTGAGCAGGGCAATAGGCAGGATGCAGGTGGGAAGGCAGCAGGTGTGTTTGGGTTGACTGCTGAAATGCTGAAAACCTCAGGAGACGTACGAGTGGGGTTAGTTACTGACTTGGTAAATACGATTATATATGAGTGTGTTGTCCTGGGTGATTGGCAGAAGAGTGTAATTGTGAATGGGTACAGTGGGAAGGGTGATGTCCTGGAAAGAGGAAATTTTAGAGGCATAAAGTTGTTGGGCCAGATAATGGTGGTAATGGAGAGAATTCTAGAAAGTAGGATTAGAAAAAGTGTGAATATTAATGAGATGTAGGTTGGGTTTATGCCAGGCAAAGGGACCACTGATGCCATATTCATTGTTCATTAGCTTCAGGAAAAATATATAGGAAAGAAAAGGGATTGGCACTGCTGTAACTGATACAATATGCCAAACTGATATATTGCCAAAACAGTAATCCCTATACTATCTGGATGCCCACTTTCTGGACACCCCACTTACCGGACATTGTGGGTCTGGACCTTCAGAACCCAAAAATGGCCAAAAAAAAAAAATCCCCGCAAAATCTAATTTTTTTCCTCTCCCATAATTTGAAATTGCCACGCAGCAGCAAACAGCTGTTTACACCACGGCCCCTTCACCCCTTCCTTCCTCCCCCCTCTCCCCTCCCCTGTCAGGGTTGGCATTTGGTATTTTTCATTACCAGATGTGGGCCAATTTGATAATGAAAAATTCGTTTGGTAATGAATCAATAATGCATTACCAAATGGATTTTTCACATGTATGAGGATACACAGGATGGAGATAGAGGATTGTCTGTTCTCTCTGATTAATCTGCTAGCCTACATAACGTGAAAATAATCAACATGCTGTTAATTATAGGGAGAGTGATTACATGTATTTCCACTTGTATATATAATTAGTGAAGAATAAATGCTTGCTTTACGAATTTGGTAACAAAAGATTAAATTTGGTAATGAAAATTGAGGAGTTTGGTAATGGGGCTGTTGCGGTCTGGCAACTTTGTTTCCCCATCACAACAGTCACTGCTTAACGTCAATTGCGAGTAGATGCTTATTGCAGTGGATGCCACACGTGCTTGTTTTCTGTGAATAAACAGTGAGTAAACTCCAATACCTCACCAGTAGACCACACGGGAATTAACAGCGTTGTGCAGTGTTAAGAAATTAAAATTTAGAGTGCAAAGGATTAACTGTGGTGTGCAAACTGGCGGTTGAAACTGGCGTGGTGCAGTTAACAGTGTGCAGTGTTAAACAATTGGAACTCACAGTGCAAAGAATTACTGTAAGTGTAGCACAACACTGGATTACTGGATGTGCTTCAAGAGCATTTTCACCACTGCCAAAGCCTTAGAGAAGGTGGCCACAGACGTGCTGTAAGTACCCAGGCTGAGGTAGTCACTTCTAATTCCTCAGTCTTTGGTTCCTTTTCATTTATTTCATGCTTTATGTCCATTATTGGTGTGAATAGGGTCTTCTATCTATCTGTCCATTGCCAGATGCCATAATCCCATAAGGGGTGGCCATTTGACTTTGAGTTATTTGTTTAACGGGGAGGGGCACTAACTCTCCACCAACCCACTTGTTGACACGTAGGGAGCACATATGGTTTGGTTATATGGTTACCAACCAGCGTTGTAAATGGTTTCTTGGCTTACAGGAAACCATTTGGCTTGTCACTCAATGTAAAGCCACCTGTAAAGGAAAGAAAAGCAATAAGAAGATGGGAGAAATAGGAAGAGAATAGGTTTAAATAGGTGCTATGCATGTCCGGTAGGGAGTTATTTAGGTGGCTTTCAAAGTTAGATTGGGTTAGGGTTCTCCAGTACCAGTCCAGCAGGCAGGGGCCCACTTTCCAGACGGGACCACTTTCGGGACATGCCTTTGGCTCTATTACATCGGATAGTGGAGGGATTACTGTATTTGCATTTTTTTCCGATACCGAACTGATGCCGATATCTACAACCGATATCAAGATATCGGATATGGATAGAAGAAATGTTGAAGTGATTTTTTTTGAAGATTTTGTTATGTTTTGCCCAATTCTGTGTTAAAGAATTTTGTTACCCTGACAGTGTTTTGCAACATAATAAAGTCTTACTGAAAACTATTAAAGGTTCATTATAATAAGTGGGTAGGTGGGAATGGAGAAAAGAAATGAGAGAAAAGAACTGAAGGCCGAAAGCAACGAGTTGAGAGTGAGGTATTCCGCTTATTGGTGGTGTGTAAGTGTGGTGGCCACGTGGGTTTATGTAAGTACAGCACACACGCTGTCAAAATAAGCAGGAGCTGCCCACAGCCATTAGTTATTATGTACTTTATTTAGTCGTAATATTTACATTCACTCTTCTGTCTGTGGTCTAAGTAAAGTGGTTTACTGCATCTAATAAGAAAGAAGGCAGTAGATGGGGCCATTGCTGTGAGTGTAGAGTAACTCTTGAAACAAGGAGATGAATGACATTTGGCTACTTCAATTAAGCTTATTTCTACAGCGAAACAATCCTTTAATTGATAGAAACACATTACATATAGATCTTCCTTATGCTTCTCCATTACTGCACTATATGTAGAGGGTTTGCTGTTTGGTAGTTGTGTGTGTGTAGTGTATATACATAAATACATAAACAACAGTCTCTCATTTATCCGGATGCTCAGTATCAGGACGTGTTCATTATCCGGGTGCTGGATCTCTGTTCAATTAAACCATTATCTGAATTTACTTGCTATTATCCAGGCGTAAAAGTCCCCGAGAACATTGGCCAGCCGGCCAACACTTTCAAACATTTGGTATCATGGCCACCGGACGTGAGCCATGAGCGGGAAGCAGTCTGTAATCTACAACCAGAGCTATAATGTCTGTCCACCCCTGTACTGAATGGTCAGAGTCGCGCGCTCGTCCTATCACTCCCAATGAAACTCCAGCACCGGGTAATAGTGTTGAAATATCTAAGTTTACTTGTTCGCATACATGCAGGTTGTACAGATTATAGTATTTCAAGAAAATATCTCTGTATCATGTATTGGTTTTCTGATATTTTCATGATGGATTTTTTTATTGAACTGTAGGACTGTATGGGCAGAAGTATTACACTCAGTTTTTATTCATCAGTGTATGGTATTACAGCACTTTCTCCTTGATACCTCAATTTTGACAAAGCTCAGTAATACAGCTTTTTATTTCTTGTTTTCATGCAAGGTAAAAGGAACCAAAAGCAGGAAGTCCACATGATTGTTCCCCCAGAGAAAAAATAAGTAGATAAATGAAAGAGCCAAGTTTAAGATCCATCCATTTTGAGATGCATGGACAAATTGCTTATAAGACTCATCACCTTCATCATCTATCATTATGTATGATCGTTGACATTTTTGTCATTATTCTGTTGTAATTTCCAAAATCCCATTACTGTATTCAGTGGGGTGGTAGAATTCAGAAGCTGGAAAAGAACATAGCACTGATTCAAGCTGTCAGCAGAATGCCTCATGGATATTGCTACTCTTCCATCATACAGAATGTTTATCAAAATAATCTCCACCCACAGGAGTTTGACCTCAAGTGATGGCAATATTCAGCATGTGACAGTGCTCAGTCCATCCTGCCCAGATGCATTCATGATGCTCTCCATCAACCTGCACCATCAGAAGGCTGTGAGTACAGTGGAGTAGATAACCAGCTTGCATACTAGTGACTTCATACATCTGAAGATGTACTTTTTATTTCATATTTGCTCCCATCAAATGATATTCTTTAAATCAGGAGAAACTTGTGGACCCAATGGATTTAAATATAGCCCTCATTTACCCCTTCACTATAAGAGATCTTCCTTAAGCTGAATGTAATAGTTTGGTGATGGCCTGATTAAGCTGAAAAATACATCATAGGATTGAAGGAGCTAACTTGTTCATTCCAGTTGTAAAGGTCATACAAAACTTACTGTAATGAATGACAGTAGTCACTGTACTGGCAGAGATTTGAATGCAGGCCCCCACACATGCCGGGTGTGCATGCAACACCTGCACCAAAGAGAGGATCTCCATATTCTCTCTGGCAGCCTGGGCCTATATAGACCCCATTACACTACTCTTTTCATCCCATAGTGATTAATTTGATGAGTTTCACACACACACACACACACACACACACACACACACACACACACACACACACACACACACACACACACACACACACACACACACACACACACACACACACACACACACACACACACACACACACACACACACACACACACACACACACACACACACACACACACACACACACACACACACACACACACACACACACACACACACACACACACACACACACACACACACACACACACACACACACACACACACACACACACACACACACACACACACACACACACACACACACACACACACACACACACACACACACACACACACACACACACACACACACACACACACACACACACACACACACACACACACACACACACACACACACACACACACACACACACACACACACACACACACACACACACACACACACACACACACACACACACACACACACACACACACACACACACACACACACACACACACACACACACACACACACACACACACACACACACACACACACACACACACACACACACACACACACACACACACACACACACACACACACACACACACACACACACACACACACACACACACACACACACACACACACACACACACACACACACACACACACACACACACACACACACACACACACACACACACACACACACACACACACACACAGAGGCCATCATTGGAGATGCGGGATGATGAGACATGCAGCCCATCCCTGGGATATGCAATGGCAAGGATGCCACCAGCTCAGAAGTCCTTCCCATCTGAGTCATGTTGCCAACCATCCCTCACCTCATATCCCACATCACTGCCAACCAATGTAAAGGCTGTGCAAAACTTACTAAGTTATTCACTGTACTGGCTAAGAGTTGAATGCAGGCCCCCATGCTCCACGGGCTTGCACATTACACTTGTGCCAGAGAGGATCCCTTACATTGCCAGATTATAAGACCCTATTGCACAGTGATATTGTACAGTGATATAGTATTTGTGTCATTCTTCATGCCTTCAGATGATTTTATGTAGCCATTAGGATACTTCTTGCAGTGAAGTGGTTAAAAATGATGGCTGTTGAGCATCTTTCCTACAAATGATCTCCCCAAAGCTAATTAAACTTGTCAGGTGGTAGCAAGAATAAAACTAGTACTGTACAGTATTACACTTATGGTGAAGTGGCTAACATTTAGAATTACAGTACAGTATTTAAAATAATAAAACTGCAGTGACTGCTGAGGTCGTGAATAGTATAGCAAGGAATGAAGTATCCAGAGATGTAAGTTCCCACAAAAAATATGTGTTGTTCAGTATAGATATTTTAATAGTCTCATATTTTTATTTGCCTTAATGCTAACATTTTCAATGTACTGTAATGATGTTTTTTTAATTTAGTCTTGCTCCATTTGGGTAATTTTATTGAGTTTAAAAGAGCCCATGTTAGTGAAGGGGATATCTGACTTCTCCATTTTTAAAAACATGTCTAAAATTGCATAAAACCATCAGGAGATAGCTAGAATATACACCCCCTATAATATGAAAAAAAACAAAACAGCAGCAAAAAAGTTAATTAGTTGGACAAGATGGAAAAAATATTTTGAAAGACTGATGAATGGGAAAAGAGAGAGCAGAGCGACTGTTAACATGATTGGTTTTAGAGATGTACAGAGAAGGAATGCAGTGCCAGGAAACATGACACTTGCAGCGGTGAAGAATGCTGTGAAGCGTCTGAAAAATGAGGAAGCAGTTGGGGTTAATGAGGTGTATGCAGAGATGATTAAGTGTAGTGGATAGAGTGGAATGAAGTGCTTGTTAGAGATAGGTAAGAAGGCATGGATGAGTAAAACTGTGTCAGCAGAGTGGAAAAAGGCTGTGATTGTATCCCTGTACAGAAATAAAGTGAGCGAAGTGAGTGCAAGAATTATCATGGCATAAGTTTATAGGGTTTTGTGGGGAAGGTATATGAAAGAATTATTACAGAAAAAGTAAGAGAGATAGAAGTCCTAGTGATTGATGAACAGGGTGGCTTTAGGGGTGACAGAGGAGGTGTGTATCAGATATTTGCAGTAAGACAGATGGTGGAGAAGGCTTGTGAGACAGACAGTTAGGTGTTGATGGCATTTATGGATCGGGGAAAAAGCACATGAGAAAGTAGACAGAGAAGGATTGTGGAAGGTTTTGTGCATGTATGGTGTAGATGGTAAGCTGCTAGGTGCTGTCAAGAGTTTTTATGATGACAGTGAGGTATATGTAAAAGTTAATGGGCATCTAAGTGTGACAAGGTTGTTTGATGTCCCCATGGTTGTTCATCTTATACAGTATATGGATAGGGTCATGACAGAAGCAAAAATACGAGTAATGGAGAGAGGGATGGCTTTGGTAATGAATGATGATGGATGGAATATCTCAAATTTGTTGTATGCTGATGATGCAGTGTTACTTGCAAATACCAGACAATAACTTGATAGACCAGTGCTGATGTCTGGGAGCATTGTGCCTTAAGAGTAAATGTGGAAAAGAGTAAATTGATGGTTATCGAGAGAGAAGCTGATTCCCAGTGTGATGTTACAGTGAATGGAGAGAGACTGGAAAAGGTGAGAGAATTCAGATACCTGGGTACAATGATAGAAAAGAGAGGAAAATGTGCAAAAGAAGTGGAAAGTAGAGTGACACAAGGAAAAAAAGTAGCTGGTGCTATGAAGGCCTTGTTAAGAAACAGAGATTTGAGTGTTGCAGCTGCACGAGGCTTATATGAAGGAGTGTTAGTGCCAACTTTAACATATAGATGTGAGGCTATGGTGTGGCATGAAAATGAAAAGTCAAGAATGAGAGCAGTGGAGATGGGACTGCTGAAGAATGTATGTAGAGTACAGAGAGTGGATAGGATACGAAATAATGTGATTTGCGAAAGATGTGGAGTGAGGAAGTCTGTGGAAACCAGAATCGAAGAAAGTTTACTGAAATGGTATGGTCATGTGGAGAGAATGGATAACAGTAGTGATGAAAAAGGTGTATCTGAGCAGATTTGAAGGAGGGAGGAGGCCAGGCAGGCCAAGGAGAAGGTGGAGGGATGTGGTGAATGAGTGTGTGAGGAAGAGAGGTATGGAAGTCGGTGAGGCTAGAGACAGACAAGAGATTGAGCTGGCTGGATGAATTTTGTGAGAAGATGTGTATGATCATGGATTTAGCGCCCCTTGTTAACATGACAGTGTCTGGATTGACTCTATTGGGTTCATTTATGTGAATCAACAGAATGTGGTGAAAGTTTTTGGCGTACCAGATAGAGCCAGGATTCTGGAGGCTTGAATGGTGAATGAATGGAGGCGTGGCCCATTGAATTGGGCAAACTTGGGCTGTCTGGATGTTGCTACTCCTCACCCTGCCCTAGGATGGGAAAGGAGGTCTGGATGATGATGATGATGATGATTTTGTTTTCTACTTTTTTCTGGGATGTTAGAAGGAATTCATCAGTAGGTGTAGTGTCTGGTATGAATGTTACTTATTTACCCATATTTTTTAAATTTTCTTATGGTAGTTTTTGTTTTTCTTGTTTTCTAAAATATTCTAAGTCTTTCTAGATCAGCTGCTAACACAATGTTCCCATCAGGAGTTGTGCTGCGTGAGTAAACAGCTGAAGGGTGAAGGCAGCACACGGGTGTTCTCTGACCGCCGTGTGCAGACTTTGGTGGAGGATTTTGTAAATGCATGCTGCTTCCATCTCTGGTGTGGATTACTCTAGGCACCTCCACATCTACCCAACACTCATGCCGATAGTTGGATTTATTAGATCTCAGATCTTTAAGTACAGGGTGGTCCATATGTTGGATCTCACTTGTCACACAGCTGGTATATTCTCCAGTATTTGGGGATGGCTTAGTCAGCATTTCCAGTGTCCCCCCTGTATCAGTTTCCATTTCCCATAACCCTTTTCTTGCTACTCAAAATGTGTGTGACTAACTGCATCACTCACTCATTCACTGAGTCACTTCACATTTTTGAAGGATAAAATCTGGCAAGTTCCAGCTATAGGGTTTTATGTTACAATTTCACCACCAGTTTTGCTGCACCCACAGGGTTGTGCTGGGGTGGATCTGAGTTGCATATTGTGTGCATCATGGGTGTGTCTTTGATGTGAATGAGGAGTGTGTCCAAAGACGTAGGACCTTTTGGGATGTGTTAGGGTGGTGGATGCAGTTTGGGTGAGAGTGGGTATCAAAGCTGTCACTTAAGTGGCTATCAGAGGTGTCATTCATTTTGTTATGTTCATTGATTGCATGATTGATTATTAATGTCATGAAGGTGCACAGTGTTTGCTCCTTACTCTTGCCAAGTGACCCCTTCTCATGACACACAAGATGGGGGTACAATAGGTGAACCACCCTGAATACTGGAATAGAATTTGGCTCTTGTGGGAGGACCTGAACTTCTAGTAACTTTTAAAGTACACTATACTCTTGATGTTTACTACATTGATGACGTACCACTGGTGCTGTTTTATATATGAGATTAATTACAGTTATGACATATTATACATTGTATATACAGTAGATATTCTTTATAAGGTATTGATATGTTCTGTGATAAATCTCATTATACTTAAAACATATTCAGGTCAAACACAGTGTAAGTTACTGCAAGGAAGACCTAAGTCAACAAAAATTTACCTTAAATTTATATCTTGACTCTTTTATATTCACTAAAATACTCGTATTACTTGCAGAAATTTAATATACATTAATTATTTTCTTTAGCGAGGTGATGCTCAGAAGCTGCAAGAAACATCATCAGTCGCTCTATCAGTTGTCGTATGTAAGGTATACCCCAAAGCCAACATAAATTTCCACAGTCAGTCTCCATTGCCTTCTGTGCAGTATACCACTATAACCTCATTACTCATTTGTTAGATATCACTGATAATAAATATCCCTTCCCATACCATTTCATTCCAGTTTATTCTGTACTTTTTTGCCTCTTACTCTTCAGTGTATAGTCCTGTGTGGTTTAAACCTCTTGTACCATCCTACCACCTCTTCCTTTGTCTTTGTTTTTCTCTCTCTCCCTCTGCTTCTGTGAATCCAGTTTATCAGTGTCTCATCATTTATTCTAGTGCTGAGGAGGAGCCTACACATGGTGGCACTGCACTCCCGGGTGGAACAGCTGCAGCGTCCTTTAGGGAGTCAGACCTCCTCCTCATATTACCCTGCACCTTACCATGTGTAGGACATGGTCCAGTCCTAAAGAAGCAATTGTATACAACCAGGAGGCATCAGCTACCAATACAGTTTATGTACTGTGCTGTATTTGTAGGATGGCCCCGTAGAAGCAGTTGCTTACCTGTGGTTGATGGGTCTGCTTGGCCAGACAGACCAGGGTTAAGCAATAATAACAAATCATTTTTCATTCGTTTCACATGGCTATACCATTTTAGTCTACCTTGGTGAGCCTTTCCATCCTATTGATCTACTTCTGTACCTTTCTGACTCAGTCATTTTTCAGTGCCTAACCATCTTTTCCCAGATGTTGTATCTAAGCACTGCATTTCAGACATTTCCATTCTTTTTAATTTCTTAGAGGTTAGGACCCATGTCTAGAATTCCAACAGCACAGTTGACACAACCCATCCCTGACTGAACAGACACTGGTCTCATCTTCTGCATTGTCCACAATGACTCATTCTTTTGTACTTTCTCCCACCCTTTGGCTCACTGCATGTCACTGGGTATTGTCTTCTGTGTCCACCTCAGATACCTAAAATTTGCCACTTTCTTAAAAATAGGCATACCTATATTGCTACATCTCATTACAGTACTTTACTTATTTTTCATGATTACCCCCAGAGTCCTTTCTCACATACCCTTCCAGTCTCAGACTCCAGTTGATGAATATCCTTGTTGAGTTTGTGACCAAAGCAGTGACATCTGCAAACATTAGCTGCTTTATTTCCCAATTTCCTCATTTTTCAGCATCCATTAAACTTGCCTCCTTCCCCATTGTCCTTGCATCTGTTGTCCTCATCAGCATGTCATGAGCAGATTGAATAACTATGGAGACATCACACAAAGTTGATGCAGTCCCACCTTTACCTTATATTATTCATCTTTCTCCCATCCCACCAGCACACATGTCCTACTTAGGTGGTATAAATTTCACTGCACTTAATTGTTTCATTCTGACTTTACACATCTGTCATACTTGACATCAGTCCTTCTCTGTATTCATATAATATGCTGACAGGCCCCATCTCTTCTCAGAATACATTTTATACATGTCTTGTTGACTACACCTTATCCATATACCCTCTGTCAGGCCAGAAACTACCCTTTCTACGGTAATGTGTTGTTTTGTGTACTGTACAACTCTTCCAGTTCCCACACGATACTCAGTAGACTTGTAATATTTATCCATTCCTGCTGTCTCCTTTGCCTTTAAGCAGCAGCATAATACATGTATTCTTCTTGTCATCAGGTGCCTTACCTCAGTTCATAGCTACAGTACACTGAAAAGTACTGAGCCATTTTACGTTATGTAGTGTCCCATCTCTCAAGGCATTGTTGCAGTTCACTGCTTTCCCTCCTTTCTCTCATAGTTCATAATCCCTTCCACTGTTAACCCCTTCAACTCAGTGATTTTTCCCTTTTCCAGACTATTTTGTTGAGGGTAGGGAAGACTTTTTTAACTTCATTGGAAAATTTATTCACCATAGGAAGGTCTTCATGAGTTGAATAAAATCAAATAATATAAAAATGATGTCTGCTGGCAGAAGGGGTTAAGCACAACCTCCATAAACTCCATCCATTCTTCTCTTACCATGTATTAATTTTCAGTTGGCATTATTAGCAAGAGAGGGAATTGCTTACTTCCCCATATATCATATTTCCTAAAGATTGCAGGTTGCATCACTTTTTGATTAACATATTCATATATATCAATGCTTGTTATATATACCAGTGCTTGTTACCCACCCCAACTTGTGGTGGAAATAAGGATGATTATGAGTGATGAGTACTTGTTGATGACACAACAAACATATTTAATCATATCATTAAATAAGTAAGATTCTTTGTTGAACAGGGTGATATTTGTGTGTATTGATCAAACTGTATTTCTTCAAAAAATTTCAGAGAATTTGAAGACTTTAGAGTGTAGTTATAAAATATTGCTTGGAGGGGAGTTTAGATCACTAGTCACTGGTTTATATTTCATAGGTCAGTTAGTAAGGAGAGAAATTTTTTTTCAAAAGATTATTTGTCTATCTATCTATTGCCATATTCCTCTATCCTTGTGTCCATAAACAGATTGCCTCCATGTCGCCCTATCCCCTGACATTTTGCTGCCCACCCCCTAGCTTCCATCCCCCCCTCTCATATACCTCTCCATTCCATTCCTCCATCTCATCCTTGGCGTCCCCCACCCTCTCCCTCCCTCCACCTCACACACACATACAGTACTTCTTATTAGTGTCTCGCTCTCCATCCTCTCCACAAGGCCAAACCCCTCATTGTACAGTATATCTCCTAACGCTTTCTGTCACATCCACATGCACACCACAGTGCACCTTTACTTCTTCATTTATCAGTCTGTCTGTCCATGTAACTCCACATGCTCCCTTCAAAGATTATCATTCTTTTCAAAGAGCAGACTACAATAGTTCGTTTTGTGTGTCATATCTGTGATAAGTAGTTAGCTGAAGTACAGGTAAGTATATTGGTCTTATTGCCTGTATCTACTTTGATTCAGAAAATGTAATTATTAGTTAGCCAAGAAATTTATTTATGAGATAATATTTCTTTTTACATTATAAAATAGAATGTAATAAGTAGGCATAAAAAAAAAAATTTGAACCGAAGTTATATCTTTCACTGAGGAGAGACACAGGGAGACTCTATGTATTAAATCCAACAGTGCCTTCAGTAGTTTTGTACAGTAGGTTGTGAATGTAGCAACTGGAAATTCTGTGTATGTCAGTAACTGAAATTACCCAGCAGTTATTAGTTAATATGAATTTGTGCCATAATTTTGGGGGAAGTTGTACATAGACCTCAGGTTGTTATAAGGGCTTGTATTTTAGAGAATGTAGAAGTTCTGAGTTGGATCATATTCAGAATACAGCTATCAGACGCATTGCACTTATTGCTCATGACATTTAATAATGATTCGGTATAAACCTCTAGGGAATAAGAAGAGTCATATAAAATTTGCTTTAATTTAATACCTCTAGTCTGCTTCAAAAACTGGATTCATCTGTGAATGTTATCTGTGACTGGTTATTTCTGCATTGATTATTATCCCTGAACTCTCTAAAACTTTTCAAAATAAACAAATTATAAAAGAGAGGGTTCTTCATCAGTAAGGCTGTAAAAATACCTTGGAAAGAATTACAGTCATAGTATAGTCTCTAACCATCACCATGGAGGAAATGATAGTTAAATCTTTGATGGCCACAAGGACAGGGAAAAAGGTGCATGAATTCATTAGATGGGGGAGCCAAGAGGTGGGCACATACCATAACCCATTGAGTAGTAAGACTAGTAAGTACCCGCACAACTTGATATGTGAGATAAAAATGAGTCATTGGCTACCAAAGCAACCATGGAGGTGAGCCCTTTGTTACTGTCCTTTAGTTCCCTTGTTCCCTTTGGTCTGTGATAAGGTTTGCCAGGTCCTTGTATGGTCCAGTTCAGGCTTTAAGGTATGAGAAACTTGGGTAAATTTCACAACTTTCCCTTATCTTATTCCAAATATTCTGTAGTGGGTGGTTGTGCATTGGCCTCTCTCCCTGAAATTATTCCATCATGTATTAAATCATTGTGGGCTTGCACATCTGAACACTTAAAATTTTAAGCAATAATGGATGAGCTACTACAGTGGGTAAGAATATAGTAACATACACGCCTTGTGACTCAGTAGGGAGCAACTGAAGGATTGATAATTTCAGATATTCATTACTGTGATGAGAGCAGGATAAGCCAGCTTGGCAGCTTTTCACACAAACGTGATGGCATATAGTTAATAATGATGTGTAACTCTGTGGAGTTGGTGCATTTTTCTCCTTGACCTTAAGGCTTTGTTGAGGTGAATCCCCTAATAGCCAACTCCTTCATGGTTATGGTCATGGAAAGCAATAGTAATTTCTTCTTTGGTGTCAACATTGCATGAAGGGGCAAGTTGAAACAAGACAGTTGATTCCCTAATTTTGAGATAAATTCCATTTGTGTTCCATGATATTTACAGCAATTTGCAACTTTGCTGGTTCAGTTTAGTTGCCAGTCAGTTGCACTACATTTGTGGGTGGATGGCAGAAAAATATGTGTCAGAGTCAGTGCATTCAGGAATATATAAGTATTAAGGTCCACACAGTGTTGAGTGCCCATTAGATTTGTCATCATCATCATCGTCGTCCTATCCTACATTGCCCCATAAGGAGCATAGGAGCCCAGGGCTAGGCAAGTTGGTCCTGACGTTTAAGATGAGAGTGACCAGCCACACTCATCCCTGAGTGGCATTACGTGAGCAATAAATCCCAACCACCCCTTGGATATAAACCTTCACCGGCTCAGTCCGATTGGAGCGCCGTAATTACCCACCAGACCACCAGGTGCCAAAATTTGGTTATGTGGTTACCACCCAGCATAGTAAATGGTTTCCTGGTGTACATGAAACCATTTGGCATGTCACTCAGTGTATTATTATACAATTATGTGCATGAACATTTCTGAATTATCAAGTGCACTGAATGCTTTGGAGGAGCTTTGACTGCCTATGGAGAGTATTTATGAGGAATGAGGTAATGCATCATTACCTATGTGGAAAATCATTTGTTCAGTTGGGGGAGGGGGGAGGAATTGTGTCAGCATAGTCTGAAGCCCAGAGCTGCCATTGACATATACTGTACCTTAGTTATCCCACTATCATGCATTGATCGGGTGCCATATACAGTAACTGCAAATTTAGGGAATCAACTGTTTTGTTAAATATTAAATGCTGTTAAAATGAACATGTTGACAGATTATGCAGGCATGGACTTGGGGGAGGCCATGGGAGAATATGCTTCTTCCATTTTTGGCAGTCACTGATTGCATCTTTAAAAAAAAAAAAAAAAAAAAAGTGATGTTACTAAATTATACACAACAAATGTCGTTCACTAATGTTATCATAAAATAATTTAAGTGAAAAGAGGGATTTGATTATACATTTTAAAGAATTTTTTAGTCATGTTATACATCAGCATGAATTGAAACATGGTAATTTGGCTAGAAATCACCTTCCCCTCCCCCATTCCATAGTGCTGGATCCAGCCCTGTAGTGCAGGTGAATGTTTAATTATCTTTTGTCTTGTCAGTAAGAACTGTAGAGGCATTACATGTGAAACCATTGAGTGTATATTCTCTGTTTGATATATCACTTTGGATGTTAAGATTCTCACACTCAGTCTTGGTATAATTTATCCATTTGGTGTTATCAGCATCTCTAGTGTAGCAGATTTCCATAGCATTTGTGAAACTGTTGGATAGGGACAGTTTTGGGGTCAAAGTTTAGTGTGTACATTTTGCTTAGTTCTGTAGCAGTTTCTTAAATAGTTTTGAGTCAGTTACTGATATATTGTCAAAGGTTCATTCACTCGCCAGTGACACATGATTTAAAAATAACAGTGCATTATCCATTTTTGTATTTGGTATATAAATTTTCTACAGGCACATATATAAATAGTAGTTATGACATAGGTTCATTGATTTCAAGCTACACCCATACCCCGATATCTGGCAATGTTGTGTACCAGTGGGAGTGTTCGATCAGTGAGTATGTTGGATATCAAAGCAATTTTCTCAGTAAGATACCAAAGAAAAGCCAGAGATATGTTCCAGACCCAAACCCAAAATCTCATGTACTGTACCCAACCAGTAGAGACTGACACAGAAACACCATAGGTAATGTTATTATCCTCATAAACAGTACTGTTGCAAAAAAATAGCACATCAAACGTCTCATACAGGAGGGTACAGTGGTGGGACGTGTGGTGTTGAGATGCTTCAGGGCAACTCAACAGCCTGGCAGGCAGCTGGCAGTGCACCTAACAGGGGTGAGGGAGGGCAGGGGGATGGGAAGGGAGACAAGTGGGGATAGGGAAGGGTGGGGGGAAGGGAAGGATACAGCAAAGCCAAACAGGCCTACTACCTCTGCCCCTGTAGTCTCACTCATTCAACCGCTCTCACTCGCTCACCATTCTCACACACACACACACACACACACACACACACACAAATAAGCAGAAGTGGGGGAGGATGGAGGGATGGAGACGGAGACGGAGACAACCAGAGGTGGGGGAGGGCTGGGGGATAGGGAGGGAGACATACCTGGCAATTCTGAGTGTGGTGGGGGATAGAAGAGAAACAAGGGGAGGGGAGAAGAGAGGGGATGGAGAGAGGACTGGAGGACCAGGAGAGCCTCATTTCAAACCTAGGGAGAGGCAGGGTGTCAGACTAGAAAGGCGATGGACATTCAAATTGTTCAGATTGTGGGAATGTTCCCGTTTCTTGTGTTCGGTCTAGCAAAGTGCCAATTATCGGTGCTCCGGATAATGGGGTATGGGTGTATTATGTTTGGCAGTATAGCACTGTTTAGTTTAACCCCTAGGCTGTGGCAGCCCTAAACGTTTCCTGTGTCTGTGGTGCAGGAAAACCGGTTTAAAGAATTGTGTTTTCATCATGTGTTTTGACCTAACCAAACATGATAACATTTTAGTTAGACAAGTTTACACTTCACACTGACGATTTGCGACCCACTCATCAAGCATAAGCATGCAGTAGGCGCAAGAAATAGCCGAAAAGTTCACAGTATATCACATGGCTCTTCCAGAACCTCTGACGCAGTCAACCAATTGGCATTCCCGGAATGCTATACGCAGCCAAGGGGTTAAACGTGAATACTGTACAGTCTTAGTATCAGATTCCATTGCAGGTGATTCTTTAGAGAGATGACATATAACAGTATTAACTCAAGGGTGAAGAATCACTTTTGCCTTCACAAATGCAGTTAAGTAAATATGTGATATACACTATACTCTTACATGCTTACTCTCAAATTCATCACCCAGTTTGCAAGGACTGAATGGTTTTTGTATATATGTTAAGTGTTTCAAAAGAGTATCCATGCTTTTTGTTTTTGTTTTGGATGTGACAAAGTACAATATGAGCTTTATTTCATTACTAGGGTAAACTCTTAGTGGTCAAGGTGTTAAGGGCATATGGGGGCTGGAGAGAACACAATGGAACTGCAGTTAAAGGGAGAAAGGAAGAGTTTCAGGTAAGGTGCTCAGAACTGTTGTACTATAATTTCATTAGAAACTCTGTTGTAGTTTTGAACTTTTTTTTTTTTATTTTTTTTTGCCAGTGCTGTAATAACAAAGAGCAGGTTACAGAACTGCATCATTTAAAAGTCCAGTGTCTTCTCTTGCTTTGTTCTCTGCAGTAAGTTCTCTAGTGGTGCCCTTAGTATTGGTAGTCAGGAAATTGTATTTACTTTGAAGGTAGCATTTAATGAATAAACTTTCATTTTGTGCTCAAGTCAGTCTCACACAATATTCACTATCTCTTTATAGCATGCATAATATTCTGTACTGTGAAATATCATCTTGCATTAATGGAACAGTATATGATGTATTAAGAATATATTTTTTAACAAGTCAAGCAAATGTTATTCTAACATGTTTTAAAAATTACCCATCATACAGCCAGATTGGAAGGATGTCACTGGAGCTTAGATATTCATGGTTAAATGGGCGAGTCAGCAGTGTTGTGTAAATTATATACAGGGAAGTGTAATGTAGTACATGTACTAACATGGAGCATCTTCTATGTGACACTCTTACCATAGCTTCCACACAGCCATCTATAATTCATCCCAGTATTCCTCCATCAGACCTAGCCTGGACTAGGCTACTCAGTTTATCCAACCATCCCAGTATAGCTTTGTCTGGAATGTGGAAGCCTGGGGCTATGCTTGTTTAGTCCAGATATTTAATGCAGGTGACCAGTTGTTTTCCCCTTAGCAGCACCACATGACCAAATATAGGTGGAGTGTTATGAAAGAAAAAAAAATCCCTGGACTGAGTACAAACATTGCTCATTTCTTACCGTCTTTCAAGTAGAATGGTTGCTGTAGTTTATACTATTTTTGTTGTATCCTTCCTTTCTAATATATTTGCAACCAAGCAACATTACAAAGAGGCAAAGCACTAACAGTACCTGATATTCAGTCACTACCTCAACCTGAATTTAAGTGAAGGGTGATTTTGAACATTCCGTAGTCTGAGCCCTGACTCAACTGTACACTCTCAGCTTGAGCCATGTACAGCTGTTGATTGGTTAACCTTTGTGTATGGTAGGACATCACATATAATTTGTTCTGGATATCACCAGATGTTTCACTCAGGTAGAGAGCCCTGCCTAATAAAAGGGTCATGGACACTGGAATTTCATAAGTACCGTAAAATCCATTATTCGTTCTTGGGATATGTCTAGTAATATACAGACACTATTGTCACTGGGATACAATCAGATACCAGAACCCTCTGAATCTTACCTAAGGATGGTTCATAAATCCATCCATCACCCAGTCCAGTATTATCCCAGCAGGAGTGTAGGAGGCATGGGGTTAGGTTACTCAGTCCAGACATTAAAGGTAGGTGAGAGAGACCAAGGCAGGAGACCATGAGGAGAATTTTCCCTGGATAGGGTCAGGACCATGGCATCCAGTGGAATTCAGCAACATAGCATGACATGCCCTTAGAAAATGGGGAAGTCTGCAAGGGGTTCTGCCTTCCACCAACCTGGCCACCACAAGGGTTGGGGCCAAAAATGTCACAGCAGTTGAACAGTGTGCCTCTAAACAAATGAGTGAGTCAATTGGGATGTCCATCAAAACAAAAACTGCTGCCCGAAAGGGGTCTGGATGCTGGGACAGTGCCCTAGGTGAAGTGCTTAATCTCATGGATGTTCGGGGTGATGATGCTAAGCAAGAAATAGATACAGAAGACAACAGCAGAAAAAATACAAAACACACCAAAAAAACAGGAAGGAAACAAAAACAAGAGGGAAGGAGGAAAGAAGGCTTCTGGAGTGGGAGGAAGAGGAGAAAGAAAAAAAAGGAAGAGAGCAACCCATTGGAGCTGTGGCTATGATGGCATGATGCCACAAGGAGACCACAAGAAGCAAACAAGCCAAAAGAGGGAACTCATACTAGAACAAGAAGAACTTGGGAAATTCATTAAAAGAGGTTTAAAACTACCATGTTAAGAACTGTATCATATTATAAGTCAAATGAAAAAGATAAATGTCAGAACAGTGTATATTCGTAGAAGCACAGTGAAGCAATGAAAAGACTTATCAAGACCAAATTAACAAAGATGTGACTCTAATACAGTAGTCATCCCCTGAGGTGATTTGCTGATAAGCCTTGTCAGTATAAACTGCTCATTAGTAAAGGGTAACAAAAGACACTGATTGAGATTCATTTATGGTAAGAGTAATATTTCTCTTCACTTATCACTGCCATAGCTGAGAGATATAAAAACAATAGGATGATAACTAAAATGCATAATAAAAATAACAGTAATGACGCAATATATTAAACATATTTGATTTATGGACCTTATAAGATACATTCATATATACTTTACCTAAATATTCATTCACCTACACAGCATACATATAAATCTTTGTATATCCCTATTCAGTTAGTTCCTTCCCTATGTAATATAAAATATAAGTGTTCTATTCTTGTTCCTGATATTACCTACAGTACTGTAGGTACAACCTGATTAGTATTTACATACACCTAATGTTTATGAAATTGTTAAATATCAAATTAAAACTTTTACACCCACAGCCTACATGAATTCATGCATAACAAGTACAGTAAACAACCATTTATGGATGTCTCCCAGTCTGTACTTTGGTGAAAAATTCTAAAGATATATACAAAAGATAACAACACAGACTCTTTCACCACTCTCAGATCCATACCATGCAAAATGAAGCTTTTCTAATGCCCACTGTAAAGTGCTCTGCAATAATGTCCAAGATTTTGGCTGCAACATTAGGGATTCAGTTGTAAGATTACTAAAGCAGGGCATATGTTGGCTATACTGTATGTCCATCAACTGGTCTGTATATGATCTTGTCCATTCCTCACCTACATATTCATTCATAATTTACATCCATCTCTATGAAATGTGTAAAGGTAACGGTAACCTTGTCCATTCCACAACTACAAACTCATTCATTCATCTGTCTGTATGAAATGTCTACAGGCTAATTTGCTGTTGAAATATCAAAACATGTCCATATATAATCTACAGCTTTATATGCTACCCTAAAACTTCAAGGGAACGTCTACAGGCACATTACATGAGCCATTTCATGGTCAACCGAGTCTTTCACATCCTTGCACAACCTAAACAGTTTCTATTTATACAAATCCCTGCATAAACTATTAATCATATACCATCACTTCCACACAGCCACTATTCACAGCTACAACTCAGGTGGTGGTGCATCTTGTCGTAACGTTACACTGGTTACATCCCTAATAACCATCTCTGCCATACGGTATGCTAAGTCTTCTCGCATTTTATCCTCTTCACGCAACACAAAACGTCGCAGTTTACGCAGTCGGGATTCCGAACGTCCTTCAGGATGCATTTGTATCTCTGACTCGAATCGCCCAAGCTCATTGATGAAACCACAGCTCAGCCGACTGTAAAGAACCAGTAGTTTAACTAGGATTATTTATGCAAAGATTATACTTTATTGTAATTGGAAATTGCAGCAAAATGTGCTGATGCTATAAAACATATGTAAGGCCAACAGACTATGACTTAAGGTAAGTAGGTTTGGCAGCCAAGGTTTAGCACAAAAGTAGTTGGTTAACTGTCCACTAAAAGCCACTCTCTACGCTACAGAATCTACCACACCATCCCTGTAACTCTCTTCACCATGATGTCCCTCCTCATGAACTCAGGTTCTCATATTTCTGCTCACAGAGACTCTCCTTTACATACTGAGGTCTGCACAATACTTCATCTTTTTTTTTCTTAATTATTTGTTTACCATCTCCTACTACCATTTGTGTACCACTTTACTAACAAGCTCAATACCCAAGTTCTGTTTTGATTCTACACATGATGTTCTGTACCTCAAAGCAACACTATACATTCATCTTGTCCTCATTCGGTACCTGTTCCACACTCAGGGATTATCAGGATTCCCCCACACACAGAAAACAACTTCCCTTTCACTCTGGAGAGATTCATTCACTATAGAATAGGGTAACCCTTAAAATGTCTTTAAAGCACTTTTTGACTCTCCAACAATGGAAGTTTCTGCACCAACTCGGCACGAATCATTTTGTGGAATATATCTAAATGAGTCTCAGTATACTTAAAAGCTTGCATTTACTAAATGGGTCTTTTCCCAATCAGTCCAGTACAATGACGTTTTGCCATACTAACTTTTCTTCAAAGGAACACAGCTTTGCCATGGTAAAGAAACTTGTGCATCCCAGGAAGAAGCTACACTTGTCATGGGCAACCAAACTAAGCAAGTTCATCATGAGCTGGAGCTAAGAGGTATGATTCTGTTCCCTTTCTACAGTAAACTACAGATAAGTCCCACCAACTGAAGGCCCCCACAGTCCCCAGCAACAATGAACCAAGTGATCATGGCAGCAGCCAGACATGCTTTGGTTTGCTGGGATCTCCAATGCCTTGAAAGAGATGCAAACTCAGCTGTTCTTCATGAACTTGGAGATAGGAATGGGATATCATAGGCCTCAGAGCATTCCAAGGGTCATGTGAGGCATTCTCACTTTTCTGACAGTCTACTGTATGTTATACTGAAGAATTACTGTATTTTTAGGATAAAATGTGTGGCGGGCCTTATCCTATCAAGCATAGGTCATACCTTATTATGTCCCAAATACCAAGTAAGTGCATCTGAAGATATACCGTATGCAATTACGTTACTGCATCAGCTTGAGAGTACAGTAAAACCTCAATATAACGGACTTCAATAGACCGGAATTCGCTTTTATCGGATTCGAGGAGCTACCGGACTAAATTCCTATACAGTATATCGGAAAAAGTCCGATAAAGCCAGAAGCAGTCTGGACTGCCTGACCATTTCAGCTATGTTCACCACAATAAGGTAAATAAAAGTCATGTTTATCAGTGTACAGTATAGAATTATTATACATATTATACCATTTGATTAATGTAGTGAGGTTGTAGCATAGTATAGGACTGCAGTGGTAGTCAAAACAGTTTAAAAACCTTTCATGCGATCCGGACTAATGTCTGATATCTCGGAAAAAGTCCGGAATAGCAGGGGGAAGTCCGGATGTCACTTTTATCGGAATTTCGCATTTTTCGGAATGGTTTGGGCCCTAATTAGTCCGTTATAGTGAGGTCTTACTGTCATTGGAATTATTATTATTATTATTTTTTTATCAGGCTCTGGTTAAGTTTGTTCTGAGCTCTGTTACTGATATTTCCTATTCTTGCCCTATTAAATCCTCTTCCATCCTACTCATCACAGACTTACCTATAGTTGTTCCTGCGCCACAGTGACTCGGGGTCCACCAGCTGAGATTCGTCTATTCTCATGGCCATGGATGGGTCGGTCAGATCACGCAGCCGGCGGGTGTCCATGGCCAGTAGGGTATTTTGAGTTGTGATGCTGGCCCCACTCACACTCCCACCTACACTCCCACTCTGTTCACTGCTGCAAGTGCTTTCTGAACCTTGAGTGTGAAAAAGAGAAGAGGATCAATATAGGAATTAAGCAGTGTACAGTTGTGGATCAAGTAATCCATTAACCCCTTTGGTACAGCATCTTTCTTACACAGACTCCCATTATCTGCAGGTAACGTTATTATCCTGACATTTTTTCCCACCTAAGGATATGTAGAGTGAAAGCATAAGATTGAAAGCACTGTAAGCTCTTCTTTAATCCTATGAATGCTAGGATTTCTATCAACTGAATACAAATTTGCATTAGTGCCCAAAATAACAGCTAGGTGTACCAAATGCAGAAGAAAATTTACAGGAGACTTTTTGCAGTTTCTGATGGCTAGAAATTCTCTCAGGGAACAAAAAGTTGTGTTGGCATGAATAAAATACTTAAATGCACCATGGAAGGGTAAAAGAGTGGCAAAATCATCAACGTGCTTTCTAATCAACACATCGTCTACACATCATCATCATCCGGGATTCCTTTCCCACCCTAGGGGAGGGTGAGGAGTAGCAATGTCCAGACAGTCAACGTTTGTCTAATTCATTGCGCCACCTTTCCATTCACTCATCATTCAAGCCCTCGAAAAACTAGGCTCCATCTGATAGACCAGAAAAGAGTCTCAACGTTCTGTAGTTTCACATATACCTATCTGACAGAGCCAATCCGAACACTGTCATGTTAAAAAGGGGTGCCAAATCCCTGGTCATGCGCTTCTTTGCACAAAATTCATCCAGCCAGCTCGATCTCTTATCAGTCCCCTAGCCTTACCGACCTCCATACCTCTCTTCCTGACACACACAACCACCAAATCCCCCCACCTTCTCCTTGACCTACCTCGCTTCCTCCTTCTTCAAATTCACTTTTTTATACCGTACCTTTTTCAGCACTCTACTGATATCCATTCTCTTCACATGACCATACCAT